>NW_005366140.1:1600353-1603327 GCF_000412655.1 Myotis brandtii | reverse complement strand
CCTCCTGCACACTCCCCACTGGGGATGTGCCCGCAACCAAGGTACATGCCCTTGACCGGAATCGAACCTGGGACCCCTGAGTCCGCAGGCTGACGCTCTATCCACTGAGCCAAACCAGTTAGGGCAGCATATGACCCTTTTAATAGTACAGATTTATTTTATTGATTTCAGAGAGGAAGGGAGAGAGAAAGAGAGATAGAAACATCAATGATGTGAGAGAATCATTGATTGGCTGCTTCCTGAATGCCCCCTACTGGGGGGAATCGAGCCCACAACCTGGGCTTGTGCCCTTGGCTGGAATGGAACCTGGGACCCTTTAGTTCGCAGGCCGACGCTCTATCCACTGAGCCAAACCGGCTAGGGCCCTTTTCTATTTTGGCTAGAAAGAAAAGTTCACGTTCCCACGAGATGGACAAGAAAATGCATTTACTGTTTTGCCAGAGGCCTAGTATCGCCAGGTAAAATACAGATGCCCATTCTGTTTGGGAGGGTGATGGGAAAGTTTTGGAACTAGATAGTGGTGGTGGTAGCACAACATTGTGAATATAGTAGATGCCAATGAACTTGTACACTTAAAAATGGTCAGCCTTGGCCCGGCCAGAGTGGCTCAGTGGTTGAGAGTTGACCTATAAACCAGAGGTCACAGCTCGATTCCCGGTTGGGGCACATACTCAGGTTGCAGGCTCGATCCCCACTGTGGGGTGCATACGGGAGGCAGCCGATCAATGATTCTTTCTCACATCAATGTTTCTCTCTCTCTCTCAAAATCAATAGACATATCCTTGGATAAGGAAAAAAACTCACACGATTCAAATGGTAAATTTTGTTATGTGTATTTTACCGCAGTGAAAAACAAACAAATCACCTGGCCTGCATGGCTCAGTGGTTGAGCTTAGACCTATGAACCTGTGTGCTGAGCCAGCTCAGCCAAGGGTTCGAAAGCCTGAGTGAGGGCGGTGAAGGATGAAGAAAAGACAGACAAAGAGAATAAGCTGGGTCTAGGTGGATCTTCCTGTGCCTGCCTGAGGCCACAGAGAGAGATCCAGAGGCAAGCTGAGCAAGTTAGCCAGAGGTAAACAAGGTAGTGGTCACCATAGTTAAAATGTTCTTGTGAGTTTCACTTGTTTTGGCAGCACTTGCTGCACCTCCCACAGCCCATTAGCTTCCCAGAGAAGATCTAGGGAGCATCATAAGGTCAAGCCTAATTATGCTTGTGCCCTCTAAGCTGTTTGTGGCTTTGCCAACAGGTCAGTCCGAGGCTTAACCCTATAGCTGCGCCCTACAAACCTGGAGGTCACATGCCCAGGTTGAGAGCTTGAACCCCAGTGGGGGGTGTGCAGGAGGCAGCTGATCAATAACTCTCTCTCATCATTGATGTTTCTATCTTTCTCCCCCTCTCCCTTCCTCTCTGAAATCAGTAAAAATATCTCTCTATATAAAAGCCTAAGCGACCTTTATGATAGTTACGACCGGAATGACCCGTCAACCAGTTGCTATGACGTGCACTGACTACCAGGGGGCAGATGCTCAACGCAGGAGCTACCCCCGGTGGTCAGTGTGCTCCCACAGCGGGAGTGCCGCTCAGCCAGAAGCTGGGCTCATGGCTGGCGAGCGCAGCTGCAGCAGTAGGCACAGCGGGGGCCGGGATGAGCGGCAGCGCAGCGCCCTACCCCCGTCAGGCTCCTCCCTGGCCGCCTGCTGCTTCAGCACTGCTACATCCCCCCAGGGGTCCCGGATTGCGAGAGGGCGCAGGCCAGGCTGAGGGACCCCACCCATGCACGAATCCGTGCACAGGGACTCTAGTATTTTAATAAAATAATAAAATAAAATAATAAAATAATAAAATAAAATAAGAGGCTCTTAAAAAGAAAAAAGGCATCGATGGGCTTCCTCCTGTATGCCCCCTACCAGGGCAACCCAGGCATGTGGCCTGAATGAGAATCAAACCTGACAACCTTTTGGTGCACAGGACAATGCCCAACCAACTGAGCAATACAGGCAGCAATAAATAATTTTTAGGGTAAGTATATCCCAAATATTATTTGAGATATGCTTATCCTAAAATTTTATTTGTTGCTACACTTGATTAGTCATCAGGAAAATGCAAATCAGATGGCTCCTATAAAAAAACAAACAAACAGCCCAGCCTTAGCTGGTTTGCTCAGTGGATAGAGCATCAGCCTGCGGACTAAAAGGTCCCAGGTTCCATTCCAGTCAAGGGTACATGCCTGGGTTGTGGGCTTGATCCCCAGTAAGGGGCATGCAGGAGGCAGCCATTTAATGATTCTCTCTCATCACTGATGTTTCTATCTCTCTCTCTCCCTTTTCCTTCCTCTCTGAAATCAATTTAAAAAAAACAAAAACAAAAACCCCAGCCCAGCCCAGTCAGGGTGGCTCAATGGTTGAGTGGCCCAGAAGGTCAGGGTTCAGTTCCCTGTCAGGGCACATGCCACATTTGTGGGCTCAATCCACAGTAGGGGGCTTGCAGGAGGCAGTGGATCAATGATTCTCTCACATTATTGATGTTTCTATCTCTCTCTTCCTCTTCCTCTGAAATCAATAAAAATATATTAAAAAAAACAACAGAGCACAACAAATGCTGATGAGGAGTAGAGCTTTTCGAACCCTTGGGCACTGTTAGTGGGAATGTAAAATGGTGCGGCCACTGTGGAAAACAGTATGGAGGTTGCTCAAAATACTGAAAATAGACCCCTGGCCGGGGTCCTCAGTGGTTAGAGTGTTGGCCTGCCTACCGAAGGGTATGTTCCCCCTGTCAAGGGCCTGTACCTCGGTTGTGGGTTTACTCCCTGCCCCCAGTGGGGCCACATGCAGGAGGCAACCAGTCAATGTGTCTCTCTCACATAGGTACTTCTCTTTCTCTCCCTCTCCCACTCCCTTCCTCCCTTCTACTGTGTCTGAAAAGCAATGTAAAAAATATCCTCAGGTGAGTATTAACAACAACAACAACAAATAT
>NW_005366140.1:1594486-1600326 GCF_000412655.1 Myotis brandtii | reverse complement strand
TATATATATATTTTCTATATATATAGAAAATAGAACCTACCCACGTTCTGTTTATTCATCTGATGATGGGCATGTGGGTTGTTTCTCTTTTGGCAATCGTGAATAATGCTGCTGTGAACATGTGTGTACAGTATCTCTTTGAATCCCTGCTTCCAATTCTTTGGGCTATATACTCAGAAGTGGAATTTCTGGGTCACGTGGTTACTCTATATATAACTTTTTGAGGAACTGCCAGACTTTTCCCCACAGTGGCTGCACCACTTTACATTCTGACTGGCAATGGACTAGGGTTTTGATTTCTCCACATTCTTGACAACACTTGCTATTTTCCATTTTGGATTACGGTCATCCTACTGGGTGTGATGTGGTCCATTTTCCATTTCATTCTTTATCACCTTCTAACACACCACACAGTTACTGAGTTCTTTTTTAAAAAAATATATTTTTATTGATTTCAGAGAGGAAGGGAGAGGGAGAGAGAGATGGAAACATCAATGATGAGAGAGAATCATGGATTGGCTGCCTCCTGCACGGCCCCACTGGGGATCAAGCCCGAAACACAGGCATGTGCCTGGACCTGGAGTCGAACCGTGACCTCCTGGTTCATAGGTCGACACTCAACCACTGAGCCACGCCGGCCGGAGTTACTGAGTTCTGATGACTTTGCTTATTGCCCATCTTCCCACTAGAAAAGGCCACAGAGCTATCTGTAACCTGGGGACAGGGGCATGGGGTTGGGCCCCCTGGGAGGTGTAAGTTAGTTTCCCAGACTAGCACCTTCTAAAATAGCCATGGTGAAACTCCACCCAAAATATATGCCAGCATGCAGCCTAGTGAGGAAATGAAGGGGGTCCCCAGGGGCTGTCTTCCTCCAGGAGACCCTGGCTGGCCCTGACACCCTCAATAGCAGCTTTGAGTCTCTGTGGGAGCCGAAGCTTTGATGCCGGGCCATAACCCACATCTCCAGACACCTCAGCACATCCTCCCAAAAAGCAACCTGTGGTTGAATTAGAATCAAGGTGGCCGCCCCACTGTACCCCCACCCAAGGCCTGCTGTGAACCCATCATCACCTTCAAAGAGACCGTTCAGAGAGCAGAGGAGGCAATAAAATATACACACACGCCTATTTTTCTTTTCCCACTAGCATCCCCAGGGCCTTGGCCACACATCTATGTCCCACAGGGGCTCCTTTGAAGCCAGAATGGAGCTGCAGAAGGGGAACCCACAGAAACCCACAAGCTCCCACTGTTCCTGGGAGGGCCTCCGACAGGGTCCAGTTCACGGTCCCACAGGGCTGGCCACCTCTCAGCAAAGGCTGAGTCTCAAGGGCCACATCTGTGGGAGACTGGAGCCTGACTGAGGGTTTCAAAGAGGCTGATGGCTAGAGGGAGGAAAGCAGCTGCAGGATCCTAAATGTCCTTTTCCTAAAGTCCTGGAATTTCCCTGTGGTAGCCATGGGCTGCTCACCCCCTCAAGGGATCTTTCTTGCTATGAGAGAAGAATTCCATTTTCCTCCACTTGGAGGGTGGCATGGAACTCGGGGCCAGCCAGTGGCGCACAGTTGTGAATTCAGGACTGGTGGGTGAATTCAAGCTGGCTTAAGTCACCAAGTGGGATGGGCCTAGGATTGGTGGAGATCTACCTGGGCTGAGAGAAACACACACCTGAGGTGGAGGCCTAAGGGACTTTGGTCTGAAATGTTTGTTATTTTTTCAATGATGAATTGTTAAAATGTAGAAAAGTAAAGAAGACTGAGCATTTGCAAAGAACTGACATTGGATGGCTGGTGGCCAGGTGCTGTCCCCAGCTCTTCACATAACATACTATGAGGGGTTGGTAGCATTAGGTTCCCGTTTCACAGGTGGGGCACAGAGAGGCCAAGACATTTGAGAGCGGTCACACAGTGGGCTGATGTGAATCCAGACCTGCTCTAGTTAACCCAAACTCAGCAATGGTCTCTCCTATATGGTTACAACAGAGCCATGTGTTATATTTTTCCTTGTATTTGAATTTCATTATTTAAACTTTCATTTCAGTAAAATATAACATAAAATTTGCCATTTTGCCTGTAAAATTTAGTGGCATTAAGTACATTCACCAAATGTGCAATCATCACCATTACGTACTTCCAAAATTTCTCATTGCCCCAAACAGAAACCCAGTATCCATTAAGCATCTCCCCCTGCCTCAGCCCCTGGACACTTCTGATCCACTTCCCGTTACTATGGATTTGCCTGTTCCAGATATTTTATATAAATGGAATCATTCACTCTGTGGCTTTTAGTGTCTGGCTTCTTTCACTCAACATGATATTTTCACAGTTCATCAGTGTTGTAGTGTGTCGTCAGCGCTTCACTCCTTTTCATGACTGAATAATATTCCATTGTATGGATGGACCATTTTTGTTCGTCCATTCATTAGTTGGTGGACATTTGGTTTGTATCCACCTTCTGGCTACTGTGACTAGTGCTGCTATGCACATGTGTGTACAAGGATCTCTGAGTCGCAGCTTTTAATTTCTTTGTTATACAGGGTGGGGCAAAAGTGGCTTTACAATGGTCAGGATGCAAAACAGTTTATTCTTCTATTATTATTTATTAGTTATTTATTATTTTCCATACGAATATCTGTAAAACTATTTTTGCCCCACCCTGTTTTTTTCCTACACACACATTTTCTATATAATACTGTCATGGACATTACTTTTTAAAAACAACGTTATTAACTTATGATTGACGTACCAAAAACTGCACACACTTAACATGTACAATTCAATGTCTACACCTGTGAAACCGTCACCTTTATCAAGATAATGAACACAGCCATCACCCCAAATGTTCCCTCCTGCCTTTGTCATCCCGTCCCTCCACCCCTCCCCAGACTACCTTCTGACCTGTTTCCTGTCCGTTTACATTCATTCATTTGTACTTTCTAGAACAGCTTATAAACAAAATTATCCAGTGTGTAGCCTTTTGGGTCTGGCTTCTTTCACTCAGCACAATGCCTTGGAGGTACACCCGTATTGTTTCGAATGCCGATAGTTCATACTTTTCACTGATGAGAAGTATTTTGTTGTATGTTCATCCATTTTCCTGATGGTGGACATTCTAGTTGTTTCCAGTCTGGGACAATTGCAAATAAAGCTGCTGTGAGCACTTGTATACAAGGCCTGCTTTCATTTCTCTTAGGTAAATACCAAAAGGGGAATGGCTGGTTCCCATGATGGGTCCACATTTAACTTTTGAAGAAACTGTCAAAATGCCTTTCCAAGTGGCTGCATTGGTTTGTATATCCAGCAGCCTAGACAAAAGTTGTGGTTCCTCCCCATCCTTGCCAGCATATAATAGTGTCAGTCTTTGTCACGATAGCCATTTCTGGGAGGGGTTGTGGGAGAAATGTGCTAGAGGTGACTGGGAATAGAAGATTTTTACAAAATGTGATCCTTTTAGTCATCCCTTCAACTTATAAATATGGGTAATAGGACTTTCTCTTTTTCTCTCCAAGCAGTGACAAGGGCTCATGAGTTGTCCCGTAAAACATTTGCCGAGCACCTACTGTGTGTTCCCTATTGTGCCAGTCCTTGAACATAAACAGCAAACAAGACTGACACAGTTCCTGCCCTCAGAGAACTAGCTTCTACTTCGGTTTGAATTGTTGTGTTTTTTTTTAGAAGCAGAGCCTGAGATGGGATTCAGGGTCATGTGAGTTTGGGGGAAATGTGTGAGGGAGTAAGGGACACAGGACAAGTTAGGGAAGGAGGAGGCAAGGAAGTGGGTTCAATTGGAGTGGAGCCGCAGTCTGATCTGGGTGGGGGCGGAGCCCTGGAGTTTGACAGCCACTATAGCGGTCCCATTTTGGTGCAAGGGGTCTGGCCTCTTGTGTCCCATACCCTTCAGTCCTTGGTGTGGGCTTCCCGTGTGTGTGTGTGTGTGTGTGTGTGTGTGTTTTGGCAGGTGTGGGACAGAACCATCCTGATGAGGCAGTTTGGTCGAGGTCAATTCACAAGGGGTGGCTAAGAGCTGTTAGCAGCCAATATTTGCAGCAGCTGGCGTAGGGATGCACCAGCCAGTAAAAATTCTCGTCAAAGCACCCACAGCATCTTTTACAAAAATGGTGTCCAGCCCGGCCGGCGTGGCTCAGTGGTTGAGCATCAACCTATGAACCAGGACGTCAGGGTTGGATTCCCGGTCAGGGCACATGCCCAGGTTGCAGGCTCGATCCCCAGCAGGAGGTGTGCAGGAGGCAGCTGATCAGTGATTCTCTCTTATCATTGATGTTTCTATCTTTCTCCCTCTCCCTTCCTCTCTGAAATCAATAAAAATATATATTTAAAAATGGTGTCCATTAGACAAATTATCACACTGACAATAATTTAATCACAGTTATGATCAACGCAGGCTACGATGAGGGCTCCATCAGAGGAAGGGAGAGGAAGGTTTTGGGGTGACAGGAAAAGGAGGGCTAAGTAATGGATCCGGAATCCTGGCTACCATGTCACTGGGGCCTGAGGATCAGCTGATCCAGACCACATTATCTGTTTGGGCTCCCTCCTGAGGCACCTGAAATGATTAGTTGGATGGGCTTTGGATTTATTTGGAACTATCTATTGACTTGTTGGGATTCCCCCTTAAACTGTGTCTTCCTGGAGAGTGAGGACCTAATTATTCATTTTCCATATCCCTACATTTCAGTGCATAGGAGGTCAGAAAAGATGTGAAGAAAAAGGAACCTTGTATCATGTCATGACAGGAATACTGGAAAATGAGGAACCATGAAGGAACAGGAACCAGGAGTCCTGTGAGCTGACTGCCCATATTTAGAGGGCCCCAGAATCTTGGGACAGAAAGGGAAGTAGGGGGGTTCTCCAAGACACTTTCCAAAAAGGAAGCTGAGCCTCACAATTTAAGGAGATTAAGGTTCATAAACCAGTGGCTGAACTTGGACAGCCTTTTACTGAGCACCTATTATATGTGGTTATTATCCTCTGCATGAGGAAGACCTTGTGATGAACAAAGCCAACCCCTGTCCACGTGGAATTTCATAAATATTAAGGGAGTAACTAGTGGCTCATTTATTCTTTTTTGATGTTAATCCTCACCCAAGGATATATTTCCCCCCACTGATTTTCAGAGAGAGAGGAAGGGGGGGAGAGGGGAGAGAAAGAGAAAGAGAGAGAGAGAGAGAAAGAGAGAGAGAAACATACATTGTGAGAGACACATCCATTGCTTGCCTCCTGGACGCTCCCTGCTCCCCGGCTGGCGCTGGCTCGAACCTGCAACCCAGACACGTGCCCTTGACCGGCCAGGCAAGCTCATTTATTCTTTATCCTATCTCAATGGTTATTATTTCCCTTTCCCAGGAAACTCGAGGCTGAGAGGTGAAGTCACTTGTACAAAGTCACACAGCCGGTAGGTGGCCAGGTCAGGATTTCACCCGAGAGCAAGTGTTCCCAATCACTTTGCTATATACTGCCCCTTAATACTATTGTCCGAAGCATCAGACACCGTTCCGTGCACCAGGCTCCGTGCTAAGGAAGGTCCTGATTCATTTATTCAACAAATGCACACTGAATACCTATTTTTGTGCAGGCACCCCCAGTTTACAGGGGACGTCTCTGAGAGATAGGACTACACCGTCCCGCCAAGCCTCGACAACTGGGTGTTCCACCTACGCAGGGCGTTCGGTTAGTGCTCAATTAACCCAAGGGACGAAGACCATCCGTCCCCAAAGCCCGCGGCCCCGGCATCACCGAGCAGAGGTTGGGGCGGGACCACGTGTCCCTGCAGCCAACGCGCAGGCAGTTGGAAGCCCCGCCCTGGCGCGTGCGCGCTGCGCGTCT
>NW_005366140.1:1594026-1594231 GCF_000412655.1 Myotis brandtii | reverse complement strand
GGCCCGCGGGCCCTGCGCGTTGGCACCATGAGCGTGGAGGCGTACGGGCCCAGCTCGCAGACGCTCACTTTCCTGGACACCGAGGAGGCTGAGCTTCTCGGCGCCGACACACAAGGCTCCGAGTTCGAGTTCACAGACTTCACCCTCCCCAGCCAGACGCAGACGCCTCCCGGAGGCCCCGGCGGCCCCGGGGGTGGGCCCGGGA
>NW_005366140.1:1585084-1594016 GCF_000412655.1 Myotis brandtii | reverse complement strand
TTCAGGTGAGCGGCACATGGCGGCGCCGGAAACCGGGCCAGGCCTTGGCGCCTGGGGACCTGCTCCGGTTCCCCGACTCAGGCCGGCCCCCAAGTAACCTGTACCGGATCCCTCACTCCCGCCGGGTCCGAAGTAATCTGTTTCAGGACCCCCTACTCTGACCAGGTCCAGCGTAACCTGTCCCGGTTGCCGCACTCCTTACTGGGCGCAGGACAGACCTCCGGGTCTGTTTGCGTCTGGGTGAGCTGCCTTGAGTACCTCCAAGACCCGGTGCGGATCTAGCTCAGGCCAGGTCTTAGGTGACTTGCCACAAGTCCTCTTCTGAGCATGTCCGAGGTGACCTGCCCTAGGTCCGTCTCCGGCCAAGACGGGGTGACCTGCCCCTCCACCTGGGTCCCGGACGATCTGCCCATATGCCCCCTTCGGTGGAACCCGAGCCCTGCCCCACCCCCACCTGTGGTCGCAGCCATCTGGGCACCCCGCATTCACACACCGAGCCTCCAGATCAAATTTCCCCAAGCCCAGGGACTCTGGCGAGGGGAGAGTGGAGGCTCCCAGGACAGAAAGGGAGTTTTTGCTTCCAGTCGAGAACCCCATACTCGCTGGCTATTGATGCTATTCTAAAGGCAGGTTGCATTTTGTTTTTCCTGCTTGAATTGCCTGTTGCTGAAACCGTCGTGTTACATAACTCCATAGCCCTGCCTTGGAAAAGTTAGGTTTGAGTTTGTTCCTCCAGTGGGCAGTGATAGTGGGTTTTACGTAAATGGATCTGCTACATCGGACATTTGTTTTTAATGATACGAACATTTAGCGAAAGCTGCTTGGGTGTTTTAAATTTGGGTTTGGGTTATGAGAAATATCAGGCAGGTGTACACTTCCTGGACCTGTGCGGGGCCTGGCTAGGGTCTTCGGCTGCGGTCCCAGGGAATGTCACCATCATCCTCTAGTCTCAGATTCCATTCAGCAGGTTTTCCTATGCCTGGCACTCCCCTCGGATTTATTTTCCTGAATTCTCAGCCAGGGAAGAGATACAAGGCTCACCTTGTCACAGGTGTCCCATGGCCTGAGGACCCAGTGCCAAGGCTGGGGGAGCCACCCCTTCCTCAGCCAGAATGAACTCAAAACCTGTCCTGGGTGATGGGGGCTTGCTTTCTGGTTGGGAGGGAGTCTAGTTGGTTGAGTCACTCCCGTGGGTAGGCCACCCACTTGGGCTTTCTTTTAGTCCCTTCTAGAAGCAGAAAACATTTGACTCATTCTAACCCCAGATTCCTTAAAAATAGAAGTCTGATGGGTGGGGCATCAGGGAGAACAGGTGTGCAGGTATGTATGTTTTTTTCAGTTTTGTTTCTATGTGGTGGAGGGAGGAAGGAGAGAGGGGAGAGTTGGTTTGGAGAGAAGAATGAGCTGCTGGAGGTGGGTGATCATACCTGTAGTCTGGACTCTAGATTTCTCTGTTTCCACAGCTGTAAAATGTGGCATAGCAGTTTTAGTTTTGTTACTTTTAAACATATATGAAATCTGAACTCCTGTATGAATGGACCAGAAAGTGCTGTTTGTAACTTGTGCTCACCTTGTCGTGTCTGGAAGCCCTAGGATAAAGATTTCTTGGTTGAGCAGTGTGCCACCATTTGTGGGGTGACCTGCCCTAGGTCCGTCAGGGTTGTAAAAGGTAATGGTTTTATTACAAATCCTTTTTAACTGTAGCCAATACAAAATAGCCAACCTGGAGCAGTTCTGGTTCTAGTTTTGTTCCTGGTGTTTTCGATTAATTGAGGGCATGTCCTTCTCTTTCAGTTGAAATAATCGATTTATTTTCCTCCACCTGAACACTGAGCTGTACAAAATAAAAGCATTAAAACTTCACTGGAGGTAAACATAGCAGTTGAGCTCACTTGAGTTGTGATGATATCAAAAGAGACTACTCTTCCTTACTGGTACTTAACCCTGATACCCATCCTCCTGTAGCCTAACTTTTGATTTGTATTTGGGGGAGGGGAGTAATATCCTTTGTCACAAGAGGAGGCCCTGAGTTTGGGGTCAGAAAAATTTGAATAGAATAGCAAAGTGAAAAAAAGTTTGTATCTCCTTTGCTAGTTGGTGGCATTGGCTTCCTACAGCATTTGGAAAGATTTTTCTTGTTTGTCCTCAGGAGTTAACTGTATGATGGGGCCTTTTGATCTGAATGCCTTTTGATCTTATTGGATGAGTGGTTGTAAAGCATCAAGTGCTCTGTAGCCAGTTTTGTATGGACAGATCACATTTTGTTTATCCACCTATCTGTTGGTGGACATTTGGGTTGTTCCCACTTTTACTTACTATGAATAGTGCTGCTGTAAACCTTGGTGTACAAGGTTCTTTGTGGATGTATGTCTTCAGTGAAATTGCTGGGTAACTCCTTCAGGAGCTGCCAGACTATTTTCCAATGTGATAGTCCTGACTGCCAGTTTTGCACAGTTGGTTTTACCTGAAAGTTTGTTTAGAGGCAGAGTGAGAGAATGTTCCAGCCAGGGTGAGAGAATGGCAGGCACGGGTGACACTGCTGAGTTCTTGAGTTGGTTCAAGTAACACTCATTTTCTTGTTTGTGAAATGAAACTGATATTTATCAAGTCCCTCCAGATCCTGGGATGAAAAGTGGTGAGGACACAGCCTTGCCAAGTGTCCTTAAGACAGTTTTCTTTTGCACAGCTGACCCTTTCGTGGGTTTTTCCCCCACCCCCAAAGGACGGGGAAAGGTAGTTTCAGAAGTCCTTTGCCTAATAGCTGGTGTTACAACCCTTCTGGTCTGTCTAGTTGAATTATTTCTTCTTAACTGTTGCTACAATTGTTTTTCCTCCAAACATTGGAATTTTGGTGAAAATCTAAGAGTTGGGAGTACTGCCTAATCAAAATAAAGAATGAACTGTTGATATATGCAACAGTGTGGATGCATCTTAGAATAATTACACTGAGTGAAAAAAGCACTTTGACAAAAATGATGAACCCATTGTAAGTTGAAAATATCATAATTCGGAAATGCATTTAATACAGCTAACCTACTAAATGCTATAGCTTAGCCTAGCCTACCTTAAATTTGCTCAGAACACTTACATTAGCCTACAATTGGGCAAAATCATCTTGCTGCAGCTGCCCAGCATCATGAGAGTATATCGTACCACATATCACTAGTCCAGGAAAAGATAAAAATTTAAAGTATGGTTGTACTGAATGTGCATTGCTTTCTCACCATCATAAAGTAAAAAAAAATCATAATTCTGGGGACTGTCTGTATATACTCTATATGATTTTGGTGATATAAAGTTCTATAAAGTGCTAGTGGACTTTGAGTAATAGAAAGCAGGTCTCTGGTTGAGAGAGGGGAAGAAAAGGAGGGATGGCAAAGGGCACTAGGGGATTTGGGGTGGTGAATATGGGTGTATACAGCCATTGACATCTGTCAACTTATAAAATTAAACACTTTAAACGTGTCATTTATTGTATGTCAGTTGTATCTCACTGTAAGATAAAAACCACATGGAGATACCACTGCCCACTTATTGGAGTGACTCTGTTTTTTTGTTTTTAAAAAGTTGGAAATACCACTTGGAACTCTCATACCTTACCGGTCACCCACAGCTCTGTGGCCCAGCAGGGAAACAAGGCAGGTGCCCAAATGTGGACCTGCTGGGAGGGTTACAGCAGCTTCGTTCATGAGAGCTCCAGACTGGAAACAACCCAGTGGCTGTAAACAGGTGACCAGATACACAAAGACTCTTCCTCAGTTGTAGTCCTGAGTACACAAACTGGGGCTTCTTTTTCCTTTTCAAGTGGGAAGATACTTTAATAAAGAGTTGTAACCTGTTCTTCAAAACCATACTTCCTGCTGCCTTCAGAATTCATGGAAGGCTGTCCCCACATATCCTTGACCATCAGGGAAACATATTTTCTTCTGCTTACTGGCCTGTAGCTTACGATGAGGAGGAGTGACACAGTTCACGGGTTCCTAAAAGCAGTGACTTTTTCCATCTGGTTTTGTGAATATGCAGTTCAGCATGCCTTGAGAAAATCAGAGATAAGACACTGGTAACCTTGCAGGAGTCCAACAGATGTTCATCTATCACTTTCTCCTTGTTGTATTTCCCAGGTTTGTTTCCAAATAGTGAGAACTCAACTAGCAATTAGAACAAAAGAAGGTTTTGTGTCAGTTAATGGTGAATAAGTGAAATGACTTCTTACTCAATTTACCCATTTCTTCACCCAGATTCAGGAAGATTATGGGGAAAATTAACGCCCAATGCAATACCAATATTAACTAAAAACTAAAGTTCTCTCTCAGTCCAGCTTCCACATACCAGAAAAAGACATCTTTCTAGTAGCTACAATGAGGTATGATCACATACTGTAGAGCCCTCTCATTTTTAAATGTGCAAGTCAGTGTTTTTCTAGTAAATTTCCGGGGCTGTCTGACCATTACCATAGTCACTTGCTGCCTTTGATTTGTCCTTCATGCCACCTTTTCTTTCCTTCATTTTTAAATTTATTTACTTTTGTTTGTTAATCCTCACCTGGGGATATTTTTCCATTGATTTTTAGAGAGTGGAAGATGGGGGGGAGGGGCGGAGAGAAACAGCTATGTAAGAGAGACACATCAATTGCTTGCCCCCCCCCACCCCCCCACCCATCCCCAACCAGGGCTAGGGATCGAACCTGCAACCCAGGTACGTGCCCTTGACCAAAAATGAACCCCCTGAGCCACACAGGACAAGGTCCCTCCATTTTTGCTCTTGTTCATCTTTATAGTCTTTGGTCAACAGCTATAACATAGGGAAATTGGGTGACCCCCTACTCAGCCATTTCTGATCATATGTTGAGATGTGCTTTCCCATGTGCTGGACCCTGCACAGGGGTTGTTCAGAGGCAGGAAGTGAGGCCTGGGAATCCTCATAGGTCTGTTCACATTTACTTCTGTCCCCTCTGTGCAGGCCATCAGGCCAGCCTCTTCAGCCTGGTCCTTGACTCCTGCCCTCAGCAATTCTGCTTGCTGTGCCCTCATTGCAGTCCAGCTGCAGCTACTTTGTTAGAAATGACAGGTGCTGCCCAGATTGTAGTTGACTTTAGGGATGGTGAGGGCCCAGAAGAGGGAGTGGTCTGCCCTGCGAGAGTGTGGCCTAGGCCAGAAGGAGAGTTCAGTCAGGGCGCTGTGGTTGGATGTGTGCTGCGTGCACTCAAGTGAATGTGTGAATTATCACGGTACCAGGCTGCCGCAGGGGTCAGTCCTCCTCCTGGGCATATGCTTGTTCTGCACTGGACGCCTCATTGCCTCCGAGGCCTCACAAGGAGTTATGCCTAGAGCAGACACGAGTTGCTATCTGTGGCTTTCATCAGGGTCTAGGATCCCAGGGCTGAGGCAGGCTCCCCTTGGATCGGAGGTGTGAGTGAGGATAGTGCTAGTCAGCATACCCTTGGGAGGCCGCACCTGAGAGGGGCAAGAGGCCTTCCTGGATGGAGAGGCTCCAGAAGAGTGATGAGCATGGAAGCTGGAGGGGGCAGATTCTGGGCAGCTGTGGTGGTGCAGAACTGTCCAGCCCGCAGAGTAGAACCATGATGCCCAGCTGTGTCTAGTGGGACCCAGAGCAGAGTGTGGCCTTGGGAAGTGCAGAGGGGACAGTGAGTCTAGCTGAGTCTCCAGGTCTCAGGGGGTCCTTGAACTCTTCTTGCCAGAAGAGCTTTCCTCAAGAGCAGAATGCTGCTGCTTCTGATAAATGTGGGAGGCCGAGTGGACCTGTGGCTTTCGAAGGGTCCTGTGCCTTTTTATATGTGTTGGTCCAGTAGCAGCTTGCAAGCTGGGCAACTGAGCCAGGCTTCTCAGGATCCCTGTGGACTGTTGCCAGGAGGCTTCTAGACATACAGCAGATGCAGGCTGCCTGCTGAGCTCTGAGCCCTTTGTCACTACTGAAGATGACACTTGCCTATCTACTTCAGCTCTTTGCAGAGCTCAGCTGCCAGGGATGACAGTGAGCCTGGAGAGGTGGCTCTCCTCACCTTGGGTGGGAGGCATTTGATAGAGCTTCCGGGGATTTCAGGTCGCCACCTGTATTGTGTAAAAATGTTTATTACGGATTCTCTAATGTGTAAGTAGTGAAAGTAAACCCTGTCCATCCATTACCTTGAGTTGACAGTTGTGAAGGTTTTCCTCTCCCCCTTTTTATGTTTTTCTTCACTGAAATGTTTTAAAGTGTCACTTCAGCTTCCTTCTGAGATTGCTCCATGAGAATTAGCGATGCCCAACCATTGCCCTACAGTATTTAGTCAGCATTTTTAGAAACAAAAAAAGGTACCTCTCCTTCGTAGTTTTACTGCTGTTCTCAGGTGAATGGTGTTAACAGTATTTCAGGACCTTCTGATACATGGGGCTTCCTTTCTCCACAATCAGATTCTTCACTGGTTAGAAAGTGTAACCTTTGCTTGATCCAAACCCCTTCTAGGTCCAGCGTTAATATGATTGTCATCTTTACCTGTCCTGCTCTCCAGGGCAGCCCTTCTTTTCTTTTCATGCCACTAAGCTCGTGTCTAGTTGGGTCATTGTCCTTGAGGTGTCCTGCCTTCTGGATACACCTTGGCTTCTTCTCCCTATATGTGTGGGGTGGGTTCCTACTCAGTCCTCAGGCTCCTTTGCTGGGCAGACAAGAGGCAGCCCAAGGTGACTGGGGGCATGTCCAGTATCCTCGGAGCATGGAAATGAATTACAGAGGTGGACTCAGCATGCTGACCAGAACAAGGGTCCACTAAGGGAGAAGAAGGGGAGTACCTTTTATCTAGAACCCAACTTTCTGTTGGGTGGGACCATGTCTTCATTGTAAATCCAAAATGGTCAGCTCCAATTTCATGTGGTTAAAACTAATGGATTAGAGGATGCTAAAAGACATCACCAATAATGTGTGATCATTCACTGGATCTTGAATTTAAACAACCATAGAGGACATTATTAGGACACTGGGGAAATGTGCCTGTGAGTATTAGATAGCAGTATTATATCAATATTGCTCCTGAGTGTGATGTCTGTACAGGTATGCCTTGGAGATATTGTAGGTGCAGTTCCAGACCACTGCAGTGAAGTTAGTCATGCCATTGTCTTGGTTTCCCAATGTGTATAAAAGTTATGTTTAGCCCTAACCAGTTTGGCTCAGTGGATAGAGCGTCGGCCTGTGGACTGAAGGGTCCCAGGTTTGATTCAGGTCAAGGGCATGTACCTTGGTTGCGGGCACATCCCCAGTAGGAGGTGTGCAGGAGGCAGCTGATCGATGTTTCTAACTCTCTATCCCTCTCCCTTCCTGTCTGTAAAAAAATCAATAAAATATATTTTTTTAAAAAAGTTATGTTTATACTACAGTATAGTCTATTAAGTGTACAATAGCATTATGTCTAAAAAAATAGTGCACATACCTTACTTTAAAGATACTTTATTACTATATAATGCTGACCATCATTGGAGTCTTCAGTAAGTTATAATCTTTTTGCTGTTGGGAGATTTTGCCTTCAATTTGTTAAAAGAACAAAAACAAAAAATAATATCTGCAAAGTGCAATAAAACATGGTATGCCTCTATTGTGATTATGGGGAGAAAGCTGTTGTCCTGGGCCCACAATTCTGAAGTGGATCAGGAAAATAGAAGTGTGTGTGCAGAGTGAGAAGGAAAGAGCAGTTGTGGTGAAATGGATCCAGGTGCCAGGTATATGGGCACTTCATTTTGAAACTTTTTCACAAGTTGGGGGAGGCTGAATCTTCTGTTATCCTTTTCCTGAGGCAGGGCTCAGAGGTTTCTGCCTCAGGCCACTCCGAGGGAAAGGTGATTTCCCACTCCCTCTTTTATATTTAAACCTTGGGAAAAAAAGAACAAATGGTGAATCACTTTACAGCCTTTGTGTTTTGGATGAGATATATTTATTTAACCAACACTAGTATGAGGGCTTCCTGGGATATGGACTCAGTTCTGGGTGCTAGGGTCATAGCAGGGAGCAGGACAGGCATAGTGGCCTCACTGGGTTCCCCCAGATGGGGTCAGGGGAGGCCTCCTGGGACTTGCCCTATAGACTGAGACCTGAAGGACCAGGATCCAGATGTGCAGAGACCAAGGGACAATGAGTGGCAAGGGCCCCTGGTACCTGCTGTCTGAGAGACTGAGGGACAGAAAGGTCTATTTCTTATTGAGTGGTATGATGCTTACGAAGTTTGGAGTAAAAACTGTGGTATAGTTTTTCCAGCACATTGAGTGGTAGTTTTTGAATGTACTTGCTTTTCCTCTGTGGTAATGAAGGTACCTCTCTTCGTACTGCTCTAATGCTCACCGTCTGAGTTCCGTAGTGGGGTGTATGGAACTGTCTCTGGCAGAAAACCCTTGTGGCTGTTGATCAGCTCAGCAGCTCACAGATAGACTTTATATAGTGAGTGTGTAGAACACAGGTGGAGAGGGAACTGTTTACCAGTGATGTGGTGCCTGAGGTAGGCTTAGGGTACCCTTGGGTGCAGGGAGGTCCTGCCCCTTTTGAGCCCAGCAGGATCCAGAGGTCCTGACTGGAAGTGAGGGCTTGGTGACCTTGGAGGACCTCAGTCCTGTGCCAGCTAAAGACGAGGACACCCTGCACTCCTCCCATTGTATCACCTGACATGGGATGTGGGCCTTCTCTGTCCCAGCTACTCTCTACTGCTTTAACTTAATTACGGTTTCTAAGGTCAAAACTTTTTTAAAACCTCAGTGCTTTTATTTTATTACTAGTGGCCTGGTGCATGAAATTCGTGCACATTAAAAGGGGATTAATGAGAGGAAATACTTTAATATTGCTATTTGCCCTTTCTCTATAATAGAAGTGTCAGAGATGAAAGAAAATTAGTAAAATGTATATGAAAATCTTCCTCCTGTCAGAGTCTGGGGTGCACCATGGGACCCAGAGTCAAGTC
>NW_005366140.1:1550878-1584730 GCF_000412655.1 Myotis brandtii | reverse complement strand
GCGCACCTTGAGGTCCCCCGTCAAGTCCCGCTGGGGCGGAGGGGGAGCAGCCTGAGGTCCCCCGGCCCAGCACTGGGGCAGGGTGTGCACCTTGAGGTCCCCTGTAAAGCTCTGCTGGGTGGGGGGCACAGCATCAGGTCCCCCGGCCTTGCTCTGGGGTGGGGGGCCACGGCCTGAGGTCCCCTGGTCTGGCGCCATGGTGGGGGAGCAGCCTGAGGTCCCCTGTTAAGCCCCGCCAGGGTGGGGGGCACGGCCTCAGGTCCCCTGTCCCAGGGCAGGGGCATGGTCTGAGGTCCCCCGTCAAGCCCCACGGGGGGGGGGGGGGGGTGGCGGCTGTGAGGATTTTATTTTATTACTTTTTTAAATACATTTTTATTGATTTCAGAGAGGGAGATAGAACCATCAGAGATGAGAGAGAGGGAGAAACATCAATGATTGATCGGCTGCCTCCTGCACGCCCCCTACTGGGGACTGAGCCCGCAACCCATGCCCACAACTGGGGCATGTGCCCTAACCAGAATCGAACCCTGACCTCTTGGTTCATAGGTCTATGCTCAACCACTAAGCCACACTGGCCTGGCTGACTTTTTTATTTTTAAGAGAGTGGAGAGGAGGGAGCAGAGAGAAACATCAGTGTGGGAGAGCCACATCAATGGGTTGCCTCACACTCTTGCCCCGACCGGGAGCAGGGATCAAACCTGCAATCCAGGTATGTGCCCTTGACCAGGAATCAAACCCAAGATCCTCAGGTGTGCAGCCTGATGCTCCAACCATCAAGCCATGCTGGCCAGGGCAAGGTCAAATGTATTTTTGAGGTTAATATTATATTAAAACTTTACAGGCAGTAGAGGGAGAAACTAACAACCCAGCTATAGAGGTCAGTTTGTGTTGTTGCCAGCTCACAGCTGGCAGGAGAGGGGCTAGTGGGAGCTAGGAGTGTTTGCACATGAATGTGTGTACTCAGGCATGTGAGTGAGGAGTGCCATACCACACTCTCCAGCCAGGCAGCTTCCGGGTCCTGGGGCCTTGGGGAATCTGGACTTCTTCTTGGTTTTAGTGGGGGGTGAGGATAGTACCCCTGACTTGGATCCATATTCTGTTGTTTCCCTGGAGTTCCAAGAGTGGACTTAGATTTCCGCCCCTTATTAAGCCTGAAGGGATCAGTGTGGTTTAGAGAGGGTTGCCACGTGGCTGGTCATGCTTGGCTGGTGGCTGGTCAGACTCTCTTATAAGCCTCACATGCTCCTGAGGTGCCTTATCCCTCTCCCTAGTGAGAGGAGGTGAAATGTGAGGCAGAAGTGGGTAAGATGAGGGCCACCCAGGTGGTGTGCACTTTCCTCTTTTATTTCACATACTACTAGTAATTTTTATGTTTCAGGAAAAGATTCAGCTACCACCAAGAATGTTTCTTTATATATATTGATTGATTGATTGATTTCAGAGAGGAATGGAGAGGGAAGAGAGAAACATCAATGATGAGAGTCATTGATTAGCTGCCTCTTGCATGCCCCACACTGGGGATTGAGCCCACAGCCAGGGCATGTGCCCCAACTGGGGATGGAACCATGACCTCCTGGTTCACAGTTTGATGCTCAACCACTGAGCCACGCCACCTGGACTATTTCTTTATATGTTAAAGCTTATACTACCTGATAAGAGGTCTTAGGAGTTCTTCTAGATTAGGAGTCAGTAAACAATTTCTTGACAGGCTATATAGTAAATATACTAGACTTTGTGGGACAAGAAACAAAATTGAGGCTATTCTTAGGTATTTAGTCCAGTCATTTAAAAATATAAATACCATTCGGAGCCTAAGAGGGTGGCCTGCAGGCTGACCCTGGTCTAGACCACCTTCTCAGCCCCTTCTTTCAGCATGATATATATGCCCCCCACACTGCCATGAATTGAAATCCAAGTGCCATGAGCTGGCCACACACTTTCAGAAAACCAACACGAATGTGTCTAGGTACATTTACATCAAGAGACATTGTGAGCCAGCAGTGCCAGTCCTGTTGGCAGCCTCATACCAGTGTTGCCACTGTATGTGTCAGGAGAAGCATTACCAGATGAAGAGGTGACTCTTTCAAGTGATATCCAACAAAAATTTTACAATCAAATTAAAATTGGGCAAAGGACTTTAATAGACATTGTCTCCAAAGAGAATATACAAGTGGCCAACAGCACATGAAAAGATATAGCCTTCAGAGAAATGAAAATCAAAACCACAATGAGATACCACCTCATATCCATTAGAATGACTCTTGTTTGTTCATTTGTTTTTATTTTTATTTTTAATTTTTTGGTTAATTTTCACCTGAGGATATTTTTCCAATGATTTTTAGGGAGAGTGGAAAAGAGAGGGCAAGACAGAGAGAAACATCGATGTGAAACACATTGATTGGTTGCCTCCTGCACAAGCCCTGACCAGGGCCTAGGCCAGGGAGGAACCTGCAATGAAGGTATGTGCTCTTGACCCGGAATCGAACCTGGGACCCTTTGATTCACAGGCTGAGGCTCTATACACTGACCCAAACTGGCTAGGGCTGTTTTGTTTTGTTTTTAATATATTTTATTGATTTTTACAGAGAGGAAGGGAGAGGGATAGAGAGTTAGAAACATCGATGAGAGAGAAACATCGATTTAGCTGCCTCCTGCACACTCCCCACTGGGGATGTGCCCGCAACCAAGGTACATGCCCTTGACCAGAATCGAACCCGGGACCCCTCAGTCCGCAAGCCGACGCTCCATCCACTGAGCCAAACCGGTCAGGGCTGTTTTTTGTGTGTGTTTTTTAAACAAAAACAGAAATATTATAACAAATGTTGATGAGGATGTGGACAAATTGGAGCCCTTGTGCACTGTGGTGGGAATGTAAAGGTGTAGCCACTGGGTAAAATAGTCTAGCGACTCCTCAAAAAGTTAAACATAAAATGACTTTGTGACCCAGTAGCTCCACTTCTGGGTGTATAACCAAAAGAAATGAAAGCAGGGTCTCTAAGAGATATTTGTACACCCGTGTTCACAGCAGCCAAAAGGTGGAAGCAACCCAAGTGTCCACTGACACATGGCTAGATAAACGAAATGGGGTGAATCTATGTAGTGGAATATTCGCTTTAAAAAGGAAGGAAAATCTGACAACATACTACATCGTGGATGAACCTTGAAGACATTATGCTGAGTTAAATAAGCCAGACACAAAAGGACAGACACCATATGATTCATTTATATGATGTTCCTAGAGGGGTTAAATTCAGATAGACTGAAAATAAAATGGTGGGTGCCAGGGGGAGGCCAATGGGAAATCAGTGTTTAATGCGAACACAGTTTGGGACGATGGAAAGTTCTGGAGATGGATGGTGAGAATGGTCACACATGAATGTGAATATATTTAAATGCCCCTGAACTGTATACTTAAAAGTAGTTAAAATGGTATATTTTATGTTAAGTGTATCATATATGTATTTTTTAAAGAAGGTAGGCAATTTACAAAGGTATTTGCGATGTTACAGCTTTGCTTTTTTTGCATAAAATCTAAAAATTGATTTTGATTTTTCCTCTTTATAAGTGTATCATATATGTATTTTTTAAAGAAGGTAGGCGATTTACAAAGGTATTTGCGATGTTACAGCTTTGTTTTTTTTTGCATAAAATCTAAAAGTTGATTTTGATTTTTCCTCTTTTAAAAAAAATGTTTTTCAAACAAAGCATACAGTCCTATATAATAAAAGCCTAATGTGCAAATTGTCCCCTCGGGCGGTCGTTTGACTGGGAGACCAGGATCACTATGATGTGCGCTGACCACCAGGGAGCAGCGCGGACCATGGCGGGCGTTGGCGATGCTGCGCTGGCAGCTGGTGGAAGTGGAGATGCTGTGGCCCCCCCCATGGGCCCTGATGAGAGTGGGACTGTGGTGGGATGGTGGAGCAGATGAGCAGGCGGCGTTAGGCCATCACCCTGCAGATGGTGACCAGCAGCAGGGGCCAGGGCTGCTGCCCGGCTCCCAGGCACTGAGGGAGCCAGACTTGGGGATGGGGGGCGCGACCGGTTGCCCTGTAGGTGGGATGGTGGAGCAGGTGAGGGGGCGGTGCCAGGCAAAGGTGGGGTGCCAGGTGGGGCTGTGAGGCTGGAGGCACAAGCTGGGGCTGCGCGTCTGGGGGAACCAACTGGGTCCTGATCCCCACATGCCACCCCAAGGGACCCCACCCGTGCACAGATTTGTGCAGCGGGCCTCTTGTCTTCTTATCATTAACCTGGTTGCTGCCGTCCTGAAAACATATTAATGTGGTGGCTGACACTGAAATAGGGTTCTGATCTGGGCTGAGACCCTTACAGACATAGGTGTTCTTATGACAAGATGTTGACTTCCTGACACCCCAAAGGTAATGCTCTTCTCATGAGAATAGCTGTCCTTAGGCTTGTACAAGTGATTCAGACAGAGTGTGGCACTGCTGGCTCAGGCTGTGTTGGCTCTGGTTTTTGGTCTCCTGGCTCTGGGTAGCAGGGATTCTGCAAGGGAATAGGGCTGGTGTTTGCCCTGGGGCTCTTACGATCCCTCTCTAGGCTTCTTCAACACACAAAGCTCCTGTTGCCTGACCTAGTCTTGTGTGGGCTGTGGCCCCTGGGAGGAGATGACTGGACTGTTGACTGCCACCTGAGGCTCCTGTAGGGATGATGCTAGGATTCATGTTCCCCTGGGGGAGCTGAGTCTGTGCACCCATGAATGGACTTGTGAGCTCATCAGTAGTGCCTGTGAAATTCATGGCTTAGTTACTTAAAGTTACTTAGTTACTTTAAAAAAAACTGTGTTTTTGCTGTTATAACATAAAAGGTAATATATTTAGTAAGATTATTGACTGAATTCGGAAAGTTATTCTAGCATTAAATTTCTAATTTGTAATCAAGAAAGGGCTGCCTTCCAGAGAGGGTACTGGGATGGAGGAAGCCTGTTTACTAAGGAGATAACTGCTTTCCAGGGCTCACAACCTTGACTCGGGGGCTTAGGCTTTGGGAGGACCCTTCACTGTATGGAATCCCAGGTCCTCTGGCCTGACATTGTGCAGCTGTCCCCAGAGGGGGCCATAAATGGCTTGTAGAAAGTCCTCTTGCTTCTGTGGCCCTCAGTGATGGAAACAAAGCATTTCCCTCTGCATCCTGGTTGTCATTGTGGCTCCATGGGGGTTGGGTCTGTCAGCCCTGTTTTGGTCTGAATAGTTTTTTGGGTTTTTTTTGTTACCCTCACCTGAGGATATTTTTCCATTTATTTTTTTTAAATATGATATTCCTTTTTAAAAAATATTTCTTTATTGATTTCAGAGAGGAAGGAAGAGGGAAAGAGAGATAGAAACATCAATAATGAGAGAGAATCATTTATTGGCTGGCTCCTGCACATTCCCTACTGGGGATCAAGCCCGCAATCCAGGCATGTGCCCTTGACCAGAATCGAACCTGGGACCCTTCAATCCGCAGGCTGACGCTCTATCCACTGAGCCAAACCAGCTAGGGCTCCATTGATTTTTAGAGAGAGAGAAAGATAGAAATATTGATGTGAGAGAATACATCAATCAATTGCCTCCTGCGCGAGCCCTAACCAGGGCCCGGGCCAAGGAGGAGCCTGCAGCCAAGGTACGTGTCTTTGACCGGAATTGGACCCAGGGCCTTTCAGTCCACAGGCCAACACTCTACCCACTGAGCCAAACTGGCTAGGGTAGGTCTGAGTAGGTTTGATAGGGAAGGGGAGAGTGTGAAATGTCAAAGCAGAAGATACTGAACTGTCTCAAAGTGGAGAGCAGGCCGGCGCTTCATAGGAGGGTTGCCATGGCTACTCACTTGGGGAGAAGCCACATGCCCAATGCCTGAAGACTGTAGGCTTGCATGGTGATGATGCTGTTCTGTGGTAGGTTGGAGGACCTGAGGGCATCCTGCAGAATGGGGCTGTGGATGACAGTGTGGCCAAGACCAGCCAGTTGCTGGCCGAGTTGAACTTCGAAGAAGATGAAGAAGATACCTATTACACAAAGGACCTACCAGTACATGCCTGCAGGTGAGCATCAACAGTAGAGGCATCCCAGAGACCGCTGTTGGTCACATGTCCTTGGGAATAAAGAGGTTGCTAGGCCAGTGTACATGTTACCAGACAGGAGGGTGGGCTCAGCACCCTCTGTCACCCCTGATTATTACAGCAGGTAGGGAAAGGTTCCCCTCTTGGCCTTCCTCAGGTCCTGGGGGTGTTCCTGGTACCTGCCTCACTCATTAGGAAGAACTCTTCTCATTGGGTGAGCATTTGGGTTTATAGGGTAAATAGAGCCACTAAGATTTCTCTTACAGAGAGATTACTGTCGGATTCTTTAAAATGTCTGCTTCCTGAAAAGTTGGAAGTGGACAGTCAGTGGGTAGACCTGCATATTGACCAAATTTGGAATTCTCATCGAGAGCAGGACCCATCCCTTACGTTTAGACTTATTCTTGCTTTTTTGTTACATGCACAAGAGGAAATTGAGACCAAAAGAGGTAAAATGATCTTGCTTAGGGCACTCAGCCAGTTGGGGCAGCTTTGAGCCTGGACTTCTATTCAGCCCTGCCTGCCCTTTGGGCACACTGCCCCCAGTGTCTACCCACCAAGGGACAGAGCGCTGTATCCTCCCGCCCCCACATCCCCCAGTTTACCTTATTTTAGCTCTTTGTTCACTCTCATTACAAATGTTTGTTTTTGATGTTTGTTAGTCCTCATTGGAGGATATTTTTTCCCATTGATTTTTTTAAAGAGTAGGCGTGGGGAGGGGGAGGGAAACGTCAACGTCAGAGGAAGACATCACTTAGTTGCCTCCCACCCTGACCAGGGTCTGGGATTGAACCTACAACCCAGATACATGCCCTTGACTGGGAATCAAACCTGTGATCCTTTGGTGCATGGGCCAATGCTCTAACCACTGAGAAACACCAGCCAGGGCTCATTTACAAATGTTTTTCCATATATATGAGTGAGGTATTAGTGTTCCTGTTATATACACAGTTGCCAGTCCTGGTGAAGCTGCAAGTGGTTACAGTCTATATAACTCCTTGGTCCTCCCGGCTGTCCATGTGTGGAAGGTTTGGTGGGAAGGTTCTTGGTTGAAGCACATTCTGGTTTGAGACCGAGTCTTGGCTTCATACACATACAGACTCTGTGGAGAGCCAGTGGTTTTGTTTTGGGTATGTTAACTTTTAGAAAAACAAGGTGGGGCGTATTGTGGTGGGGGACTCTCCTGATGTGCTCTTTTGGAGCTGAGCTCTGTCACCCAGGAGCCTCTGCTGCTGGGTCCGAGTTGAGCGTTCCTGGGAGCATGGTGCCCTCTGCTGGAGTGTGAACGAAGCATAGTCACAGCTCACTTTCCAAGTGCCCAGAGCTACCTACGGACACCGCTTTCATAAGTTACATTCCTGAAACTGAAGGCCATAGGAGTGACCAGGTTGCCTTTGGGGTGTTGGGCTCACTTGGCAACCTGCACAGCACTTGCTCCCTACTTCGAAGGGGCTTTGCTGCAGTCTGCATTATCTCTCAGTGTCTCGACAGTACCCCAGCTCCTTTCTGCATTCACAGGACCAGGAAACCTCAACAGTTAACTGATTGGATTTTGTTAGTAGGAACGTTGGGCTTGAGTATGTTTTTAATGAAAAACTTTAAAATGTTGTAAGAGGAAAAAATTTTACATTCTGCCAAATTAAAACCAGAGAGCGATCTTCCAGCTTTAACTGTTCATTTTTACTTTTTAGTTACTGTGGAATACATGATCCTGCTTGCGTGGTTTACTGTAATACCAGCAAGAAGTGGTTCTGTAACGGACGTGGAAATACTTCTGGCAGGTAGGTATCAGACTGCCATGTGTCTTTAATCAGACTGTGCTCAGATTTGTGTGTAAATTATGGAAATGCTAAAGCGAAGCACAATATAAAATCATGCTAACAAACCTGGGTTTTTTTCCTTCTCTGTGACGGGTTTAACTTGAAACAGATGGTGCTGTGTGAATGCCTTAATGTATTTACCCTTGATTTATTCTCTCATTCTTTTTATTATGCCAGTATGGTTGGCTTAATTCTCATTCCTAGTTTTTATTTATATTTTTCTGCAAGATGAGCTCCTCGCATTCCTGTTCATCTTCATTAAGGGGTGCCCGGGGAGGATGTTCCCAAGACAGTATCGGGCATCCATGAGAGCCACTTCCTGAGAAGGCTCCCTCAGGCCTGAACTCATCGAGTAGTTTAGAGGCTAACACGGGCCAGATCCTGAATCATCAGATTAAATCAAGTTCATCTGACCAGTGGTGGCTCTGGGCTCCCTCCTGATCACCAGCACTTGTGACTGAGCCCTTGCTTGTGTTTGGTATTGGGGTGAGAGCAGTGTGGTGGTGGTGCTTAGGTTGTAGGGAGAGTCGGTCTGTCTAGCTCGAGTGTTGGACTCCTTGGCCCCTACCTCGGGTTCATTACATGGCCACAGAAGCAGAGCAGGGTCTCAGTGGGCCAGGGCTCCAGGTCTCCAGCAAGGAAACAGCATCTTCTGAGGTTCATGTTTTGGAGAAGTAGAGACAAAAATCTACAGGCAGGTTTATGTGCACAGAGCCCCATCCACCCTCCTGTGCCTTCAGGAGCCGTGGGCCAGGCCTTACCATCATGCTGCCTAAGGACACAGAGTGATTGGATCTTGGGTCATCTCACAGTTAGTATGCAAATTGTGGGGTTCTGAGCAAGGCAAGAAAGGGGGCTAATGTTTTTAAAACACTTAAAAGGAAAAGCATCTCCAGGTGACCACAAGAGATTCTAGTGCTATTTTCAGAATGTTCTGGACAATTTGTGTTACCATGTTTGCATTAGTTCCTCTCCTGCAGGGAAAGCAATTAAATAAAACTTGTCTTAGTTGGCAGCCCTAGCTTCTGGTCAGCTGTTAAGATCAGGGAAGTGAGGGAAGGGCCTCCATGAGAAAACAGGCTCAGTCAACCAGCATCACATGCTCTTTACAAGGCTTGAGTGAAAGCTGACGGGGTGCCTGTTGCCACTGTAGGGGGGGTGAAGTGGATACAGATGGTATAAGAGGAAACCACTGGTTCTGGTAACATGCCCAGTGGTGGTGGCTCCAGAGAGGAGTGGGGGATTTGGGGGGTGCTGAGAATGGTGATGGTTGGTTAGATTATCTGATAATAGATTTTGTGGGGCCAGAGAGGGTTCCAGCCTAACCTTGTGACAGGAAGAGTTTACTGATGTGAAGAGAGGGCTGCCCAAGTAGTGTTCCACAAATCTACAGAGAGCCTGAGGCAGGGCCTGTACCATCCGTGAGCCCCAGTGAGGCTGGCTTGGCACAGTCCATGAATTAGGTGAGCTGTAGCCTGGAAATGAGAACAATGAGAACTGGCCACACCGAGACAGCAGGATTCCAGAGGGTTTCATTGCTGGCCCTTGTGCTTCCTGAGAGTAGCCCTGAGCCCCCTACTTGATATTTTTTATTGTCCTCAGGTTTTAATACGCTTGCTTATCAAATTTCCTGGCCTGCAGCATATTAGGAGTGGGTTGTTCTTGGCAGCCAGCACAGAGGTCACTTCCTCGGGGCTTCTATAGGCAGCCCTGTGCCAGAGAAGTGACTTTGAAAGAAGCATCAGAGAAGCTACAAGGAGCAAGAGGAGTTGGGAAAGGGGCAGGGGCTGTAGATTCAGTGAGGCCCAATAGTTGGATTTAAGAAAGCAGGAACTGGATGGGGTGGGAGGTGAGAGGCAGAAACTGTGAAATGTGTTAGGAAAGTTCTCCTTAAAAGTGGTTCAAGGCGGATTTGTGCTCAATGGGGAGCCAGTTCAGGGGCGGCTGGTCTCCTGGGACACCAGATGGATGAGGTGTGACCAACCCTGCTAATGGACCGTGAATGGTACCGGAACTTTTAACAGGGATTCAAGAATTGGAAGTGGTGAAAAGCCAAACTTTTGAGTGTTAACTATTTATCATTTCCTGATTTAAGCCACATTGTAAATCACCTTGTGAGGGCAAAATGCAAAGAGGTGACTCTGCACAAGGATGGGCCCCTTGGTGAGACAGTCCTGGAGTGTTACAACTGTGGCTGCCGCAACGTCTTCCTGCTTGGCTTCATCCCTGCCAAGGCTGACTCAGTGGTGGTGCTGTTGTGCAGGTGAGGGCTCCCCGATTTCCCCGGGGGCCAGCTCTGACTCAGTGGAACTTTAAAATGGTTTCTGTTGACTGGCTAGATGTTTGGATGTTCGGGGGTTGGGGCTTGTTGGAGAGCTAGGACTGTCAAGTAACTCTGCGGGTGTGTTCTGGTTAAATCATAAAAATGATTCTGTAAAACCAAAGTCTGTTTTGAGTTTTAAGAGTTCAGAGCTCAAGTGTGTGGGGAGATGCAATTTATTACTAACAATTTAAAGGTAATGTGATCACATAATGAAAGATAGGGACTGCCACCTTGGGGTGAAAGGTAAGTCTTGGGGTGAAGGTCATCTTCATCTGGGCTCTTCTCTCCTCGGGGCTTCTGTAGGCAGCCCTGTGCCAGTCAGAGCAGCCTCAAGGACATCAACTGGGACAGCTCGCAGTGGCAGCCCCTGATCCAAGATCGCTGCTTCCTCTCCTGGCTGGTCAAGATCCCTTCAGAGCAGGAGCAGCTTCGGGCCCGGCAGATTACAGCCCAGCAGATCAACAAGTTGGAGGAGCTTTGGAAGGTGAGGCCTATTGAGAATGCAGTCTTCCTCAGCACTAGTTTCCTGTAGACTTGGGGCAGGACAAGGGGTGCTGTCTTCGTAAACAGGACATTCTGGAAGTATTCTGGAGCTTCTACCAGGAGGAGTCCTGACAGGAACTGGCCCTGGGCAGCTATGGGTGGACATGTCCAGAGGAGCCTGGGCCTTAGTAGATAGGACTATGAGTGCATTTTATTGTTTGTTTGTTTGTTTCCATCTTTGTTTGTTTGTTTTTAAAATCTTTTTGTTGAGAGTATTACAGGTGTCCCCCATTTTCCCCCCCCATTGCTCCCCTCCACCTAGTTCCATCCCTCCCCAGGCCTTCACCACCCTACTGTCTGTGTTCATAGGTAAGATCTTTGGTTAATCTCTTCCCGCCCCCCTTCCCTCTGAGATTTGTCAGTCTGTTCCATGCTTCCATATCTCTGATTCTATTTTATTCACCAGTTTATTTTGTATTGATAGATATGTATTTGTTGCCATTTTATTGTTCATATTTTTTATCTCTTCTTCCTCTTCTTGAAGAATACCCTTCAACATTTCATGTAATACTGGTTTGGTGGTGATGAACTCCTTTAGCTTTTTTCTTGTTTGTGAAGCTCTTTATCTGATCTTTAATTCTAAATGAGAGCTTTGCTGGGTAGAGTAATCTTGGTTGTAGATCCTTACTATTCATCACTTTGAATATTTCTTGCCTCTCCCTTTTCGCCTGCAAAGTCTGTTGAGAAATCAGCTGACAGTCATATGGGTGCTCCCTTATAGGTAACTAACTGTTTTTCTCTTTCTGCTTTTAAGATTATCTCTTTGTCTTTAACCCTTGGTATTTTAATTATGATGTCTTAGTATGGGCCTCTTTGGGTTCCTCTTGTTTGGGACTCTCTGTACTTCCTGGACTTGTAAGTCTATTTCTTTCACCAGGTAAGGGAAGTTTTCTGTCATTTTTCACATAGGTTTTCAATATCTTGCTCTCTCTCCTCTCCTCCTGGCACCCCCATAATGTGAATGTTGGTATGCTTGGAGTTGTCCCAAAGGCTCCTTACACTATCTTCATATTTTTTTAATTTCTTTTGCTCTTCTGCTTGAGTGTTTGTTTGTTGTTTTTTAAATATATTTTTATTGATTTCAGAGAGGAAGGGAGAGGGAGAGAGAGATAGAAACGTCAATGATGAGAGAGAATCATTGATTGGCTGCCTCCTGCATGCCCCCTACTGGGGATCGAGCCGGCAACCTGAGCATGTGCCCTTGACCAGAATCAAACTGGGACCTTTTAGTCTGCTGGCTGATGCTCTATCCACTGAGCCAAACTGGCTAGGGCAGCTTGGGTGTTTTTTACTTCCTCATATTCCAAATTGTTGATTTGATTCTTGGAATCTTCTACTCTATTGTTGAATCCCTGTAAAGTATTCTTTATTTCAGTTAGTGTATGCTTAATTTCTGACTGGTTCTTTTTCATGTCTTTGACATTCACACTAAGATCCTTGAAAGTCTCATGAAGATCCTGAGTAATCTTATAACCATGGTTTTGAACTCTGTATCCAGTAGTTTGCTTCTATTTCTTTGATTTGTTACATATTTCTTTGTCACCACATTTTGACTGCTTCCCTGTGTTTGTTTCTGTGTATTAGGTAGAGCTGCTATGTCTCCTGGAATTGGTAGAATAAAAATAGCCTTATGTAGTAGATGTCCTGTAGGGCCCAATGGCTCAGCCTCCCCAGTCACCTGAGCTGGGCACTCTAGGTGCGCCCCTTTGTGGGCTGTGTGCACAGTCTTGTAATTGAGCCTTGATTGCTATTGGTATCACTAGGAGGAGTTGACCTCCAGGCCAATTGGCTGTGAGGACCAGCTGCGACTACAGTGGGAAAGCTACTGTGCAGCAAACACCCCTGTGGTGCAGGTCTTGCTTCAGTGGGGCTTTGGTGCTCACTGAGTCTGCCTCTTGTGGATGTGTAGAGTTATAATCTGTAATGGTCTGAAGCTGTCCACTGGGTGCACTGGCTCCAGGGCCTCCAGGGAGGTGCAGTCAGCCACTGCCTGGGGCCACCTGGCAGGAGCTACAGAGGGATCTGCAGGGGGCTGTTTGTACTGGGCTTGGAGGTGCCCAGGGACGGCCCAGCTGTGAAGCAACGTAGACTGATGCTAATGCCCGGTCTTGGGCCTTTTGTTGATAGGTTTGGGCACACTGCCACCAGCTGCAGCTTGTTTGGGAGATTTTAGCAAAGTCTGAAGCCTGAACCAGGACAGGCCATTCATATGGAAAAGTTGCTGCAAACAGCTTGGGTGGGGCTGCAAATTGGATGGGACCGGGTTTCAAGGAATCCCCAGAGTGGAGCAAACAGTATGCTCCAGGTGGATGGAAACTCAAATATGGCTGCCAGCCAGCTCTGCGATGTAGGAGGCCCCAGCACAGGAACAATGACCCTTGTGATACCCCTGTCTGGGAGAAAGCCACCCCTGAATTCTGCCCTGATGCCAGACAATCCACTTCCTCCCCATATATGTCTGGGTCCCCCAAAGCCACCTGGTGCTGGGAATCGGAGTAAGTTCGTGCTCTGGCCCTTTAAATGGAACACCTGGGTCTCCAGCAGCCTCTTGTCATTCAGCCACAATCCCTGCTGATGTTTACAGCCCGTAGTTACAGGGACTTCTCTTCCCTGCTCTAGAACTCTGGGCTGGGGATCTGGTGTGGGTTTGGGACCCCTTGTTCCTCACAGGTGGCCTCCGCAGAGATGATCTCCCTCCCAATTAAAAAAAAGGCACACATGAGTGTTAGAACAGCCTGTTCCCGGCCTCCGCCCCTCCTACCAGTCTCAGTGTGCTTTCTTCTTTACTTCTCTAGTTGTAGGACTTCTGTTCAGCCAACTTTCAGGCAGTTCTGAATGATGGTTGTTCTGTATTTTAGTTGTAATTTTGATGTGGTTGTGGGAGGCAGCAAATATAGGTGTTTACCTCTGCTGCCATCTTGGTTCCCTCCCCTGTGAGTGTGTTTGAAAACTTTGCTGGGACTTAGATGTATCTGAGCCAGGGAAGTACCAAACTGTGGTGAGTGTGCAGTGGGAAAGGAGTCGCAGTCCCAAAAGTCAGAGACCCTCAACCCAGTAGTTGAAGGAGAGGGGGGCCTTCCTTTGGTTTTGTGGTGGGGCACCTGCTCTGCCTGCATAGCCACTTCTCTAGGGAAGCCCTTCTCTGATTTTCTGTTTAGATTTTGCTATAAAGTTTTAATAACAACTATAGAAATTTTAATTAGGCACCCGTATAACCAGAAATCTTAAATGTAAATTTATCTTTACTTTGAGTGCAAGTTAAAATATTTTTCAGGCCCTGGCCAGTGTGGCTCAGTTGGTTGAGCATCGTTTCATGCACCAAGAGGTCACTGATTCGATTCCTAGTTAGGGCACATGCCTGGTTTTGGGCTCAATCCCCAGTAGGGGACGTGCAGGTGGCAGCTGATTGATATTTCTCTCTCACCGATGTCTCTCTCTCTCTCCAGCTCTTGGCCCTCCCCCCCCGCTTCCTCTCCCCCTCCCTCTCGCTTCCTCTCTCTCTAAAATCAATTAAACATATTTTTAAAAGATTGTTTTTCAGACCTCGTCTAGCAAGGTGTCTTTTCACGTTACCACAATTTTTCACTGTTCCTATTTATATTTCAGCAGCCCAGATACTGTTCTGTCCCTGCCAGGGAAGAATGTGTAGCCCTATTGGTGCAGTGTAGGGTCAGGAGGAAATGGAGAGGGAAGGCTCCTCCTCTGCTCACACAGCCAGAGGAGCTGGAGGTCTTTCTGGCAGCCTAGAAGAAGTGCTGTCCCTCCCAGTTCAGGGCCAGATGGTTATGGAGGACGCAGCCATTTGATGGTGTAGGTATGTCAGCTGTGTTCCTCGAGCATCATCGCCAAGACTTACCCCTATTGGTGTAACCTTGTTAGGGACTGTTGGGAACAGCAGCTGAGGTGTGACCATGGCCTGCGCAGGCATCCAGCTCCCTATGCCATGTGAACTTCCTGATAGGAGGGCTCTCCCACAGGGTTGACACCACTGACTGCTGGCACCCTTCTCAGCATCAGCCCAGCACTGGCTTGTGCTGAGAAGTGATGGGTGTTTCCCCATCCCTCTGGTGACTGGTGAACTTCCATGTAGTTAATTTCATACATGGGTGAAATTGGGGACAAACTCGGTACGGGTCTTGTTTTCTAGGAGAATCCTTCTGCCACCTTGGAGGACCTAGAGAAGCCCGGAGTGGATGAGGAGCCGCAGCATGTCCTCCTGCGGTATGAGGATGCCTACCAGTACCAGAACATATTTGGGCCTCTGGTCAAGCTGGAGGCTGACTATGACAAGAAACTGAAAGAGTCACAGGTGATGTGGTGTGTGCAGGAGGGTGTGGTTGTTTTAACACATCTCTCCTGAGACTGTTAGGATGGTTTTACTTGCAGGCTGCCAACACTACCATGGGCCTCGGCCCTGTGCCTAGAGAAACGGAGTCATGGATCGAGGGCAGATGCTCTGTCACTCAGAGCTAGACACTAGCCTGATTTTAAATCCAACAAAAGTCCCTCACAGTCGGGTTCGCAGTCTTTGCCCATTGCCACGAGCGTCAGATCCAAGGAGCCGCGGTCTGCAGAGGGCACTCTGTGCTAGTCCCACGAAGAGCATGTCTAGGAAGTAAGAGCCGCGGGGCTCCTGGGCCGTGCCCTCAGCTGCTGGCTTCCTTCTCTTCTTCCGAGGACCTCTTGAGAGCAGACGTCGAATGGGGGATCCTGGTTGTCTTCTGCGGGTTCTTAGGTCCTAATGACTTCTCTCCCAGGGGTGCCCTTGTTGGTGTTTCAGGCTGTTGGATGCTGCTTGATGCACCCCAGCATCATGGCTTATGGAGTTGCCGTAGGGCACATGCCTGTGGATACCCAGACACAGAAGTCCAGGCCATGTCTGTGTCACAGGCTAACAGGGCTCTTATTTTTCATGTGCTCAGACTCAAGATAACATCACGGTCAGGTGGGACCTGGGCCTTAACAAGAAGAGAATCGCCTACTTCACTTTACCCAAGACTGACTCTGGTAATGAGGATTTAGTCATAATTTGGTTAAGAGGTGATTTTAAGTTTTAAAATATTTGTGACCATAAATAGCATAATTCCTAGTTTGCCCTTGTAAAGTACCCCTTAATTTGAAATCTTCCATGGTAGCCTAGGCACATGTTGAAAACGCTTTTTGCTCTCTTTTTCCTGGAAGACATGCGGCTCATGCAAGGGGATGAGATATGCCTGCGGTACAAAGGGGACCTGGCGCCCCTGTGGAAAGGGATCGGCCACGTCATCAAGGTCCCTGATAGTATCCTTTGTGTGAAGAAGAGCTAGCACAGGGGATCTGTGTGTTGGTCACTGTGGAGACCAGTCCTGGGGCCTTGGGTGGAGAGTATGGCCATGGCTGGAGAGACCCCTTATAGTCAAGTTTGTTTCAAGCCACTGAGCCCTTCATTTGGACTCTGAGGGCACACATTTATATGTAACTAGTAGAAGCAATGCTTTACCTGGAGCCAGGATGCTTTGAGATGTTCACCTCATCTCTGAAGCTCACAGTCAGAACCTGGATTCTAGATGTGGCCAATCCATCCTGGCATCCTGGATGACACCCCAAGGTTCACGGGGTAGTTTGGGTGGGGGGTAGTTGCAGGGGACCGGGACACTGGACAGAATCTGTCAGAACGTGGGTCTCACTGGCTGTGTTGTTAACTTTTGGCACAATGGGAGAGAGATGTCTCCTCAGTAACCAAATAAGAGCTCCTCAGAAAGGTAAACCCAGCTTATGACAAGGATGAACCTTAACTCAGCATTGCAGATTATGGCGATGAGATTGCCATTGAGCTGCGGAGCAGTGTGGGTGCACCTGTGGAGGTGACACATAACTTCCAGGTGGATTTCGTGTGGAAATCCACCTCATTTGACAGGTGCGTCTGCCTCCAGCTCTAAATGATTCTCCTTTCCTGGGGCTGGGCTTACCACCAGCCTACATGGGCACGTAGCCAACCTGTTACTTTGCCACAGGATGCAGAGTGCGCTGAAAACGTTTGCTGTCGATGAAACCTCTGTGTCAGGCTATATCTACCATAAACTGCTCGGCCACGAGGTGGAGGACGTCATCATCAAGTGCCAGCTGCCCAAGCGCTTCACTGCACAGGGGCTGCCCGACCTCAACCACTCTCAGGTTCTTATCATCCTGGAGGTGGCTGGGGCCTGGCCTGAAGAGCTGCTGGGGGCGGGGGTGGGCCGAGGGCATCTGTACCCCCTAATGGCCACTTGTATCTGAAGGTTTATGCTGTGAAGACTGTGCTGCAAAGACCGCTGAGCCTGATCCAGGGACCACCAGGAACAGGGAAGACAGTGACCTCTGCCACCATTGTCTACCACCTGGCACGGCAGGGCAATGGGTAGGGATCAGCAGGCCTGACTGCAGGAATGTCTTGGGAGGGTTACCTGCTCACTGTGTTATACATTGTTTGTATTAGATCAGGCCTCTGGTTGCTTTTAAAAAGACAGCCTGCAGCCCTGTTGCTCTTCTTTTTTTAAAAGATTTTTTAGAGAGATGGCCAGTTCATGGGTGGGTGTTCAACCACTGAACTACACCAGTTGTTTGGCTCTCTCTGAAATTAAAAAACAACAACAACATGAAAAATATATATTTAAAAAGAAAGACTTATATATACATGTGTGTGTATGTATATATATGCTGATTTAGAGAGAGGAAGGAAGGAAGAGATAGAAACATCCATGATGAGAGAGAATCATTGAACAGCTGTCTCCTACATGTCCCCTAATGGGGACTGAACCTCGAACCTGGGCATGTGTCCTGATCAGGAATCGAACCAGCAACCTTTTAATACACGGAACAACACCCAACCAACTGAGCTACATTGACCAGGGCAAGCCTGCTGCTCTTAAAGGCAGCTCTGGTCAGTTCACCCAGGTGGTACTGTGCTGTATGTGCCTCAGCTTGGAAAGTCTTCACCATGAGATGGGGAGGGGTGAGGATGCAGGTCTGTTGTTAGCAATACTTTGCATGAGTAGAGTGAAAACTGGTTGGGGACAGGGAGTCCTGGACTGGCTGGGCTTTTAGCTCCTGCATTGTACCATTCCTGGCTTCAGTCTTTTTTTTTTTTTTTAAATCTCAGGAATGGAGAGGGAGAGAGAGATAGAAACATCAATGATGAGGGAGAATCATTGATCGGCTGCCTCCTGCACGCCCCCTACTGGGGATCAAGCCTGCAACTGGGCATGTGCCCTTGATCAGAATTGAAGCTGGGACCCTTCAGTCAGCAGGCTGACGCTCTATCCACTGAGCCAAACCAGCTAGGGCTCCTGGCTTTTAGTCTTAGGTTTGCACTGCCTGTGATTCAAAACAACAGTCTTAGGTTGTTTTGCATTTCATTAATCTCCTCTGGGCAAGCACTGAGATATTGATTCGCTTTATGTTTAAGGCCTGTGCTCGTCTGTGCTCCAAGTAACATAGCTGTGGATCAGCTGACTGAGAAGATCCACCAGACGGGGCTGAAAGTTGTGCGGCTCTGCGCTAAGAGCCGCGAGGCCATTGACTCCCCGGTGTCCTTCCTGGCCCTGCACAACCAGATCAGGAACATGGATAGGTGAGTGTCAGGTACCTGGCTGCAGGTGGGGGGGGTTCTCCTCTGTGTGGCCCTGGTGCAAGTCCTCCATGCCCACTGCTGTGCCTGTGCTTCCAGCATGCCAGAGCTGCAGAAGCTGCAGCAGCTAAAGGACGAGACTGGGGAGCTGTCATCTGCCGATGAGAAGCGGTACCGAGCCCTGAAGCGCACAGCTGAAAGGGAGCTGCTCATGGTGAGGGCCTGGGCCTTAGGGCATACGATGGCACCTTTAGTTAGGTTGGGCCTACTTTTGGAAGAAAGCATAGGTACCCTGAGACCACACAGGCATGATTTTTTAGTAGTTTCTACTGCCTGTCAGCCTCACTGCTGCTGGGAACTTGGGATCTTGGTCTGTACCCTCGGGGTGGGTCTGTTATTTCATGACAAATCAACCGAAAGTGGATCCCAGCCCAGCACCTGTTCCCCGGCTCAGCACTGCTCCCTAGAGGCTGTCTCAAGCACCGAACTGTCTGTGCTGAGAGGTTTTCTCTAGTAAGGCCCCACCACTTAGGACAGTGATGGCGAACCTTTTGAGCTCGGGGTGTCAGCATTTTGAAAAACCCTAACTTAACTCTGGTGCCGTGTCACATATAGAAATTTTTTGATATTTGCAACCATAGTAAAACAAAGACTTATGTTTTTGATATTTATTTTATATATTTAAATGCCATTTAACAAAGAAAAATAAAAAAAATGAGTTCGCGTGTCACCTCTGACACATGTGTCATAGGTTCGCCATCACTGACTTAGGATCTCAAAAGTTTATGTGAGTGCTGTCAGGGAGAGACAGCTTGTTTTCGTGGTTGTCAGGAGGGCAGGGACCAGAATGGTATCCTGTTCTGTCCTGCCTACCTGCCCTTTGGCACCTGGTAAACTGTACTGTTGCAGTTGCCCCTGATGCTCACACACTCTCTTCCCCAGAACGCGGACGTCATCTGCTGCACATGTGTGGGTGCAGGAGACCCCAGGCTTGCCAAGATGCAGTTCCGCTCCATTCTTATCGACGAGAGCACCCAGGCCACGGAGCCAGAGTGCATGGTCCCTGTGGTCCTTGGAGCCAAGCAGGTGAGCCAACCCCTTTCATGGTGTTCTTGTTTGAAAACTGGTGTGCATTCTCTCCTGTTCAGTTCTGTATAATTCTTAATGCTGAAGGTTGTGTGTGTTTTTTAACGTCCTGTGAGGCTGGGTTCTTTGGTTTTTGTTTTTAAACATCTTGTGACACCCTGGCAGAGCTCAGGGATGCATGGTGAGCCCTTTAAGGGGTCTTTGAGAGCATTTCTGTGTGCGTCCTGAATGAATGTCTGAGTATGTTTCATGTCTGTGGTGGGCAGTTTCTCATGCCCAGTCAGTATCTTACCACTGGAATTTGCATGACTCGGTGGTTATGTGGACCCTGGGCCCCTTAGTCTTCTGAGAATGGATGTCCCAGCTGCTTCATGCTTGAACTTCTCACCTGTGTGGGCCTCTCATCACAGCTGATCCTTGTGGGTGACCACTGCCAGCTGGGCCCCGTGGTGATGTGCAAGAAGGCAGCCAAGGCCGGGCTGTCTCAGTCACTGTTCGAGCGCCTGGTGGTGCTCGGCATTCGTCCAATCCGCCTGCAAGTCCAGTATCGGATGCACCCTGCACTCAGTGCCTTCCCATCCAACATCTTCTATGAGGGCTCTCTGCAGAACGGCGTCACTGCAGGTAATACTCGGCAGGGGGTCAGTGGGGACATGCGGTCGCTTCCTTCCTGAATGGCTTTATTAGCAACCATTTGTGTGCGAGGGGTGCCTCCAAGAGGTACCATGGTCAGCAGTACAGCATGTCCACTCTGCAGTGTGGATGCCCAGTTCTCAGAGCCCATGCCCTGGGGTCCACAAGATGGGAAGGCAAGACTCCTTTCAGAGTGAAGTTGGCATATGCCCTTTGCTGTGCTGACAGTTGCACTAATGGTTCAAAAGCAGCACTGGGAACCAGCAGGGATTTCAGCAGGAGTCTGGATGGTTCCACCAGACTCCTGTATGTCATCACTGCCTCACGCTTATGGCAACTAACACCCTAAGTGCATATCCTTGTGACACTGGTGGGTATGCAAGGTACTTGATGAATGAAGTACTCACTGGTCACTCAGCTGGGGGAGTATTTATTTTCCTGAAAACAAAGCAAGCTTATGACTTATGTTTTAAGAAAAACACTAACAGCCCGGCTGGCGTGGCTCAATGGTTGAGCATTGAACTATGAACCAGGAGGTCAGGGTTCGATTTCCAGTCAGGGCGCATGCCCAGGTTGTGGGCTCAGTCCCCAGTAGGGGCCATGCAGCAGGCAGACAATCAGTGGTTCTCTCTCATCATTGATGTTTCTATCTCTCTCTCCCTCTCCCTTCCTCTTGAAATCAATAAAAGAAATACATTTAAAAAAAGAAAAACACTAACAGTATTTACCACCAGTGATAAAATCTGAGGATTCAACAAAAATTAGTATTTTAGAACCCTCATGCCCCCTAGCATGAGCTGACTAAGTGTTCCCAGTGCTGAGTGGTTTTTCTGATGAGATTGAGGTGGTGGCAGTGTCTGAGGGGAGTCAGTAGGTACCTCTCATCCTAACAGCTAGCGAGGTTGTTGCAAAGTCAGTTGGGTCAAAGGCTGTCCCGTGCACAGGGCAGAGAAGAGAGGCTTTTGTCAGAGGCCTACCCGGCACCGTCTGTCCAGCTTTGGTGGAGAATTGGGAGAGTCCCACAGTTGTGGGGAAAGCTATAAAAGATGTCACCAGTCCTAGCTGATTTGGCTCAGTGGATAGAGTGTCGGCCTGCGGACTGAAGGGTCACAGGTTTGATTCCAGTCAAGGGCATATGCCCGGGTTGCGGGCTTGATCCCCAGTGGAGGGGAAGGAGGTGTGCAAGAGACAGCCAATCAGTGATTCTCTCTCATTTCTATCTCCCTCTTCCTCTCTGAAATCAATAAAATTTTTAGAATAAAAATCAGGATGAATATCTTGGCTGTGGAGGTTTCCCTGAGGAGTGAGGGGCCCAACCCCACTCCAGGCCCCCTAGCCAAGGGTTCCAGTACCAGGAAGAGAAGTCCCCACAATTCCTAGCTGTAAAATCAGCAGGAATTGTGGCTGAGTGGCATGGAGGCTGCTGGCCCCAGGCAGTTTCTCTTAAAGGGCTCTTACTCAGGAGTCACTCCCACTGAGCTCCAGCACTGGGGCAGCAGCTTGAAAGGAACCTGGGACATTCAAGGAGAAACTAACCTGCCTAGAATTAAAACAAGAGCTGGAGGGGCAGTTTTCTCCCAGACAGAAGTGCTGGCAGAGGCATTGTTTCTTTGCTGAGGCCCACCCTCACCCCCACGCCCCAAGCCAGCAGGCAGGGCACCATAGTTAAATCTCTATCAACCTGGCTCACACTTTTCACCCCACTCTGGTGATTCCCTGAAACCCCACACCACCCTACTTGCGGTCTCATCTAAGCTATTTCCAGTGGCTTTTTCATACAACTGGCCTCTCTTGCCTCAGGCTTTGGACTTTCTTAAAATTTCTCAAGCAAGCAGCAGCTGGCTTGAGTGTGCCCCATATCTCTCAGTAAGTGGCCCCAGGCTGAGCACTAGCAGCAGCTTTCCTTGATTCAGAGGTTGGCCTCTCCTGGACACCTTCAAGCCCAACACAAGTAGCAGCCATCTGCAGATTGCTTTGGCCCCGAGTAGGGCATAGGCAGACTTTGCACCTCCCAGGAGGCCCCAGAGTCTGTGCACCTGGTGGTCAGCTTCAGACCATGCCAGTTTACAACCCTACCACACTCAAAGGGGTGGACTCGGTGAGTACGAAAGCCCCACTAAAGCAAGTCCTGCTCCATGTATAGCAGCTCTTCAGCTCTAGTCACAGCCGATCCTCACAACCAATTGGCCTGGGGGTCAGTCCCTCCCAGTGATGCCAACATCAATCAAGGCATAGCTACAGTAGGACAGTGCACACAGCTCACACAGGGGCACAACTGAGTGCCCAGCTCAGGTGAGTGGAGAGGCTGAGTCACTGGGCCCTACAGGACACCTGCTACTCAAGGCTACTCTACCAAGTCCGGGAGACATAGCAGATCTACCTAATATATAGAAACAAACACTGGGAAGCAGCCAAAATACAGAGACAGAAGTGTCTCAAATGAAAGAACAGAAGGAGATTCTTCAGAAAAAGAACTACATGAAATGGAAGCAAGAAAACTACCTGATACAGAGTTCAAAATAATGGTTATAAGATGCTCAAAAAACTTACTGAGAATTTCAAGAAACTTAGAACTTGAAGGATCTTTATGAGAACATCAACAACATAAAAAAGGACCAGTCAGAAATGAAAGATACACTAAATGAAATGAAGAATAATTTACAGTGGAGTAGAGGGTGCCAAGAATAAAATCAACAATTTGGAATATAAGGAAGCAAAAAACACCCAATCAGCCCTAGCCAGTTTGGCTCGGTGGATAGAGTGTCAGCCTGCGGACTGAGGGGTCCCAGGGTTGATTCTGGTCAAGGGCATGTACCTTGGTTGCAGGCACATCCCCAGTGGGGGTGTGCAGGAGGCAGCTGATTGATGTTTCTAACTATCCCTCTCCCTTCCTCTCTGTAAAAAGTCAATAAAATATATTTAAAAAAACCAACACCCAATCAGAACAGCAAAAACGAAAAGAATCCAAAAAATATGAAGATAGTATAAGGAGCCTCTGGGACAACTTCTAGCATACCAACATTCACATTATGGGGGTGCCAGAAGGAGAGAGGAGAGAGCAAAATATTGAAAACCTATTTGAAAAAATGACAGAAAACTTCCCTTACCGAGTGAAAGAAATAGACGTACAACTCCAGGAAGCACAGAGTTCCAAACAAGATGAACCCAAAGAGGCCCACACCAAGATACATCATAATTAAAATGCCAAAGGTTAAAGACAAAGAGAGGATCTTATAAGCAGTAAGAGAAAAGCAGTTAGTTACCCTAAGGGAGCGCCCATATGCTGTGTCAGCTGATTTCTCAACAGAAACTTGGCAGGCCAGAAGGGAGTGTCAAGAAATATTTAAAGTGATGAAAGCTAGGACCTATAACCAAGATTATTCTACCCAGCAAAACTGTCATTTAGAATTAAAGGTGAGATAAAGAGCTTCACAGACAAGAAAAAGATAAAGGTGTTCATCACTACCAAACTGATATTACATAGAATGTTAAAGGGTCTTCTTTAATAAGAAGAAGGGGCGGGGGGAGATAAAAAATAGGAACAGTTGCCGTAACCGGTTTGGCTCAGTGGATAGAGCGTCGGCCTGCGGACTGAAAGGTCCCGGGTTCGATTCTTGGTTGCGGGCGCATCTCCAGTAGGGAATGTGCAGGAGGCAGCTGATTGATGTTTCTCTCTCATTGATGTTTCTAACTCTCTATCTCTCTCCCTTCCTCTCTGTAAAAAATCAATAAAATATATATTTAAAAAAAATAGGAACAGTAAAATGGCAAATACATATCTATCAGCAATTGAATCTAAAGATCAAGATGAACAAATAGGCAGAATAGAGGCAGACTCAGGTACAGAGAACATTTTGACGGTTGCAGGATTAGAGGGGGCTAGATGGTATGGGTGAAAAAGGGGAAGGGATTTAGAAGTACAAATTAGTCAAAGCCCATGAATACAGACAATAGACAGGTGAAAGCCTGGGACAGGGTGGGCGATGGGTGGAGGGAGGCAAAAGGGAAAACAGGGACATTTGTAATACTCAACAATAAAATAAACTTTGGGGGGAAAAACATTTGGCAGCAGACCCTGGAATAACGGGCCACTGTACTCACCAGCTGGCCTCTGTCCTCACTTGAATGATAGAGACAGACTTGACCTCCTTTCTAGCTTGACATGAAAGGGCATCATACCATGTATACTGGCATGTCAACGTTAGGCTATTGTCATGCAGAAATATCGGTTTCCTCACACTGATCTGCTGGATAGATGTGCTCCTCTGACAGGAGAGGTTGCTCAACAGTGTCATCCACAAAAGCCGATTGTAGAGGCTTTTGAGTCCTGTGAGGGCAGTAGTAAAGTTCTAGAAGGAAATAGAACATCTTCATAGGTTTTGTAAAGTGGCTGTAGAAAGCACCAAACAGTAAGACCTGTTCAGGGAATGAGCAGCTCTTTGTCGAGTGTCATGTGCACGGCTTCACTCAGTTCTTGCCTCTTGGGCAGGGGATCCTTTTGGTTGGCTCTGGCTGTATTTTTCTTCTCTGACGGAAAGTGTTGCCTCTTTTCCCTCCCCAATGACAGCGGATCGAGTGAAGAAGGGGTTTGACTTCCAGTGGCCCCAACCTGATAAGCCGATGTTCTTCTATGTGACCCAGGGCCAGGAGGAGATCGCCAGTTCGGGTACCTCCTACCTGAACAGGTATGCAGAGGTTTGCCTGCCACAACAGCTGGCTTTAGTGGCAGCTTGGCCAACTCTTAATTAATGTATGTAATGCTGGTCTGAAACTGCCCTCCTCACTCTGTTCTGTTTAGGTTTCTCAGGCCACAGCATATTCTCAGTTCGCTTTTCAGTGTTGTTTTTATGTTGAGCAGATTCTTTGTGTGTGTGTGTGTGTGTGTGTGTGTGTGTGTGGGGTGAGCTTTTTCTGTCCTCTATGACTCCCTTGGTCCAGGACAGGATGGCCCCAATGTGGGCATAGCTGCCCCGGCACCTCCCATAGCCTCTGGTCTCAGGAGTCCACAGGTGCAGCCCAGGGAACTGAATGCCTGGTTTCCTTAGGACGGAGGCTGCAAATGTTGAGAAGATCACCACGAAGCTGCTGAAGGCAGGTGCCAAGCCGGACCAGATTGGCATCATCACACCCTATGAGGGCCAGCGCTCCTACCTGGTGCAGTACATGCAGTTCAGCGGCTCCCTGCACACCAAGCTGTACCAGGTGCGAGCTCCATCTCCCTCTGCCACACTGACCTTGATCACCTGGCCAGGGAGGTTTGCATTCGAATGTTAACCTTTCTGCTGAGTCCTGCAAATCAAGACTGTCTTAAGAGTCAGAAATGTGAGACAAGGTTCATAAAGTTGTTTTTCTCAGGATACTTTTCAGAGCATAACTTGAAAAGGCTCCAGGGTTGACCGTTAGGGCTGTGGTGTGTGCTACTTTGTAGTAGTTGTTTCTTATCCATGAGAAGGCTGTCCACTTTTGGGTCAATACCTGGGTAAAATGTCCAGGTGTATCTCATGAGGGTGCAGGACAACATAATTATTTTTCCATGTGGAAATGAACCATACTATAAAGTATGGTTCTGACAGTGACATGTGGTCTTCGTTCTGTTAACTTGGGAACAGTCTCGGGTGTTATAATGAGCAAGTACGCTTTTATTATTGGGAAACAGATTCCCAAAAATAAAAAGACAAAGCGGGAAGGCCAGGAGAGCAGGGCCGGGGACCAGGGATTCAGTGGTGCATTTGGACATGCTTCATGTTGCCTATGGGTCTTTGAGGGCAGCCAGCTGACTGACCATGACCATGTGTCCCTGCAGGAGGTGGAGATTGCCAGTGTGGATGCATTCCAGGGGCGTGAGAAGGACTTCATCATCCTTTCCTGTGTGCGAGCCAACGAGCACCAAGGCATCGGGTTTTTAAATGACCCTAGGCGGCTTAACGTGGCCCTGACCCGAGCAAGGTACAGTGGTTGAATCCTGTCTGGGCTTGTAGGTGGCAATTGCCACCTTCCTGTCTCAGGGTCCTTCAGAGGGACTTTTCCTCAGGGTCTGGCTTTGGGAGGCTTCTCACTTCCTGGTCCTCTTGTTAACAGTCCTCGCACCCCAGCCACACCTTGGACTGGCAGTACAGGGCCTGGGATGGGGCCTTCGTCAGTTCCTGAGGTCCAGAGGCTACAGCAACAACTTAGAAAGCAGGGCTCACCTGCAAGTACTTTGCTTGTGTGTCCTGGTGGTTTTCTGTGGTCTCAGTCTCATGGACAATGTCCGTTCTGGCCCTTCTGACTTGAGATTCAAACCCAGTGCCTGGAGTGTGTCCCTGTCGAGTTGTTGAACTATGAGTCTAACGTTTTGGCCCTGACTCCTTTTTGGTTCTGGGATGTAACTGCTCTGAAATAGTGATAACAGCAGAAGAGACTTGGAGAACAAGGTGGCTCCCATGCTGCCCTGTGCCAGCCAAGGTCAGGCTCATGTTCCCACATCAATTCTTTCCCCACCCAGGACACTTGGTTTTCATGGTTACCCCCTTTCTGTTGTACACTATTGTTAGGTGGCCAGCATGGGGACATGTCCCTAACACAGCTGGGTGAAGGTAAGTGTCCACAGAAGCTAGGCCCAGGCTCAGGCATCAAGTTACATGCCTAGTCAGGATCCCTGAGGCATCTCAGGAGGCCGACTTGAGGCTACAACAAGGAAACTAGTCTCTGAGCTAACCTGTCATCCGGGGTTTTTGTCATCTGAGCCCCTAGAAATCCACTTCCAGATAAACTGCGTGCACTGTTAACAGCTTGTAGGGTGGGCTCCAGTGCCAGTCGTCATGGGCAGGCCAGGCATCTAGGCAGGGAGGCTGAGGGTGGCCCCCAGTGACTTTGGACTCAGGTTTTGAATTTGTTTGGCCTCAGACTGTTGTATGTGGTGTTTGTTTGCTATGAGGCCATAAGCACCATGTTCTTTGCGCCCACACCTTGCAGATATGGAGTCATCATTGTGGGCAACCCTAAGGCCCTGTCCAAGCAGCCCCTGTGGAACCACCTGCTGAATTACTACAAGGAGCAGAAGGTGCTGGTGGAGGGGCCTCTGAATAACCTGCGGGAGAGCCTCATGCAGTTCAGCAAGCCCCGGAAGCTGGTCAACACCATCAACCCTGTGAGCTGTGGCCGATAGTCAGGAGGGTTGGGACCCCTTTTCCTCCAAGCCCCCATTTTGGCACCTGGCAGTGAGCGATGGCTGGTGTAGCCTGTGGAAAGCATGTGCATGTCAGTGTGTGAAGAGGAGCAATGCATGCTGGCTCCCCACACCAGTGTCCTGAGGTCTGGGGCTATACGGGCTGCGAAGTCCTGGGGGTATCTAGGAGTGAGACAAAGGCAGTTAGGAAACCTTGTGAACCCAGGGTGCCTTGGGGGGTGAGGGGTACAGGGCTGTTTGAACGGAAGCCAGAGATGGAATGTTGAGCATCAAAGAGGAGTTATTGAAAGAGGAGTGGGATTTCTCACCTACCCAAACCCTCTGCAGGGAGCCCGCTTCATGACCACAGCCATGTATGATGCCCGGGAGGCCATCATCCCAGGATCGGTCTATGATCGGAGCAGCCAGGGTAAGTCCTCTCTGTGGGGGCCTGGGCCAGCACTGAGGATGTTGACCCTTCCCACGCCTGCACTGCATCTGTCCACAGAAACCTGCCTGACAACGAGTTCCTTCTCAGCTTCCCTCTCTGAGATCAAAGTGTTGGTCTTTGGCAGTTTCTAAAAAGAAGATATTTTTAAATAACACAGTTCTGCCGGGTTGCCCCCATGCGCCCCCCGCCCCCCGCCCTGTGCTCCCCTTTTCAATGGGAACTCATACATGCAGTTCCTCCAAGTGGCCTGCAACCTCATTTCAGGTTTTGTCTCTTTCCTGAAGTCCCCTCTTGCTCTGTCAGAGCTCTGAGTTGGGAGCATGTTCTCGTCTCCTAGTGGAGTCTCTGTATGTCCCAAGGCTGAGTCTGACCCCTGCTGGTGGGAACACCTCTCTTCCTGCCTGAGCCAGTGTAAACGGTTCTCTTTCATCCCCCAGGTTCTTGCCTGCTGGGACCCTTCCCCACCCCAATCAGCACAGAGGGTGACACAGTGCCCTGTCACTCACTTCAGTGCCACCTGCCCACGTTTTTTACTGTGGGCTTTGTTCCCTCCTATGCTCAGTATTCATCCTGAGGGCAGGTGTACCCCAGCTCCTCTTACATGTTCTCGGCAGCCCCCTTTCTTTGACCCTGTATTTGCCTGGCCTCTGGGTTCAGATTGGGGATCGTGTTCTCTAACAACAATCCTCTCATCACCACATCCAGCAAGTTGCTGTGTAGCTGAGGGTGTCCAAGGCCTGTGCTTCTTCTCTCAGTCCCCAGGGGCTGACCCAGAAGACCATGTTTTGAAGTCCGTGGGGGCCTTTGGTCTGTGGAGCTTAGGCATCCTCTTGCTTTTTAGTGTGTGTGGTATGAACATATGTGTTGGCACAGAAGGGACCACTTTTATTTGAAATATGGAGTGGTAGTTCTGTTTGTCAGGTCCCTGTAGTTGTGTCAGAATCCCTAGGGGAAAAGGTGGTTTCCCAGGCACCACCCCCAGCAGGCTGAGAAGGGGATTGATGGTGAGAATCTGCAGCAGGCAGTTCTTGCCATGGGGACACCCTAAAAACTGCAGGCAGAGCAGTGACAGGATGGGATAGGCATCCCACTGCAGGCAGAGTAGCTGACTGGAAGTAGGCAGCAGACTCACCTGTACACAGTGGAGAACTTGCCATTCACCCTGTCTTACAGGCCGGCCCTCGAACATGTACTTCCAGACCCACGACCAGCTCGGTATGATCAGTGCTGGCCCCAGCCATGTGGCCGCCATGAACATTCCCATCCCCTTCAACCTGGTCATGCCACCCATGCCACCACCAGGCTATTTTGGACAGGCTAATGGGCCAGCTGCAGGTGAGCGAGCACCAGGCCTCGGAGCAGAATCACTTGTCATTTAGGCTTAGACCTCCTTCAAGGAATCCTGCTGCTGTATTTCAGGCCGAGGCACCCCAAAAGGCAAGACGGGTCGTGGTGGACGCCAGAAGAACCGCTTTGGCCTTCCTGGGCCCAGCCAGACAAACCTGCCCAGCAGCCAGGCCAGCCAGGATGTGGCATCACAGCCCTTCTCTCAGGGGGCCCTGACACAGGGCTACATCTCCATGAGCCAGCCCTCCCAGATGAGCCAGCCTGGTCTCTCCCAGCCTGAGTTGTCCCAGGTGAGCTGGCTACACAGAACTTGAAATACATCCACTTGCAGAGAAGTTAGGCCAACCCAGGGTGCCCTCCCCACACACACACAGACACCGACACCCCTTGACACACTCCCCAAAGGACTCAGAGGATGGCCTCCTGCGTGGCTGCCCTCAGCAGTGGTGCTGTGGGTTTAGAACATTCTGTCCATGATGCTGCCCTTTCAAACAGTCCTAGGTCACCCGCCTCAGTGATGAGGTAACCAGTGTGGGTCTCCTGCTGCTCAGGTTTCAGGACTACTTTTTCAGACTCTTCTCTGGGCTTGGGAGGGGCTGAACACACAGCAGATTCTCAAAGTTGCAAGGACATGTGCCAGTTCTCTGGCTGCTCATCTCCCCAACTGTGTCTTTCAGGACAGTTACCTTGGTGATGAATTTAAGTCCCAGATTGATGTGGCGCTATCGCAAGATTCTACGTACCAAGGGGAGCGGGCGTACCAGCATGGTGGAGTGACGGGACTGTCTCAGTACTAGAAGGCAAGCCAGCTCCGGAGGAGGGCTTCACCGGGACCTGGACTTGTCAGAAAACTCGGGAAATGTGGGAGTCTTAAGTTCAGGAGGGGCCAACTCATCATTGTGACCTGTCACTACAGGTCCCTGCACCTCTCCCTGTGTTATGTCCTCTCCTGCGAGTCCTAGAACTCCTGAGAAAGGCTGATTGTGGAGGCCCGTAACCCCCTGGGCAGGCAGGGAGGTGGACACATCGCTTTCCCTGACTGGCAGCTTGTGAGGTGATGGGTCCTGGCACTAGATGCATAGGGAACTTGTGCAGAAGGTGCCTGTGAGTCATGCCTTGCGGTTCCCATCTGTCGGTGTGCCAAGGAAAGCTGTGTGCTGGTGCTGCTGGGAGGAGGGGTGCCACTGTTATAGCACAGGCTGTAGCCTTAGCATTTGACTGCCTTCTGTCTCTGGTTGGAGAGTCAGTGGTCTAAGGGCTGTCCAGCACGTGAGGTCCCATTTTACAGGTGAGAACATAGGTGCTAAGTGGAAGTAGGGAGAAAGCACCTTGCCTTCCAGGCAGGGCTGGGCTCGTACTTTCTCTGAAAGCCTGTGCCCTCTCCCTCCCTCTCTCTACAGGTGGCAGCGGAAGAGCTAAGCTTTGTGGCTTAGTCCATCAGCATCTTACTCTGGGTAATAAAAAATAAAAATAAATGGATACCTGTTTTCCACTGCTAAAACTGAAGCACCACTGTGAGCAACAGGAGAGGGAGAGGAGCACCCGAGGGAGAGCAGCCCGAGATAGTGAGCGCCCACTGCTGGCACCGCGGCGAGGAGACAGAGGGAGAGCGGAGGTGGGGCCGGCCAGCCCGAGAGCCCTGCAGCCAGCTCGCCAAGGAGGCCCAGCTCGCCGCGTCTACACCTGGGTCTGCGACCAGGAGGAGGGAGGAAGACCCTCATCTCAGAGTAGCCCTTTCCTCTGTTCTTTCTTTCTTTTTCTCTTTTATTGAAAGGGGACTACGTTTTATCAGGAACAACTCACATTTCTGTGCTGAACAGGCTCCTTGCAGCCGTGCCTAGAGAGCCCCGCTGAGGCGCGTGTTCTGTCCACACTGAGACCTTGCAGTCACGCTGCCTGTGTTCTAAGAGGGTTTTCATTTAAAGAAAATGTGGTGTTTGGGGTTTTCTGTTTGTTTCTTAAAGATTCTTTCAAAGGAGTACTGAAAAATACTTTCCTGAGTTTGTCTCTCAAATCTTAGTGGTGGACCTGGGAGATGCAAGAAGCTTCCAGAAACGAAGTTTAAACGAGCCACACAACGAGGTTAGGATGAACACCTGTGACGCGATCATGGAGAGGAAGATTTTTGTTTTCAGCTTAGTTTCCAGCAGCTTCTCCCTGTGCGTCAGGGCAGTGAGAGAACATCACCTGGGCCCACGGGCTCCGCTGGACTCCGAGAAGCAAGGCACTTCTCACATGCAGTGGACTCAGTCCCCTGAAGGGCCCAGCAAAACTAGCCATGAGGCTGGAGGGTGGGGAGGTGGTCGTTCCTCAGCCAGCGGCTGCTTCCCCAGGGAGGCGGCCACGGTCCCTGTGGCCATCAGACAAGCCGAGAGCCTTGCCCCCCCCTTTCTCTCCACCCCACTCCCAAATTTTGAGCCCTTCTACCTGTGAGCATAGCTTCAATGAGTTGGGGTGGTTTTCATTTTATTTGGGAAAAGAAGTTTCAGAAATACGTTGGTTCTGTGCTGAAGGTGCTTGGGGGAGTGTATCACTTCAGCTGTACAGACGCATCAACCTGGATCTGCATTGTGGAAGTTCTTGTGGTTGTGAAAGGTCCCCTGTGGGGGCAGGTGTTTGTCACCGTGGTGACCACCAAGTTGACTGTTTCCTGCCTACCCAGGTCCTAGTGACCATGACCCCAGCATCCCTTCCCCATGCGTCTGACACTGGTCCTTAACCCAATACCTCCAGATGCCACCTGGTACACGGAGAGACAGGGACACACAGGCACCTTTCTTCTGGCAAGGCCTCTTAGCCCATTGCTGTAGGGCTTTTGGTAGGCCACCTAGAGGCATTGCGCTTGGATAGGCTTCTGCTGTGACCCTGTGCGCGCGCCGCCCCCCCCCCCCCAAACTGCCCTGTTCCTTTTTTGGAGTGCTCTACCTCGCTCTGTGCTGTTGGCTTTTATTCACCTTCTAGCAGCAATTACTCTGAGTTTTCCAAATCAAGGAGCATCTGTACCAAGGCAATGTCACTTCTGATTTTTGGTCAATTTGTTTTAAGCTCTTTTGTCACCAATAAAATGTTAAAAACAACTCTTGGATGTGTCACAGAGCTGGATAAGCTACAGGGGGTGGGAGAGCACTTAGGTCTGGGGTCCTGCAGTCTGAAGGGCAAAGCTGAGAAGGGCTGGGTCAGCAGACTGGAAAGTGTGTGTGTGTGGGGGGGGGGGGGGGGGGCGGTGGCGACTCCCAGGGTCCCCTTAGATGTAGAGCCGCCTGTATACAGCCTTCTAAGAGGGCCGGTGGCTCCAGACCGCCCTTCCCCCACCAGCCTGATGGATGTCAGTACTCCCCCAGCCCCAGGTGACAAGACCCAAAGACAGCAGCTCAAACCACCCAGTGTTTATTGTGTCCCCGCTCCTGCACGTCTGTCAGCGGCAGCCGCACTCATCCACCACCATGTCCTCGTAGTGCCGCAGGACCACGTTGTCGCTGTTGTCGAAGAAGAGCACGGAGATGGGTGACAGGCGCGCGGGAACACAGCAGGGCAGGCCGGCAGGACCCGGGGCTGCCGAGGGCATGAGCGCGCGCAGCACGGCGTGGTTGAGCGCGGGCGGCCCCCCGGGCCCGGGCAGCGTGGCGGGCAGCGAGCACTGGCCCTGGCAGTAGTTGGCCAGGAAACCGCGCGGCGCAATGACCCAGCGATGCCAGCCCACCTCGCGGAAGCTGACGTAGAGCCGCCGGGCGCGACAGGAGCCCCCGTGGCCGCCACCCACTGAGGGCTCGGCCTCGCGCCGCGGCCGGGCGAAGGGGTGGCACAGGCGCGGGTCAAGGGTCACCAACAACAGTGAGGCCTCAGCCAAGCGCCCGCAGGTGCCCGTGTCCCGGGGGCGTAGCGCCAGCACCAGGCGGAGGCTGCGTGGTACTGAGGCGTTGTGGGCCCAGGTGGCGCCCAGCAGCTCAGCGCGCACCGGTGTCCCCAGGGAGACCACTGCCTGGCGGAGCAGCACGGGGCCTGCGCCCACCTCCTCTGCCGCCTGCGCCACGCTCAGCTCCCAGCCGCCTGCTGTCTCCGCCGCAGCCGCTTCCTCCGCTGCGAAGCGCAGCTCCAGACGGGCTCGGCTCGGGAGCTCGGCGGGGTCCACAGCCGACAGGTCGAAGATGAGGGTCCATTTGGGACACTGCCCTGCCGCCGAGGGCTCCGTGGTCCGGGCGCGTGCGCCTAGGGAGGCCGGGAGAGGGCTCAGCTCTCGTCGTGTCACCGCCTACGCGCGAGGGGTCTCGGTTGGGAACTTGGGGGGAAGGTTAGTGCCTGAGGCCGAGGGCGCACCATCTGTTACTTGGCGTCAAATGGTGTGCAGGAGGGGGAGAGATGGAGTGTGGGCGGGGCATCGCTTGCAAGGAAGAGACCTGCCCCATGCTGGGTGGCCTGCCCGTCGGGAACACAGGCAGGGGGCAGCGATGAGCAAACGCCTGGGTAAGCGAGGCTGGGGCGGGGTGTCATCGGCAGGAAGGCTTCAAATGCTGTGAAGCAGCGGGAGTGAGGGAGAGTGGGGGCAGGGCTCCAGCTGCAAGCAAAAGGCCTTGCCGGGTGCAAGGCGGCCTGGCCTTGTGGCCACTCACCCGGGTCCCCGCAGGTGTCCACGGGAGAAGGGATGGAGTACAGGGGCTCAGGTTGCTCGTGGGCTGGACTGGGTGGGTGGAGACCCTCGAAGTCACTGGCAGCTCGTGGGGGGCTAGGGTGCCCAGGGAGGTATCGGCCTCCCAGACCCGCACCCCCAGAGCAGGCACCACTCACCGCGGTCCGCGATGTGGCGCACGATGTTTCCGGCGACCCCCAGCTCCTCCACGTGACACGGTCGTAGGGTGGCCCCC
>NW_005366140.1:1544815-1550444 GCF_000412655.1 Myotis brandtii | reverse complement strand
CAGGGAGCCGTCCCAGGGGGCAAGGTGGGGCAGGGTGAGGTCCGGGGGAGCGGGACGGGCGTCGAAGGGTTCAGAAGCGCTTGTCCTTCACCAAACCGTTCCTCAGCGGCTTCCTGGGGGCCAAAACCCGCCCCGGTTAGCCTAGGGACCCCACGCTCCCACGTACGCCCTGACCCGCCTGCCTTGCCGTCCACATCCCCTTTCCCAGCCTAGTTCCTAGTCTGGCTCCTCCCTGCAATTAAACTCTCTCCTTCCCTTTCCCTCCCACCCTGGGCCCTGGCCGGCCACTGGAGTGCAAACACCACCTACCCACCTCTGCCTGACGTGCTCCCACCTCCTCAACCGGGATCAACCCTGCACTTGATCCTCCTCCCTCCAAAAATGCAGACCTGCCAGAGCCTCTGCCACCCTCCAAGGCAGGCTGGCCCGCTCCAGTGGCGCCGGCTGGCTCATGGCCCCATTGGACAGGCTTCCCTGCCCTGTCATTCTCCGTCCACCATCTGTCTACACTGCTGAGCCCTTATTTTCATTCCATGTTTTTGTTTTTGTTTTTATTTCAGAGAGGAAGAGAGAGGGAGAGAAACATCAATGATGAGAGAAAATCATTGATCAGCTGCCTCCTGCACGCCCCCTACTGGGGATTGAGCCCACAACCCCGGGCATGTGCCCTGACTGGGAATTGAATATGGCCTCCGGGTTCATGGGTCAACGTTCAACCACTGACCCACAGCAGCCGGGCGTCTTAAATTTCTTGAACCAGTAATATGTTCTCATGATCTAGACATCCTGGGATATAATCTTATAGACACTAGCAGACACTCTTTCACATAAGAACGAAGACTTTGCCCTAACCGGTTTGGCTCAGTGGATAGAGCGTTGGCCTGCGGACTGAAGGGTCCCAGGTTCGATTCAGGTCAAGGGCATGTACCTTGGTTGCGGGCACATCCCCAGTAGGGGGTGTGCAGGAGGCAGATGATCGATGTTTCTCTCTCATCAATGTTTCTCTCTCTATCCCTCTCCCTTCTTCTCTGTAAAACATCAATAAAATATATTATATAAAAAAGAAAGAAAGAAGACTTTCCTGGAGATGACAGTTTAGGTCACTTTAATTCATCCTTCCCTTGGGCTGGAGCCACTGGCTGACCCTTCCTGGAGCACTGACCCTATCCTCACTGCTTTTCCTGGGGATCACTGCTCTTTCTCTCGCTGAACCAGCAGGAGCTCTTTATCTGTGAGGTTACAGATAAGCCCTACATGGATCTCCATGTGTCTGTGGTTTTCTGGTTTTGCCTGTCCGTCCTTTAGACAAGCAGAAGGAGGTTCCTGGCTTCTGGACTCTTCTAATACATAGTTCAATTGCCAGATGACAGTGTCCCATTTCTGGCTCTGGTCGGAGTTCACAGTTTCCACTTCTGCGTCACCATTTTTGAACCACTGGAGTTTGCCCTGGGAACTGTTGCGAGATACCCTCCAGATGGTTACCAAGGGTCCCACCGTGTTCCAACAGTCCTCCCTTCCCTCCTGGGGACCTCAGGGAGATGCTTTGGCTGTGTTCCCCCACAGTTTTAATTCCTGTACTTTTATAGTACTTTAAAAAAATATACTTTTATTGATTTCAGAGAGGAAGAGACAGGGAGAGAAACATCAATGATGAGAGAGAATCATTGATTGGCTGCCTCCTGCACGCCCCCTACTGGGGATCGAGCCCACAACCCAGGCATGTGCCCTTGACTAGAATCGAACCTGGGATCCTTCAGTCTGCAGGCCGACGCTCTATCCACTGAGCCAAACTGGGTAGGGCTATCGTACGTTTAATGCCTTTAGGGATCTTACCTTTGCCCATGCCTTTTTATCAGAGCTTTCCTGGTGATTCTGGACTGTTTTATGAACAAGTGCCCCTCCTTCATCAAAAACAATGTTAGTATTTTTTGGGGGGAGGGGTCGTTGGCCTCTGTAGATATCAGAGTTAGACTTTCCAGTTTCAGGTCACCGCTGTGGGGAAAGAGTCAGGCGAGGGAGGAAGGTGGGAGGTGAGGGCAGCCAGTAACTGAGATGGATTCTGGATGTTTCCTGGAGAATAAGCAGGAAAAGGGGAGCGAGGGGGCTTCCTGGAGTTTCCCAAGGTTTTCACCCTGAGTTGCCATCACGTCTGATGGACAAATGCTTGGGAGAGGTAGTGGGCCTGGGGGTTGATTTGGGATATTTTAGAAGAATGACATTTCGCTTAGAAGCACTTCGAGCCAGCAGAGAGCCTTGGAGGTTGGGGTGGATTAAGTGAAAGGGCCCTAGGGGAGGGGGCGGCTGGTGGGGAGGCCAGAGACCAAGCAGGAAGCACCAAGAGGTGGAGTGAAGAACATCAAGAATGGGGAGCAGAGGAGCATTTGATAACTTGCTTCCTGGCATATGGCTTCAGTTTGGCTCAAATAGACTCATAAATTTTTTTTTCCAAAAGTGCAGAGCAGAGCGAAGATGCCACCACCCCCATCAAGCTTTCCTTCCTCCTGTGGTTGTAAAACTGAAGCCGGGTCCTTGGATCAAGCGTCAGCGTCAGCACGAGCCCTGAATTCCTTTCCCTCCTATTATTTGGGCTGTGTGTTGGCCAAAGAGACACAAGAAGAGATGGATTTACCTAAACCTTCCCTCCAAGCCCACCAAAGGGGTCAGGCGACCGCAGGAGAAAACCTGATTCTGCAGTGCTGGAAGCCCAGGCCTGTGATTGAATCTAACAAGTCTGCTCTTCTGAAGAAAGGAACTTCAACACCCACACAGCTCCCGATCTAGTAGGGATGGAGGCAGACTTCTACCTTCGAAGTGTGATGGTCAGTGGCCCTGGGGACCACAGCTGTGTGTGCTAACACACAGGGCTCCTTTCTGTGATCAGCTCTCGATGTGGGTGACAGATTCCCCAGGTGCCACATCAACAGATCACGCCATGGGGAACCGCATCCGCCTGGGCCTGTCTGCCGTAATTATGGTCCTTATGGTGGCTCTCCTGGTGGATCCAGAATCGGTCTCCCTGTGGATCCAGCGGTGAAGACCCAATTGTTGTAGAAGAAGTCCCACAGCTGCCTGGGGAAACAATTGGTGCTCGATCCAGCCGGACCTGCTGAGTCTAACAGCCTTGCGAAGCCTGCATGCTCAGCCAGTTCAGGACAGATGACGGCTCTCTCCCTGTGTTCTTCACCGGGGCCAGCAGGCAGGACTGAGCAGAAAGACTTGCCTAACACATTTTGGATGACTTGAAAAAATACTTAGAACTTCAGCGTCCGATTGAGTGGCAAGTACAGTCTCATGTATAGGAACTGTTCTTCCATTGAAAAGTGGGGCCTCGCCAAGTGTGGCTCAGTGGTTAAGCATCAACCTATGAACCAGGAGGTCAGGGTTCAATTCCTGGTCAGTCCACATGCCCGGGTTGCGGGCTCGATCCCCAGTGAGGGTCCCCAGGAGGCAGCTGATCAATGATTCTTTCTCATTATTGATGTTTCTCTCTCTCCCTCTTTCTTCCTCTCTGAAATCAATAAAAATATATTTAGCCCTAACCCGTTTGGCTCCGTGGACAGGGCGTCAGCCTAGGAGGCAGCTGATCGATGTTTCCAACTCTCTATCCTTCTCCCTTCCTCTCTGTAAAAAAATCAATAAAATATTAAAAAATAATAATAAAATAAAAATATATTTAAAAAAGAAAAGTGGGGAAAGCCTGGCCGGTGTGGGTCAGTGTTTGAGTGTTGACCTATGAACCAGGAGGTCACAGTTCAATTCCTGGTCAGGGCACATGCCTGGGTTGTGGGCTTGATCTCCAGTAGGGGGCGTATAGGAGGCAGCCAATCAATGATTCTCTCTCACCATTGATATTTCTCTCTCCCTCTCCCTACCTCTCTGAAATCAATAAAAATATTTTTTAAAGAAAAGTGTATATATAGTATTCATTATTACTTCCCCTCCACTCTATTTTCTGCTCTCGACCAACAATTGGTCACATATTGGAATTTCTGCATTTATCACACGTTTTTTTAAATTTCATTTCATACATTCTGAACATTTTACCTAATTTTGGAGAAGTCCACTCTATATCATATTAACAATTTGCTCTTGACTTGTCCCCAGTATTTCTGGTGCAGGTTTAAAATGTCATTCATCATATTTTTGTTTTCAAGATCTGTTGTTGTTTCTTGTTCAATAAATACTAATTCTTAATTTTTAAAAAATGCAGAGTAGACTGACGGATGCTTCAGGGGTTCCTGGGTTCAGTGTAAGGCTTCTTTTGGGGGTAATGGAAATGTTCTAAAACTGACTGTGGTAATGATTGAACAACTCTGTGAATGGACTAAAACATTTCATTATACAGGGTGAATGGGCAAATTGTATGGTATGTAAATTCTGTCTCAATAAAGCTTTTTTTAAAAAAAGAAAAAAGAAGGGGAGGTGACCCTGGATTTAGCACCGAGAAAGCCTTGTTTGAGCCAAACAGTAGTGGTCTAGGGGAGTAGTGGGTGGAGGACCCCAGAGTGGGGTGGGGTGGAGAATGGAGGGGTTCTGCTGCAAGGGAGGCAAGAAGTGGGCGGCTGGTGCGGAGGGCCGGAGAAAGAAGGTCTCTCTCCTTGATCAGAACGTCCTGAACAGGCAAGAGGCTGGGCGTCCCTGGCCCTGGATGGTGGCCTTGGAGGGAGATGGACCATCCACTGAAGCAGCCAGCAGTGCAAGGGTGGACGTCTCGTCCCCCACTCCTGTTTTCTTGGGGACACAGAGGCCAGATTGTCAGCGAAGGGGATGATGGTGATGGCAGTTGACGGTTGAGGAGAAGGGAGAATTAAGGAAGAGGAGGCATGCTGGCACTGTGTGGGCATCACCAAGGGCCCTCTGGCCCATTATTGTGCAGCAGCGTGAGCCAGACACGAGTCACAGCTCATTGGACACGGCGGGGGCAGTGTTGGAAAATTGGATGTACAAAGCAGCCAGGTGTCACCTGGTAGGTCACAGACCCAGGATGGGGCGAGGGCCCTTGGTGGATGGCAGTCCCAGCAGCCCCTGAGGATGATGCCCTTCAGACCCAGGTGCCAGATTATGACCAGGGCATGGGGGTGGGGTGGGGGGGCAGCTCAGGGGGGCTGAATCGGTCCAGGAGGATGGTCTACCAGATGACCAGTGGCCCAGCTGTGGGGGTAAATCAGGAGAGAGAACAGAGGGAAGGGGTAGGAGTGAAGAGGGGCTGGGAGAGGAAGGGATCGGTGCTACTTAATTGCCATATGGTTTGTTTCCCCTGAATTACTTCAAAGTGATTCTCAGTTGTCAGTGTCTTACTGTTTTCAAACCAAACTGAATTTTTGTTTATTGGGTCTGTACGATCCTGGTTTCTGAGCTATTGCGGTTACCCCTGTGGCTTGCTGTGGTCAATCCTGAGAAATGTGCCTGTTAAGAAAGAACATCTGTTCACCTGCTTCTGAGTTGCTGGGTGAGGAGCACAAAGCATGAACTGTACCTCTCGGGGTCCCATCACCCCGAGGTTCAGGACTGCCTCATGTGGGACATTTCAGATCAAGAATTACACCCCGGGGGGAAACCAAGATGGCGGCATAGGTAAACACTGGAGTTTGCTGCCTCGAACAACCACTTCAAAAATACAACTAAAAGA
>NW_005366140.1:1529679-1543173 GCF_000412655.1 Myotis brandtii | reverse complement strand
GTGAGGGCGGAGGGTGGGGTGGGAGCTGGAAGGAGGGGAGTTATGGGGGGAAAAAAAGAGGAACAAATGTAATCTGAACAATAAAGATTTAATTTAAAAAAAAAGAAAAGAAACATCAAAAAAAAAAAAGAATTACACCCCAATTTCTCGTCCTTTTTCACTTGCAACTTTTATGTACCTTGGAGTTGAAGTCTTTTAACTTTTAACAGTATATATATATACACACACTGTTATATATGTGTGTGTATATATATACTGTTATATATATGTGTGTATATATACTACACTGTGGCCTCACACGGCCTTTTCTGTGAGCGGCATCCCCAGTGTCGCTTCCTCTCCTTACAAGGACACACGTCCTATTGGGTTAGGGCTCATGGAAAGGAAGTGATTAGGTTGTCCCATCTCCAAACACTGTCACACTGGGGTTAGGGCTTCAACGTGTGAATTTGGGGGGAATCCAATTCAGTTTATAACAGCCTTCAAGGTTCATCCATGTTGTCACATGTATTAGAATGTATTTCTTTTTTAAGTCTACATCAGTGATGGCGAACCTTTTGAGCTCAGCGTGTCAGCATTTTGAAAAACCCTAACTTAACTCTGGTGCCGTGTCACATATAGAAATTTTTTGATATTTGCAACCATAATAAAACAAAGATGTATATTTTTGATATTTATTTTATATATTTAAATGCTATTTAACAAAGAAAAAATCAACCAAAAAAATGAGTTCGCGTGTCACCTCTGACACGCGTGTCATAGGTTCGCCATCACTGCACTAAGCCAAACCGGTTAGGGCAACAGTATATATATATTTTAAGGCCAATCTCTTAACTGTCATGATTATTCATGTGTTTATTTGGATGCCTAGTATTTGAGATTCTACCCTCTTACGTTGCATTATTTATGCAGCCTTTTCTAACCTTTCCCTTTTGCATTTCTTTCGTACCTGTTTTTTGTTAACTCTGATAGTGTTAAAGTACCTAATACAGCTGAAAGGTAATCCCCGCCTTCTTGCAAAATACAAAACCCCCAATTCTGTTCTGATATTTAACATTTTAGTTCTAATTATTTTATATCTCTCACATTAGGGAATTAAAATGTTTATACAGATATGTATCAGTTTCTCTGATGATCTGCTTCTTGAGAGAGTTTTCTGAAATATAACTTTCTTAGTGTTTACTTCTCTTTTTTTTTTTTTAATATATTTTTATTGATTTTTCACAGAGAGGAATACTTCTCTTAAGTAACTTCTTTTTTGTGTGTGTTTTTTGTTGGTGCTGTTAATCCTCACCTGAGGATATTTTTTCCATTGTTTTTTCCAGAGGTGAAAGGGAGGGAAGGAGAGAAAGAGAGAGAGAGAGAGAGAGATGGATTGACCACCTCCCACATGTTCTCCAACCAGGAATCCGGTAGGTGCCCTGATAGGGAATCAAACCCTCAACTCTTCAGTGTGTGGGCAGCAGCTCTAACCACTGAGGAATACCACCCAGGGCTTGAGTAATTATTTTTAAAATTGTGTATGAAATTCCTCGTTGCTGGTTATTTCGTTTTATCATCTAGCGTCCCTTGTTGCTAGTCTGTTTCATGGGTCGTCTCTTCTTTTTGTGGCCGTTTCCCATTTTCACTATGATGTGTTTGGGGCACGGATGCCTTTTTTTCATCCTGCTTAAGATTGATGTCTTGCCACTTTCTGGAAAATTCTCAGCATTATGTCTCCCCTATTGTCTCTCCCCACCTGTCTCCTATTAGAATTCGGCTAGACCAGGTCATTCTTAAAATTCTAGCTGCCATAGTTGCCATCTGTTTTTGCTGCTTCTGGGTAATTTCTTCACAGCTTTTAATTGACTGACTCTCTCTCCAGCTTTCTAATCGTGTGAAACTTCACAGCTTTCGTAGGTTGAACGGTGGTCCCTGAAAACAGAGGTCCACACCCTAATCTCTGGAACCTGTGACAGTGGCTATATTTGGAAAAAGAGCCTTTGCAGATGTAATTAAATGAAGTTTAACACAGAAAATCAAGAGGGAAGAGAAGGCCACGTGAAGAAAGACGCAGAGAGCGGAGCGATGCAGCCACAGCCAAGGAGCCCCCGGAGCCGCAGGAACTGGAAGAGGCAGGAAGGACCCTCGCCTAGAGCCTTCCGAGAGCGAGTGCCTGCTGATAACTCGACGTCTGAGCCTCTAGAAATGTGAGAGAACACGTTCCTGTTGCTTTACGTCGCCCTGTCCGTGTACTTGGTGACAGCAGCCCCAGGAAAGTAATATAACATCCAGTGCTGTTTTTTATGTCACTCATGCCTTTTATTTTTTAAATAAACTTTTTATTTTAGAATAATTTTAGATTTGCAGAAACGTCGCAGAGATAGTCCAGAGAACTCCAGTGCAGCGCTGACCAGCTTCGCGGATGTTACTATCTGACATCCCCACAGAACGTGTGTCTCCACTAAGCAGCCGATGCCGGATCCTGCTCCGAGCTAAGGGCAGGCTTTCCCCAGGTTCCCGTTTCTCCACGGCTGTCCTTTTCTGGTCCAGGATCCCCACTGCATTCAGTCCTCTGACTTGGGCAGGTCCGCAGGCTCCTTGTTCTCCGTGACCTGATGGTTCTGAGGCATCCCGACCACTCACCCCATCTTTACACCCGACTGCGCTGACTAGGCATCCGGGGGGCAGCGAGGTCTGCTGGTGCTGCCCACGGACTGACCGCGCAATGTGCCCCCTGCACACCCTGTCATATCTGTGTGGAGTTCATACTCTGCTGTCCTGGTGGGGATGCTAGCAGGTACCAGGCCCTCAGCCCACATTCTGGCCGGACATCCTCTGGCAGACAGAGCAGGGAGCAGCACCAGGCGAGGCTCGGGCACGGCCTGGGGCTTTGCATTTACAAGGACTCTCCCCGGAAGCTGGCTGTTCTGCGGCAGGAGGAGCGTTCAGATTCTTAGATTTGGCCAAGCAGGAGCCTCTCCCCCCCGCCCTTGGAGTTCTCTCAGCCACTGCTGCTTCCGGACGCCTCTGAGGGTCAGTCAGGCTCCGTGCTGAGGCCTCAGCAGAATTCCTGACTCAGGATCCCTGGATATCGGGAGTCAAACACCCCCCAAAGGAACGCCTACCCGGCCCCACTGGCACACAGAACCCTGCCTGGTAAACGGCATTTTGGTAAATGGCAGCTCGAGCCAGAAGTCTTGGGTCACCTTTGATCCTTTTATTTCAGTTTCACCTTCATCCAAGCAAGTCTGGTCAGTTCTACAACGGAGTTGGGATCTAACCACTGGGGACCCAACTTGCTGCCAAGCCCTCTCGTGTCCACGGTCTCCACCCACCTGTCCGATCCCGCCCTCCCTGGGCCGGCTTTTGGCTGAGGTGCACCCCGCCTGCAGCCCATGTCGGTGGTACAAAGTGCTTCTCTGTTTGAGCCGCCTTGAGAGCCCTCCCTTGGTCCCGTGCTCCGATCAGGCAATGCCCCGTCCTCTGCTTCTCGTCTCCCGTCTTTCACGGAGATTTTAAAATTTCTGCTCCTCATCCTCCTGGCCACCCACCTTGACCACCTCCTTGAGCCGTGAGCCCTCTGCTTCCCCACAACCACCATTCCCTCCAGAGGCTAAACTGGAGGTCTGCCTGGTCAGCACCCTGACCTCCCACCTGCTCATACACCCCTCGTGTTGCCTCTGGGGCACGGCGCACCCTGGACCCCGCTTGTCACACAAACTGGCCTCTGTTCACGCCTGGGGCCCTGCAGGCCAGGGGCTCAATCCCAGGGCTGACCAGTCCTGGGGATCCTGCCTCCAGGATGCTTGACCAGCCTTTTCCTCTCCTTCCCTAGGACTCCCATCTGGGCCGTCTCCGGCTCGGGGCGTCAGGGGGTCAGGGAGCAGGGACAGAGCATGGGCTGCCCAAGCTGCCCGTGGCACCCCTCCTCCCTGCCTCCCCTGCCTGGCCCATGGCTGCTCCTTACCACCCACAGGGCCCCTCGGCTTGGCCCTCACTGCCCCACCAGTGACACCGATTCTTGCCCCTCACCACTCTGCCCCACCCTGACCTCCCTTTCGCCTCCTCCATATCTATCCTTATGGCATCTGTCTCCATCACTACCCCATCCACGCCTTTACTGCAGTCTCTGTTTTGGACGTAGACTCCAGGGGCAGCGTCTGCTTCAGCCTCATCGCTGCTGTGTCTCCAGTGTCTGCCCACAGTGCGCGCTCAGACTGACAGATGTGACTAAAGGAACGAACCCGGGGCGGCAGCCCCTCCAAACTCACTCAGCTTTGCTGGGCTTGGGGCTCGGGGCCTCTGACGCATCGTATTCCCGCACATCCTTCAGCTCCCGAACCTGGCCCGTCAGCACCTTGGCAGCAAAAGCCACGATGTACTGGGGAGGGGAAGACACAGGTAAGAAAGAGCCTTCCCCGACCACGCTGCCCTCTGAGGGCCCCGCGCTCCTGCCACAGGCCCTGGGCACGGCTGTTCCCGTGGCCTAACATGCCCCCCCCACCCCCGAGGTGTGCCTGAGAAGGGCCTTCACCTGGACCACGGCCCAGGAGAGGGAGGAATTGGAGGAGGCCGACTCACCAGGAACCAGTAAAGGTTCATGACAGTGAGAAGCAGCAGGAGTGCATTGAAGAAGAAGTAGAAGGGAATGTCAGGCACCGAGCGCAGGCTGCAGTGGCAGGTGGCGTACAGGACCTTGAGTGGGAACCAGTAGAGGCGGAACCAGAACCTGTGGTGGGAATAACAGGTCAGGGAAGCTGTGGGCAAGAGAGGGAGGGTGGGTGGTGGCCCCACCCAGTCTCTGCCCAATGCCCTCGGGCCTCACCCATCTGTCCCTGCTCATCCTCACCCATCCTTGTCTGGTTGCCCCACCCCTATCTCTATTCCTGCCCTGTTCTTTCCTGCCCAACCACACTCCATCCATCTCCCCATCCCTGCCAGGCCCCGCCAACATCACCAGGCCCCACCCCTTCCCACCAGCCCATCCCTCCCGCCCCTCCCGCCAGCTCACCAGCTGAGGCTGAAGCTGAGGCAGCCCAGGTCCGCAGCCAGGGCGTGCAGAGGATGGTGGGAGCCTCCACGGGACTTGAAATAAACATTGAGCTTGGTGAACTCCAGCTGCACGTCGCTGATGTCGTGCAGGAAGAGCACCAGGATGCCCACGCTGTGGTACCTGAGAAGGGAAGCCGGGCCGGAGAGGGGAGGGCAGGTCACACAGGGTCCAAACCCCTGCACGGAGGGCCCCAAGACAGGCCCCTGGGGCACACCTTCCCTGCCTTTTGGAGCCACCCCTCTGGCTCACCTGCCCGGCCCGACCCCCCAAAGGGCCAGGTCAGCGGCAGCACACAGACTGCACTCACCAGGGGACAGCCCCCCGGGGTCCTCACCTCACTGTGCCCGGGTGGCCAGGGGCCTGCCTGGAAGTCCTTTCTCTGATCCTTCCTCATTTCTGTGACCTCTGACCCACCATGACTGCTGACTCCCACAGGCCAGGGCCATTCTGTGTCCAGATCCCCCATACACTTGCCGACATTCCCAGGCCTCTAGGATTTACCTGAACTTTGCTGTGGGCTGCAGGTGCCTCGGAAATGCAGTGCCCCACTAGGGTCTAGAGAAGCCCGAGAGCCGTCCCCGTCCCCTCCCCAGTGTTCCCCTTACCGCTGCCTGAGCCCAGGTCCTGAACTCAGCCTGGATGGGGCCATGGGTCTCTCACCAGGTCTCTGTCCCCACTTGGCCTTCCTGTTGTGAGACCTTTGCCCGTGCTGTTCCCAGCACCTAACATGTACCTCCCGGCGCTGGCAGAGCCTTCCTCTACCTCCTGGTCTTCCTTACCTGTCACCCCTTCCACCCGCCCCACCTACACCTCACCACCCCTGCAGGCCTTCTCTTCTGACTTGATTTTTCTCCATAGTTAATACCTTCAAACAAATTATTCTTTTCTTTCTTTCGTTTTCCTTTTCTGGGAGGTGGGGCTGTTATCTGATTCTATCCTCCAGAGCAGTGCTATCTAAGGGTTTTCTAGAACAACAGGAATGTTCTATACCTGCATTCCCCACATGGGAGCAACCAGCCAGATGCGGCCACTGAGCAGCTGAAATGTGGGTGGGGTGCCTGAGGGACAGATGTGTGATTTTTTGTTATTGTTGTTAACCCTCACCCGAGGATATTTTTCCATTGATCTTTTTTTTTTTAGGGAGAGTGGAAGAGAGAGGGAAAGACAGAGAGAAACACATCGATTGGTTGCCTCCTGCATGTGCCCTGACCAGGGCCCGGGCCAGGGAGGAGCCTGCAACCAAGGTACATGCCCTTGACCGGAATCGAACCCGGGACGCTTTAGACCACAGGCCAGTGCTCTATCCACTGAGCCAAACCGGCTAGGGCAGAATGTGTGATTTTATTTAAGCTTAATTAAAGTTGAAATAGCCCTTGTAACCAGCGGCTACTACATTGGAGGGTGCAGCTAGAGCAGTGAGGCTAATAGGAACCGAACAAGAGTGTAGACCTCATTTAGATTTTCTATCACCCATGTTAAAAAAAAAAGAGAGAGAAATTAAAATAATATATTCTAATTAACGCCGTATACCCCAAATATTGTTATTTCAACATGTGATGGATGTAACACAGGCCTTGGCGAGGTATTTTTATTCCTTTGCCTTTGAAATTGGGGTGGATTTGAGAACAATCAGCAGGTCGTAGTTTGGAGAGGATCAGTGGCCACGTGTGGGCTCTCAGGCTGCAGGGTTATCTGTTCATGGCTGTGCTCCCAGCAGCACCTGCCACATGGCGGGCGTTCAGGAAACACCTGCCATGTGACCTGGTCAAGGTGCCATCCGGGTTTCCCTGCACCTTGTTCACCCCGTCCCTCTGAATCTCTCTGGAACCTTCCCCCACGAACACCCCGATGCCTCCTCCCCACAGGCATCAGCTCTGCCCTTGCCAGCCTCCCGCCCTTGCTCATGCAGTGCCCTCCACCCTCCTCGACTCACCGGAAGGCATAGGAGGAGACAATGAGGACCAGGGTGACCACGTGGTGGACGAGCATGACCACTGAGTCCTTGCGCCAGGCGTCCATGTACAGCGTGGCGTAGATGGAATGGCCGTAGAAGCTTCCCTGCAGCAGATAGGCGGCCGCGATGTCCCGTGGCACTGCCATGCCTGGCGTCCAGTCTGGGGAGAGCCAACCGTGTCGTCAGGGACCTGCAGGGCCTCCACCGAGTGACCCGAGTGACCCCCACACGCTCTGGAGCCAGGCGTGAGTCCCCCCATGCCGGGGCAGGCCACGTGTGTCTGCAGATGTACCGGCCACTGGTTTCCCATCCCCAACTCTCCACCTGTTCTCTTTTATTTAATGAGCATTATTTTCTAGAGCAGTTTCAGTTTTATGGAAAAAGGTGCTCCTACCCCTGAAATCAGTCCCTTGCAGTATTTCCCACTCTGCCCTGGGTGCCCTCCCGTCTTCTCTTAATCACCAGGCATGCTCCAGCCAGAGGGCACGTTCCTGTTCCAGCCGCCCCGGCCCCCAGCAATTTCCCAACCGGATGGAGGCTGCTGCCCACCTCACGGTGCTGGCACAGCAGCTGAAGCAGAAGTAGTTTGCTCACCTTCACTCGGGTCTCACCCCTTCTCGGCAACGCTGACACCCCCCTTTCTTCTCCGCCCATTACCAGGGCCAAGGGCTCTGCTCACTGGGCACTCCTCCTCTGCCCCACCCCTAACTCAGGGAGCCCCTGGAGCCCTAAGTTTCCTAGACTCCACCCATGCCCCTGCCTCACGATGACCCTTCATCTGTGCTCTGGCCACTCCTGCAAAGGAGATCCATGCAGATCCCCATCCGGGGCCCCCCTCCGGCCCATGTCTTAGCTCACTTCCCCGGCCCCCCACTGCCCCTACCCAGCACTGCCCCAGCTCCTCCTGGCCTCTGAGTGTGTTCCCAACTGTCCTCTCTCCCCACGGGGGCTCAAAGGCTGTGATCACACAGACCCTGCTACCCAGCAATTCCACTCCTAGGTGTGTGCTCAAGGGAACTGAAAATGGACTAGACAGGCACTTGTACATGCATGTCCACAGCAGCACTAGTCACAGATGCCAAAAAAGTGTAAACAACCCATCAATAGATAAAGGACAGGCAAAATGTGGTCCTTCCACACATGGAATATTACTCAGCCACAAAAAAGACAGACACACTGTGTGGATGAACCCAGAAAACACGATGCCGAGCCCTAGCTGGTTTGGCTCAGTGGATAGAGCGTCAGCCTGCGGACTGAGGGGTGCCGGGTTCGATTCCAGTCGGGGGCACATGCCCAGGTTGTGGGCTCGATCCCTGGTGGGGGACGTGCAGGAGGCAGCTGATCAATGATTCTCTCTCATCACTGATGTTTCTATCTCTCTCTCCCTCTCCCTTTCTCTCTGAAATCAATAACACACACACACACACACACACACACACACAACAACACGATGCTGAGTGAAAGGAGCCAGAAACAAACGGTCCACGTAAACTTTAACCTTCGTAACCATCTTTAGGTTCCGCATAAGGCACATTCACATTGTTGAGCAGCCATCCCCACCATCCCCCCCAGAACCCTTTCCTGTTGTAAAACTGAAACTGTCCTTGTTGAACACCCACTCCCCCCTCCCCTCCCCCAGGCCCTGTCTCTATGAATCTGACTCCTCTGGGACCTCCTATAAGTGGACACAGTACTTGTCTTTTTGTGTCTAGCCAAAATGGTTACCTTTATGTTTCGAGCATTTTACCTAATAAAAGAAAGCAAAACTCCCCATGAGTCAGATCCAATCTCCCCCCACTTTAACACGTCCAGGGGCTTCTCGAAGTTTGACAGCAAATCGGGAACGCTGCAGCTGGAGGCCCCACCCCCACCCCAACACACACACAACTGCCAGGTACCTCTGTCCCTCTTTACAAGGAAAGCATGCAGAGCCTCGATGCAGAGTCCACTGTGGAAAGAGGACACCAGATCTTCCACCTATGACACCGGTAAGACTCACCGTGGGTGAGCCTGCCCCCTCCAGCCTCGGGCCCCAGATCTGAGGCGGCGGGGGGGGGGGGGGGGGGGGCATTTAATTCACCGTCCAGACGTCAGCTGCCCCTCCCCACCTGTTGGAGGGCCGGGCTCTGACCTGCTCACAACCTCCAGCCTCCTCTCCATACGTCCCACCTGCTGCTCTGGGGACTGGATATCACCCCCTCTCCCACCTCCAATATCAGGGCCTTGGGCTCCCCAAACCCAGCTCCTGGTCGCCCCTAGACCCAACCCTACTGACCCCCCACTTCACTGAGGAGCCCAGACCCTCCCCTTTTACACCCATCTCTGGTTTGGCAGCAAATCCTACCAGCTCTGCCTTCAAAACATTTTTCTTTTAAAAACATATGTTTTTACTGATTTCCCAGAGAGAGGAAGGGAGAGAGACAGAAACATCAATGATGACAGAGAATCTTCAATAGGCTGCCTCCTGCACGCCCCCTACTGGGGATCGAGCTCACCATCTGGGCATTTGCCCTGACCAGGAATTGAACTATGACCTCCTGGTTCATAGGCTGACACTCAACCACTGAGTCACACTGGCCAGGCTAAAACATTTCTCAAATCAACAACTTCCCTCCTCTGCTCAGTCCTGTCCTGGTTGGAGCCCCCACCTCTGCTCACAGCCCCCGGGTAAGTACCCTTTCTGCCCACCTGCCCTCCTCACGCCCTGCCCTGGCCGGGTGAGCTTCTCTCTGCTCCTGATGCACCAGGAATGTGTTTCTTCCAGGTCTTCACTCAAAAGCCACCTTTGGTGGGGCCACCCCCATTGCTGTAGAACATGCCCTCCCCTCACAGACACCCCACTCCCCAAAGTGTTCTCATCAGCACCTATCGCTGGTAACAGATTTTATATTTCACCGTCTGTTGTGGGGCTTTCTCTGACCTGCTCACAACCTGGTACACAGTTGGTACTGAAAAAATGAGCCTTCAAAGAAGCAGGTAACTTGCAAGCATGGTATCGTAGCGTCATTTATAAAAAGCCAGAGGCAACTCCATGCCTGAAATTTTAAGAGAGTTCAATTATGGTTCATTTGCATAAAGGAAAATTGAATGACAGCTAAAACTTCTCCCCTAGAAATTTACCACGTGGGAAATGCACGTAGGAAAATGGCCATGTGGGCAGCACAATCCCACGAGGAGAGCTGGGTGCCCAGTAAACCCAGTGCTTGTTACCAGGACCCTGCAATGCAGGGGCTCCGTGCCAGGCCCTCCTACGGTGCCACCAGGAGCCCTCTCAGGCTGTTTATGTCACATGGCAGGAAGCACATCCATGATACACGGCCGGGTGGTCAGCATAGGAACAGAGAACCCCTCCCCCATCACAGGCCATATTTTCTATACTGACCTGCTTGTTGGTGATAGAGGACACTGCGGTCACCCTCCTGTCCATCCCACCCGGAGCCAGGCCTTGACTACCCCCACACCTAACCCAATCCATGGGTGCAGCCACTTCTCACCATCTGTATCTCTTTGCCAAGCTGGTCTGAACCACACTGATCCCTCCCTTCCCCCCTGGGCCTTGCTACCATCCTCACCCAAGACTTTGCTATTTCAGCCCTGGCCAGTTGATTAGAGCATCACCCTGATATGCCAAGGTTGCAGGTTTGACCCCTAGTCAGGGCACATACAAGAATCAACCAATGAATGCATAAATAAGTGGAACAACGAATCGATGTCTCTCTCTCTTTCCCTTCCTCTCTCTCTCTCTCTCTAAAGAAAAAAAATAAGATTGCTGTCTCCACATGGCAGCCAGAGGAAGCGTTTTATAATCCATAGACTATCCCATTTAGAAAACACTCCAACTCTTGCTACCCTGCTCTCTTGCTCACACACCAAGCCTGTGCCCCAGGGCCTTTGCCTGTGCTGCTCCTGACACCTGGAGTGCCCCCCTGGACCCACGAAAGCCGTCACCTCCTCTAGGATGCCCCCCTGAGCTGTAATACGTCCCCAGGGCCCCTTGATCACCCTTGTCTGGGGCAGACATCCAGAACGGGGTGGCTGATGAGTGCCAGCTCCCCCATGCGCCCTTCTCCTCAGTGTTGAGAGCAGAACTATCCCTCTCCCCACTAGGGACCCACCATAGAAGACAGAGGGCGGGTCGTGGAAGAAGGGGTAGTCAGTGCCGAAGAGCAGGTAGGCACTGTAGCTCCAGGTGCCCAGGTAGAAGAGGAACTTCCAGGCGCTCTCAGGCATCTTGGCGGCATCTCTAGGCTGGAGGCGGCACCGCTTGGCCAGGGGCTGTGGGTGAGAAGATGGGTGGCCATCAGAGCTAGGAGCCATTCCTTCAGGGTGGGGAGACCAAGGCCCAGGGATTCCCCGAGCTGGGCAGTGCTGGGGAGGGGCCCTTTGATACCCACAGCCGCCTGGAGTAACCAGAGCCCACGTGTGCCTGCCAAGGACTAAACTTAGTGCCCAGCTGTCTGGCTGAGGTGTGAGAGGGGAGTGATGGGAAATGTGAGGGTAGGCTATGAGGCCCCGGAGCGGGGCACGTGAGCATAAAGCAAGGGAGGTCAGCGGGTCTGCACGGGGGAGTCGAGCGGCGTGGGGGTAATGGGAGCTGGGGTGTGACACACAGCAGGGGATTAAGGAAAAGACATGGAGGGGCTGTAGCTGTGAGCCTGTGGAGAGAACATGGAGGGGAATATGGGAACACCTGGGGGGACGTGGAGGGCTGGAACCGCGGGAGATCTTCACGGGGCAGAAATGTGAGGGAAAGGGTGCCTCAGAGGAGGAATTTGGGGAGACCAGAGAGGAACCAGGGCCTGGGGAAGATGGAGTGGGTATTTGGGGGAGGACATGAGGAAATTCTCTTTTGTCCAAGAGATAAGGAGGCAAGGAAAGGGCAGCACAGTGAGACGGGGTGACCTGAGGGGACATCAGGGAAGACATGAGGAAGGTGGGGGCGTGCCATGATGAGGTCCTGAGGAATTTTACTCTGGGGTCCAGGGTGGGGCGGGGCCTCAAGCTCCTCAGGGGCGGAGCTCTAGAGCTGTGGGGCCAAGTCCCGCCCCCTTCCCAGAGGCTGAGGGGGCTGGAGCAACTCCAGTTGTCATAGAGACAGCCAGAGCCAGCTCTGGTAACCCTTGGCAACCAGGCTGCTGCCAAAAAGATGAGCTTTGGCGGCCGCCGCAGCCCCTCCGCCTATTCCTGGGAAGGGCGAGCCTCGAATTGGGGCGAGAGGCTAAGGGAGGGCGGCCCGGGAAGGAAGCCCGACCTCCAGGGATTCCAAAAGTCAGGGGGGACCTGACCTTGCTGTCCCCGCCCAGCTCCCTCAGGAACACGGGAGGGGAGCCCATTCCACCTTGATGGTCCCAGAGTGACCACATCCCCCCAGGAGCACTGGCCTTCATCCTCCTGGACTCCCCACTTCCAGCTGGAAATTGGGAAGGTGGGGGAGCAATAAAGCCCAATCGGGACCAGGGCTAACTATGGAGGGGACACTGTCATACTGCCTCCGCCTCCCTGAGCAGGGTGACCGCCGGGGTCTCTCCCACGTGGGTGATGTGGGGAGGGGGGTGGGGACAAGAGCAGTCAGACAACAGCCGATCCCAACTTAACAAGAGTCAGCCTCTTCCCCGCCAGCAGAGAAAGACCCCTTTGTTGGTGCTGGCGCTCTGTCCCTGCACCCCTGCCACGTCCAGCCAGATCGGGGCGCGGTGGCTCCAGCTGGCCCAGGAGGGAGTCGCAGCTGAGCTCGGGGGGCTAAGCACCTTCCCAGCAGCTCCCAAAGCAGACCCCTCCCCAAGATGGAAGGGAGGCCAGGCGCCAATGTCACCTCATGGTCACTCTCCAGCCGGGGCGGTGGCCTCTCCAGGCTCGCTGAAAACGGGGCATTTCCATCGCACCTCTCGGAGGCAGCCCCAGGCCCTTCCACCTCCCCAAGGCTGCGACCACCCGCGTGGCAGATGAACCCAGCTCTTCGCCTCCCTGGAGGCGGGCGCTGACTCCAGACAGACGCAAGGCAGCGACTGGGCAACTCTGACCCTACCCTGTAGCCACAAACAAGGGGGCTCTGCCGGCTGCACAGACCCTGGACCCGCTCCAGCTTGGCTCCAAGCCCCCCGCCCTCCCTCGCATGGCCCGGAGGTTCCAAACGCAGACCGACCCTATGCCATGAGGCCTCCATGGCTATACACAGAGGCCTCCTGTCCCGCACTGACCCGAATGGGTCGTGCTCCGGTTCCCCCACATCACGAACACCCCACCGGTGTCAGGGACCCAACATCGCGGGTTTCCCGGTCCGGCCACACCCCCGCATCCATCCCCACCCCCATCTCGCACTGACAGAAAAGGGCGCGGGGCGGCCCAGGACTCCGCATCCAGAGCTCCTACAGCCCGAGGCCCCCACGTTCTGTGACCCAGCTCGCAGAGACAGAAAGGGGTGCACAGCGGCCCGGGGTCCCCCAGCCCATGTCCGGGTCCCCAGCCGCACTGACCCGAAAGAGGCGCGTGGTGGCCGCTGAGCGCA
>NW_005366140.1:1504144-1529399 GCF_000412655.1 Myotis brandtii | reverse complement strand
GATCGGGGGGCACGCAGGTGCTGGGTGCCCAGGAGGCAGCGGCAGGGACCACCAGCGGAGAAGTCTCGGTGTCGCGTTGCGTCCCATTTTGCAGCAGAGGAAACCCATTTTCTTTGCTGTGTCTTCGACAAGGGGCAAGGAGGCACCAGCAAGCAGGCACTTTTTCCTCCCAGCCCTCCACCCTCAGACCGCACCATTCCCTGAAGCCAAGCACATGCACCCGGTGCATCCAGCGCCTCACTACAGCCAGTAGGTTTACTGCAAATGAAGGCCTCTGTTCTCATTCCCGAGGACACTGACCACTCAAGGGTGAAGAAACACCTGATGAAGACTCTGTCCTCCAACCCAGGGTTCCTGGACTAGGGACCTGAGTGTGGGCTCAGGCTTGCTCCTCCGCACCTGCCCAGGATTCAGGGGTTTCAAGTGAGGTCGATTGCAGGCATCGGGGTCCCCTGGAGGAGTGGCCAGGGGCCTGAGAGGTTAGGCCATGTCTGAAGGCCACCTGATGGGCTTCCATGACCCTGAAGACCTGGCAGGACTCCCCTGCAGCAGGTTAACACAGGCTGTGGGGAGGCCAAGGGAGTGGGTGCCCACTTGGGGGGCGGGTACTCAGAGGCTGGATCAAGACCAGGCTGTATTGGGACCACTCCAGGTAACCGTCCACTATCCACTGATGGGCCCTTTGCCTGAAGCCCCCAACAGCCTCACTGAGGGCACTGATAGCACCCATCCCGGTCCCCAGGACTCCCACCCACCTGTGCCCTCCTTTACCCCCACCCGGGATGTTAACCCCTAGCCTTTGAGGTGCAGAGGGCAGGCATCAGTGTGGGCTCTGCAGGAGCTAGGCTAGGTCCCATGCAGCCACCAGCCTGATCTGACCTTCAGGTATACAGGTGAAAACAGGTAGGCATCAAAGGGCCCTCATTTCTTCACCTTATTCCCCCGACCAGTCCTGCAGCACATTCTGTGGCCCCACCTTCAGATGTTCTTGAATCCAGCTACTTCTCTACACCTGCACAGTCTCATGTGGTCCTGGGCCATCTCCTGCCTCCTGTCTGACACCCTGGCTTTCTCCTTACCCCGCACAGAGGTCAGCAGGAACCTTCTCTGCTCACAGTCCTCATGGTTTCCATTCCTCCGAGTAAAAGCCCAACTCCTGTGACTCACCACCTGCCCTCTTGCCCTCTTCTCTACCTTGCTCCCTCCATTACAGCCACACTGGGCTCCTCCCTGGTCCTCTAATACCTCAGGCACATTTCTGCCTCAGGGCCTTTGCACTGGCTGTTCCCTCTGCCCAGAATGTTGTTCCCCTAGGTAATGGCAGGGCACCTCCTCCTCTAACTTCAGGGTTCACCTACAAATGTCACTTGCTCAGTGTACCTCCCTGACCCCCCCCCCCAAGTCTTCTCCTTAGCACTTGTCACCATCTGTCCTGCTATACCTCCTACTATTTTTGAATGTGCACGTGGACAAGGGGGAGAGGGGGGGAGGGGAGTTCCACCCATCCCATTGGGTTACTGATTCCACAGCCAACCTGGCAGGCAGAGAGGCTCAGAGGTCCTGGGCTGGCTGGATATGCCCCCATAGGTTCAGCTCAGCTGTGGAGCAGCCCTGGGTCTTCCCAACCACCCAGCACTATCTGGTGTCCATCAGTAATGGGAGAGGGCCCTGCCCAGCAGCCCAGCCCAGCCTCTAGTTTCATTCTGGCAGGGCCCAGATAGAAGGCTACCAACAGGTGGGTGCAGGGCAGGAATGGAAAGTAGCTCTTGGTGCTGGCAGTTGGAAACCAGGGCTCCCAGGCACCAGGGGCCTGGTAAGGGGCTGCTGAAGTCCCATGGCTGGTGCTGCTTCCCTGCCCCAACTGAGAGGGCAGGCCTCCTCTCTCCCCACTGATGCCCCTGCCTGGGGAGGCCTTCTTTGCACCTCTCCCCGGCTAAGCTCCACACAGTCAGGGAAAGGCTAGGGGCCAGCTCTACTGAAGAGGGTCCCTTGCTCTGTGTCCTGTCCTGGCAACCAGGGACTGAGTTTGGGTAGCCACCTAGGGCAGATGAGGCCAGACACTGGGAACTCAAGTATCTTATCTTCTTCCTGGGAAGGAACCAGAGATTGGTCCAGGGACAAAGGCCAAGAAACGCTGTCCAGCTCCTGGAGCCCAGTATGGCCTCAGGGCCTTTGTATGGACTATTCCTGCTGCCTAAGATGCTTGTCCCCCAGAACCTGGCCTGGCAGCAACTTCTTTTTTTTAAGACTTTAAACTTTTATTAAAAGACTTTTTTGAATCACTTCTTTTGTAGTTTATACTTTTGCTGGTTTTTATAAAATAGGGAAAGACTATATTTCCAAACTGATACCTTTAGTACAGAATCTGACCTCTTCTAACAACTTTTTCAGGCAATACATCAATGTCATAGCATTTTAAAATGTAAAAGAAAAGCCAAAACATGAGCCCTAATATTACAGAATAATCAAAGCAAGCTTCATTTAAGATATTCTGTCAGTGCTCGGCCAGTGTGGCTCAGTGGTTGAGCAGCATCCCATGCACCAGGAGGTCACAGGGTTCGATTCCGGTCAGGGCCCATGCCTGGGTTGTGGGCTCGATCCCCAGCAGGGAGGAATGCAGAAGGCAGCCAATAGGTGTTGATGTTTCTCTCTCATGGATGTTTCTATTTCTCTCTCTCTCTAAAAATCTATTTAAAAAAATATAGTTTAAAATATGATATTCTGGCCTGACTGGTGTGGGTCAGTAGTTGAGTATCAATCCATGAACCAAGAGGTCCCTGGTTAGCTTCCCCATCAGGACACATGCCTTGTTTGCAGGTCCGATCCCCAGTAGGGAGTATGCAGAGGCAGCTGATGGATGTCTCTCTCTCATCGATGTTTCCATCTCTCTGTGCCTCTCCCTTCCTCTCTCTCCAGGCAGCAACTTCTTATTGTTTGGGTGGACAGAGGCCTCCTAACCCACCTACCCACCCCTCTCCCTGTTGTCCTGCTTCCTCTTATCTCGAAGGGCAAACACTATGCCTTTCTCTCTCCACCCTTGTGCTCCAGCACCCAGGGCCCTAATCACAGCAGGTCTCAAACTTGGCTGACTCCAAGGAGCAGGGGCCTGAGGAGGCGGATGTTTACTTCCACAAGGACTCCGTACACTCCTTCCTTGCTTAGCCAAGCTGAGGCTTGAGCACTTCGAGCCCCCTCACCACCTACAGACCACCTGGAGGTCCTGGGTTTGAATCCTATGGCTCCTCTTGATGGCTGTGACCTCTGTGCCTCTGATTCCCTGGATGCCAACTGGGCTTGGGGGACACAGCTGTGCCTTCATCTCAGCAGTATGGGGCAGCTGTTTTGAGGAGCAAAGGAGTCCCTACAGCTGCTGTTCATAGACCCTGGTCTCCAGGACCCTGTGCCAGGCCCCTCCTGTCCCAGCCTTGGTTCCCAAACGCCCCTCTCAAAATGGCTAGTGCAAACATGGTTCAGGTGGGGAGACCGGAGTGGAGACGTTTATTGACAGAAGGGGGTTGGGCTTCCAGCCTCTGCCTCTGACCAGCCCAAGTGAGGGAGACGGATGAAGGCGGGTGCCCAGTGGGGAGGGCAGCACGGCTGGGCCTCACCTTCCCACTGAGGAAACTGCATCTGGGGCCGGCCTCAGGCGCTGGGAGTATATTGCAGTACTAGCCGGTCAAAGTCATTTTCCTTCAACACGAAATGGGGGCAAAAGAGAAAGGAAACACATGAGTCAAAACCTGAGTTCCAAGCCCTCCCTGTGGGCCTGGGGGCTCTGGGGCTCACCTTGGCCTGGTACTCCTTGATAAAGGGGTGGAACCTGTGTGCATCCTTTAGCTGGGACAGGTAGCGGTTTGTCACCTGTGGGGAAGGTGAGACTGAGGTTAACTGAACACAGGGACCCCCTGTGGCTCTGACCTGCAGGGCAGGCGTGGGGGGGGGGGGTTAAGGGCCACTCAGCACACTCCCTGCCAGGAGCCCGGACCCCTGTGGCTCTGACCTGCAGGGCAGGCGTGGGGGGGTGGGTAAGGGCCACTCAGCACACTCCCTGCCAGGAGCCCTGGCTGTCCGCTCAGCTCAGGCCAACTCAGACCCCAGCTGACAAGGTCCTCCCATTTCCAAGGTCTCCCCACATGTCCTCCATTGCCCCACCCTGGAACAGTGTCCAGGCTTGGCACATGGATGGGGGATGTACCACAGTGTTCACGGGAGTGGACTACACAGGGACCTGAAGCCCTGGCAGAGGGTGGGGGGCCAGGAAGAGTGGAGGGTAGGTCAGGGGGAATGGAGTTGGGAAGGAAGATGAGTCTGAGGAACCCAGAGGCCTGGGGACTGAAACATAGGCCCCAGCAGAACCTTTGCTGGCAGCCTTGCCCCACCCGCTAGGCCCAGGCCTGACTGTATGGGGCTGGGGCATTTGTCTGTCTCTGTCTCCCTGAGACTAGGAGTCTGGGTCTGTTTCTACAGTGACTGGAAGGGTCAACCTAGCTGTCCTGCACCACCCTAGCTGAGGCTGCCCAAGAACTCTTCTATAAGGGCCAGGAAGCGACTACCACGGATCCCTGGCTGGGCCCCTGGCCGGCTGGGCCAGTCACCCGTCACCTACTAGTAAATGAGCAGTGCTCCAGCATCCTCCTCCCGCCCATCCCTCAGACAAGGTGGGGATCACTCCCTTCAGCCCCTTCTCCACCCTGTTGCCTACCCCCCACCCTGAGGTAGCACAGGTCAGGGTCCCAACCCTGGTGCCCTCTCTGAGCCTCAGCCCACTTGTTCATAGGACCCATGGGACCAGATGACTTGTGGCCCTGGCCAGGGTGGGTGCCCTGGGAGAGCAGCTGCAACTCCAACCTCCCAGGCCCCAATGGCAAGTGTACCTGCCCATGGGGAGTAGTTTTTTGCCCAAACCCCAGGCCAACCCTGAAGTCCAGACCTTGAGGCCCCGAACTTCCTCTGGAGCTAAGGCCACACCAAAACCCCCACCTGCCCCAGGTTGGCTTCGTGAGGGCCAGACAACCCTCCTGCACCCGACTGGGGGAGGGCACCTACCTCAGGGGGCTTGCCTAGGTGCTGAGACAGGACGATGAGGTTAACCAGCGTCTCCGGGTGGCCGCTATCCTAAAAACACGGGGACACAGGGCAAGCAGGGTCAGCACCTCTAGGCCCCGAACTCGACCTGCTCACCCCCATCTTGGGCAGGATGATGGCCCTCCCCCACCGTCCTGGGGTGGGGATGTGACCTGCACAAGGCCACACCTTCAGAGGTGGGACAGGCTCAAGGCTCCAAGACCCTGAGTGCTCCCCACACTGGCCAGTCCACTGATGACCTCAGGGTCCTCCCACCTGTTCTCCCTCTTGAACCTGGTGCCTCATCAGATCAAACTAGGACAGTGCCCCCTTGCCGGGAACCATTTGGAAGGGGCCTATTTACTACAAGAATCTCAAACCTCAGAGTAACAAAGCCCGGCCAGAGGCAGCCTCAGTGCTGCCACAGCCAGCTGTCCCTCCTGCTGGAGGATGGGGTCTGAGACGGCAGGCAGACCCCGCCCGCCCCACCTGCTCCCTGGAGGTCTTGGCAGGAAGCGGCTGGGAAATTACCAGAAGCTCCAAGAGGGTGACATCACCCCACTGGCTCACGCTGGGCTCTGAGGCACAGGGAACTCTGGGAACCGGTTAGCCAATGCCTCCGCCAGGAACCTCAGCCAGAGCCCCTGGTGGCTATAAGGCAAGGATGTTGGGGAGAGCCCTGCTGGGGCACTCGGGGCAGAGATGCACCACCCAGGACGCATGACCGCTGCAGGCCCGCTCCGCCCATGCTGCCCTTCTTTGCAGAGACCCAGCTTCTCGGGGTGTGTGTGGGAGACAATCGACGGGGGAAGGTCTCTCACTTAGTTGTTTCTCTCTCTCTCTCTCTGTCTCTCCCCCTCCCTTCCACTCTAAAAAAAAAAAAAGTCAATGGAAAAATATTCTCGGATGAGCATTAACAACAAAAATAAAAAATAAAAGACGTTTCCTAAAAATGGAAGAAGCTTTGATATCTTTTCTGGTTATAAAATATAGTGAAAGATCTCAGGTGTCAGGGGCGAGAAGAGACCTGTGGCCACCCCAGAGGAGTATTCTTGGTTCCTCTTTTTGAAAAGGTCCAGGCACCACCTCCTGTCTGCAGCCCTCTCTCCCCTCCCTCATAGTGAATAGTGGGTGTCTCTTCCAAATACAGACCGAGATGAGGCATCACACTGAGGCCCCCAGACCAGGCAGCCAAGGAAGGGCTGGGGCATGACTGTCCGCTCAGCTCAGGCCAACTCAGACCCCAGCTGACAAGGTCCTCCCATTTCCAAGAGAAGCTGGAATCAGGATTTTTGTTTGCAATCATGAGTTTTAGCTGATTCAGCAATGAAACCCCCATGTGACCCATGTCACCTGCCATCCTCTCCAGGAGCCCTGGGCTATGGGCTGGGCCTGCCCTACCTTGTCCAGTGCCTCCTGCAGCACACCCTCAGCAGCCTCCCAGTGGCCTTGGGCCATGTGGCAGGCCGCCTGCCCATTGAGCAGCAGCAGAGTGGACAAGCACTTGTCGGCCATCTCCTGGAAGATGTAGTAGGCATCCTGCAGCTTCTCACCACCCTGTGGGGACAGTTCTGACATCACTGCTTTGTCACGCTGCTGCCTGGCCCTACACCAGCCCACTCCCTCAGAGCAGAGGAATTCTAGCATTTTGCAATGGGTGTTCTGGCATGGCCAGCCATGGCGGTCATTACTTGGACACTGACCCTGTGCAGAGACCCCACACAGCCTGGGCTCTGCCAAAGGGGCCCAAACAGCAAGAAGCCACCTCACACTTGGCTCCCCCAGCCCTCAGTTTACAGACTTGAAGCTGAAGCTTCCAAAGGGAGAGTTAGCCCATGAGCATCCAGGCCGAGGTCAAGTGGACACCACTGGGTCACATGGTTTGTCAAGGGTGGCCTCTTCTCTGTAACCAGCAGCGCTGCCCCTGCCCACCAGGGTCTGTGTTCTGTCCTCTTGCTAAAGGTGCAGGGCCACATTTGCAAGGGAACCTGAGACCAAGGTGTGCTTTTAAAAACAGGCAAAGCTACCAAAGAGTGCTGTCAGAGGGTTCATCCGACTAAACTGAACACATACTAGAAACCTGCCTGGGTGTGGCCTCACCCCCGAGGGCAGTGTAGACACAGAGGAGGAGCACATTTTAAAAGGCTCATACCAAAAAGCAACTCAGGGAACAGCAGCCAAGTGCCAAAAACCAGAAAAAGGGCTGTTGCCAGGAGACGGAGGATGGGGTGCCCAGGCATGTGAGGAGGGGGCTGGGCACGAGGGAAGGTGCCAGGGGGACACTGGCAACCACCCAGTGCTAGGAGCCCAGAGAGCAAGCTGAGCAGCTTCCAGGCGCAGGATCAGACCTTGGAGGAGGGGGCACATCCCTGGAGAGACGTGTGGGCAGATGTGCCCCAAGTCTGGATTGAGCCCCCAGTTTGTTCACTCTGACTCTGGCCGAGCCACTTGTCTGCGAGAAGCCCGGAATGGGGTTGAGATTGAGGCTCAGTAAAGTGGGGAACATACCAGGGGTGGCCTGGGCAGCGGGGGTTCCTCTGGGAAATGGGACCCTGGCCCCAAATAAGCATCAGTCCAGTGTACCCATGGAACCCCATATCTGTACTCCCCCCATGGGAGCAGCAGCTCTGGATTCAGGGGCCACCTCCGGGCACTCCGATGTTTCTACACCTGCCTCCAAGCCCCCTACATGGCCAGGGGCTCACCACGGCTAGGTTGACCCAGGCAGTGGCCAGCTGGGTGAGGGTGGCATCCTCATCTTGGTCCTGCATCTTCTTTAGCTCCTTCCTGGGGGTGGAGGAGAGAGGTGGGAGGCAGCAAAGTGATATGGCTGGTGGCCCCCAACACACCCCTGTTCCTTGCTCATGGGGTGCACACACATGCTGGCTCATGGTCTCTGGCCCAGCCACCCCCCCACCTTTGGCTCAGACATGCCAGCTCCACTACACTCAAAAAACCCACCCAACACCTACATCACAGAGGGAAACTGAGGCATGGACATCGCCACCCTGCAATCCTACAGGGAAAGGCAGGTAAGGATGGTGTGTCATGCAATGGACTGAAATGAAATAACTGGAGAAACAATCATGCCACCATGTTCTGGTCTTGAGGTGGGTTCTGGGACCGTCCCCATTCTGAGTGCCCCCTTGAGGGCAGAGGACCATGGGGTCCTGACATGGACTTGTCATTGTTCACACAACCTGATGCACAGGCCCCAGCCCAGCAGCCCCAGGGGGGACAGGTACAGAGGGGCTTACCGGGCGAGGTCCACGCGGTCCAGCTTCAGCAGGATCTGCACCGTCATGGCCATGCTGTGCGACAGGGCAGATGGTCAGTGGACACCCTCCCCACCCACTCTCGTCAGGGCTCATTCCATGTGGGTGCCATCTCCCAGTACATTCCTGAGTGCTCAGGCCACCAGCCCTGCCTTGCAGAGGGGGACACTGAGGCTGGCCACCAGTCCAGCAGAGCTGGATTAGACCTGGGCTTCCCTCACTGGGCCAAGCCCCACTCCACCTCCCAGGGCCCTGGCTCCCACATCTCACACTGACCATGCTTGGGCTGGGAGCTTCTGTGGGGTCCCAAGGGTACAGACTCCAGGCCCACGGGCACTCTGTCCGGGCTGGACAGCATACCCATGCCACACACCTCCCTTCCCAAATTCAGTCACAATTCCCGAACCCATTCCTCCCTTTTGGCCCTAGGCAGTGTGACTGTCCACTACTTATGTGGCTGCTCATTTTCAAGTTTATCCACCAGAACGTGACCTAGCAGCCCTCATAGGAGCCTGAGAAACACTTACAGGGTCCACACCTGTTTCTAAGCTGGTGCAAACCCCTTTCTGGAGTGAGCTGGGACGTAAACATATGTGACAAATGTGGTGACCAACTAACTTCGGGAAGGCAGGCACCAGAGAGCTCATGGGAGAGGGCAGCCGCAACCTCGGGCCAGAGCTCTGGACACCGCACCCTGGATGCAGCGTAGGCCCAGAATGCCCTCCTGGAGTGGGGGCGGAGCTGACCACATAGTGCGCTGGGCTCCAGAGCCCCAGCCCTAAACAAGGGTCTGTCTCAGGGGAGGGCTGGGGGGCCCGGGGAGTTTGTGGAAAGGCCAGGGCCAGAACACAAAGGGAATGTGGATGCAGAAACTACGGGCAAAGACAAAGGTGCTTTCTGCTCTGCTGTCAGAACAGGGTTTTCAGCAGTGGCCCAGCCATGCAGAAGGGACCAAGAATGGGAACTGCAGCCTGAATGGGAGGCCTGGACACTGCAGATCTCTCAAAGCAGCCTCCACCTCACCATCCCCACGACAACAGACAAAGAGGCCCTGGGCCACTCACCACTCCAGGCTGTCCCCCTGGTGCAGGGCACGCAGGGCAGCGTCCGGGTTCTGGTCATGGAAGTAGATGGAGGCAGCCATCAGCAGGAAGGTGGTGTTGGTCACATCCACACTCCTGCTCATCTCTCGGTCCAGCTCAGCGACGATTGTGTCCCTGTTAAGACAAGGCGCTTAGGGCCAGGGCGGCAGGAAGCAGCCTGGCTGCTGCAAGAGCAGACATACCCAGGGTGCACAGCAGCGAAGGGACAGAGCAGGACCAGCCGTCTCTGCCTAGCACCCTGCATGCCAGCCTCACCACCTTCCCACGAGGCACTTCTCACCCTCACACAGACAGGAAACCCAGGCTGGGTGCACCAGGCCTCAGGGGGAGATGTGGTGCAGGAGGGGCCATGCCCACCAGGCAGCACGAATGATGGTCCAGGCCTAGAGTCCCCTGGCCCTCAGAGCTACCAGGCTTCTGTGCCCCTGACATGGAGGGACAGGCTGATGCGTCAGGGGTGTCTGTGCAGGGACATGAGGCTGCACAAGTGAATTTCACACCAGTGATGTTGCTGCCTTCCTGAGGAGTCCTGTGTCCCGGCCCAGCTCGCAAGCCACTTCTGACAGGTGGGCGCCATGCTGGGCCAGGGGCTGGCAGCCCACCTGGAACCAGGGCTGGACCAAGGATCAGCTGAACACCCCACAGCCCCAGGGGGCGCTGAGGCATGCTCTGCTTAACTGGAAAATGGAGCTAAGACCCTGTGTTTTAAAGGGGGTCGTGGGCTACTACAGTTGACAAGAGAAAGAAAGTGTGGGTCCACCCTGCATCACCACTGCTATTTAGGGTCCAGTCTCTTCAAATGCATGTGCCATACAGGTGCTGGGGGTCCATTGGCCAAGTGTATGTGTTTGAGGGCCTCTGGAAGGTAGGGACATGCCCGTCACTGTCCACACCCACCAAGGAGGTGAAGGACAAAGGACTTCACATGAGCCTATTTCCGGTTCTGCATGGTGGGATCATGTACAAAGGTCACTTGGGATTAGTGTGAGGAGCCCCTGAAGCCATCTCTGGAAGCTTCCTGCCTGGTTCCTGGCACACAGGGTGTGGACATGCCTGCTGTTGTGGCTGTGACGTTAGTGTGGGACGTTGTTCCTGTCACATTCTATAGTTAGCCTCATGGGCTCTGGGCTGTCTGCACGGGCAGCAGTGTGTGCTGAAGGGATGGCTGCACCAGGTGCCACTGTTTTCCGGAGCACTCGCCCCATTCCCTGTGCTTCTTGTGGGTTCTTTTCTGGAATGCTTGCAGCAGCCATCGCTCCTTGAAGGCCCCCAGGGTTACCTCCCCTTCCGTGTGAGCATGGGGCTCATCACCCTGGCTAGTGAAGTACAGAGGGGGAGAAACGATGGCCTCAGGAGGCTGCTCGTCTCAGTATCCTGAGGCTGTCGGCACAAAGCACCATGAACTGGGGAACCAAAACAGGAATGTACTCTCTCAAAGGTCTGGAGACCAGAAGTCTGAGATCACGGTGTGGGCAGGGCCGGCTCCTTCTGGAGGCTCTAACAGAGTCAGTTTCCGGTCTCTCCTGGTGCTGGCGGCCGCAGCAGTTGTTGGTGTGTCCACTTCACTGCAATCTCTGCGCCTGTCTTCTCCTCTGTCTCTTATGAGAACATCCGTCACTGGACTTAGGGCCCATCCTATATCCAGGATGATCTCAAGATCCTAACTACTTACATCTACAAAGACCCCATTTCCAGTGAAGATACATTCAGTTTCTGGGTGCCAGGACAACCCATCACTGCCCAGGTAGGGGAAACCGAAGCACAGGAAGGCGAGGGGGCAGGGAGAAAGGACTGCCCCCCCCGCCCCCCAATCCTCACCTCTGGCTGTCGCTGGCCAGGTACTCCGCAAACATGCGCACAGCCTGGAGCTCAGGGGCTGAGGAAGGCTTGATCTCATCCAGGACCACGCCATACTTCCTCTATGGTGAGACAAGCAAGCTGTCAGCTCCACCCGCCCTGCCCTGGAACACAGAGCTTCTCAGGGTTCCAGCATCACCCTAATGAAGCTCCATGCCTAGAACTTACACCCACCACCCCCAGGGACTCCTCATCCTGCCAGGTGCCCAACCCCCACTTAGCACTGTCCCTTACTCTCCCATCCCAGGCGTGCCGGAGTCATAGCCCATGCTCACCTGTGCAAGGTACGCTCTGTACAGGAAGACATCCCTTTCCACATCTCTCTCCGGACTCGACGGCTGTGGAAACAGAGGCAGGTCAGGACCCACAGGGCCATGTGCCTGACAGGCCCTCAGAGGCCTGAGCCGACAAGGTGGAGTCCAGGCTCTGGCTTTCCACTTCCTGTGCTCTGGGCAGCAGGAGAGCAGCCTCCCCTGAGGGCACACAGCATGGTGGGCCCTGATCTTGTCCCATCCTGACATCACCCCGGAAGGAGGCTCAATTGTCAGCCACTCATCCAGGTACGGAACTGGGCACCAAAAGTGCCACAACTGCTCTAGCCACAAGCCAAGGGGACAGGTGATGCTGGAGAACAAGGGGACCCGGGTGGAGATGTGTGACGAGGACTTTACTTTCTGTGACAGATATTTCCACACAGCTTGCTCCTGTCCTGCTCTTGTTTTAAAACACTCTTTAATTTAAACATGACACACAGAAGAGACAAAGGTTTGCCTCACGCAAAAGACCTTTCTGGGAGAGCCCAACTCTGCTGCCCCAGCACAATGACAGCTGTGTCTAGCCTGGGCCAGGTAGACCTCGGGGACCTCCCTGCACTTGGTGACGAGGCCCACGCACTGCACCGCCTCGGCCTAACCACTACCGAGAGCCCAGGAGCCGAAGTGAGCTGACCTCATACAGCATTCACTGTGGGACTGAGGAAGGGCCCGGGAGGCTGGAGGCAGGCGAGGGACCCTCTCTTAGGAGAACAGCTTTTGGACCCCAGGATGCTGGCCAACTTCCTGGAGGCCCTGTGATGCCTAGGACAGGTGGATACAGAGCAGCACAGGCCAGAGGGTGTGGGAGCACTGGCACAGGCTACCCTAGGGGCTGGGAGAGAAAAATGAGGTGGGAAGAGGGCCCAGCCACCTGGGGTGGCCTCTCCAGCAAGCGCAGAGATGGCCTATATGGCTGCCACAGCACAGGGTCTGGATACACCAGGACTGCCTCCCCCAGGTGACAACCAGATCCTGTCACCATGCCTTCTTCTCCCCGGCCTGAGGGGTGAGGTTGGTGAGCGACAGTGTCCTCCACTCAGGCCAAGGGAGACCACAAACAAGAGGCCGGGCTCCTAGTCCCAGCCTGACTCAGGCCAACTTCACTGCAGGGTCCCAGGGGCTTTCTCTGACCTTGGAGACCAGGCTGGGATCTGCTAAATAAGTGACTTTCAAATGACCCTCAGAGGTGGGTACTGGTGTGGACAACCCATATGGGGGCCCCACACCACTGTCAGTAGAAAAACAGACATGTTGTTCCGGCTGGTGTGGCTAAGTGGTTAGAGCAAGGTCCATGCATCAAAGGGTCTTGGATTCCATTCCTGGACAAGGGCACGCACCTAGGTTTTGAGATGCCACCTCCCCCCACCCCCCGCCCCGTCAGGGCATGTGCGACAGGCAACCAGTTGGTGTGTCTCTCTCTCCCCTTCTCCCTCTCCCTTCCACTCTCTCTGAAATGCAATGGGAAAAAAATATATCCTCTTGTGAGGATAACAAAAACAAAACAAAATTAAATTAAAAAAACAACAGACATGCTGGCTCTTGGTGTCTTTGAAGAAAGGACGCAATGGGGGAACCTGAGGGGAACTCTTGAGTCCCAGAGGAAACTCGTAACCTGCCCATCTGTAAAATGGGCACCACCATCACCAACCCTGCACGACCGCCAAGGTCTTACCAAAAAGCCACACGTGGACACTTGGGACCTTCTCAATCAGTCGGAAAGAGAAGAGCTTCTGAGAGGCGTAATAACAAGGACAGCCCGGCTGGTGTGGCTCAGTGGTTGAGCACAGGCCCATGAACCAAGAGGTCACCAGTTCGATTCCAGGTCAGGGCACATGCCCCAGTTTCAGGTTAGATCCCTATTAGGGGGCGTGCAAGAGGCAGCTGACTGATGATGTTTCTCTCTCATCGATGTTTCTATCTCTCTATCCCTCTCCCTTATCTCTCTAAAAATCAATAAAAACGACAGATGTACAGACCAGGGGTATCAGGTGAGTTGAGCGCTCTGTGGGACTGTGGGTCCCCAGTTCTGACAGCTCATGCGAATTACCTGGGAACTCAGAAACCAGCAAAGCCAGAAGGCCCAAGCCTGTCAATGCTGTCTGACTCCAGGTGGTCCTACCTGCCCCCAGGTAGTGGATAGGTGCAGTGAAGCCTGAGAGCAAGAGGTACTATCTGGGGAGGCCAGTGATGGAGTTAAGGGGGTGCGGGGGTTGCATCCCATCCCTTTAATGGCCATGAGGTCACCTGACCACACTAGATGTCAGCTCCTCAGGCTTTCTTCTGTTTTGTCCCCAATACCTTGGTGTGCCTGCCATCTTGTGGACACTTGAAAAATGTCCAACAAACAGGGACATGATGGTGACACAGTGCTAGAACATACCTGTGTTCCACCTGGAACCACCTCAGGTCCTACCCATCTGAGGTTGCTGGGACACTGTACCAAACTACCACAAACTGGGGGCTTGAAACAACAGATACGTATTCTCTCACAGTTCTGGAGGCCAGAAGTCCAAGATCAAGGTGTCAGCAGGGCCACACTCCCGCCAAAGGCTCTAGGGGAGAATTATTCCTTGCCTTGTCCAGCTTCTGGTGGTTCCAGGCATTCCTTGGTTTACGGCTGTATCACCCCAACCTCTGCCTCCATCTTCTCTGTCTGCCTCAAACCTTTCTCTGCCTTCCTCTTAGAAAGGCACCAATTACACGATTTAGGGCCTTCCTAAATCCCAGCTGATCTCATCTAGAGATCCTTCATTGAATCACATCTGAAAAAACCCTTTTTCCAAATAAGTCACATTAATAGGTTCTGGGTTGGACATATCTTTCTGGGGTAGCATTCAACGCAACACAGGCTGCCTAAGAGGCTTAGGTGCTCCAATGGACCAGAATTCATTGACATCAGATGGCTCAGCAGGGACAGTGCTTCCATTCCCTGGATGCCTCAGAGAGATGTCTTGGCAATGTCTATGGCTCGGAAGCTGGGTTGTGTGTGCCTCCAGCCAGAGTGATCACTGGTACGATTTCCTTTGTTTTTCAGTCACTCTCTACGTATAGCAGATCACACTGGTTCCTTCAGCGGTGATGTAAAGTTTGCATATTATGATGTGAGAAGACTCAAATAACACGTTGCTATGATGTAAGCAGCACAGACACATGGCGGAAGCCAAAAGGTGAACATGAGTGCAATGCTGAACTTCACAGTGGCCCTACTGGGAGGTGTCAGGAGGGGAAACTGACGCTCAGCCCTAGCTGCAGAGACAACATGGAAGAACTGGAATCTGAGCCCAGGTCCATCTCAATCTTCTCACAGTCTAGACCACCTTAGCAAGAGGCACATACAATTTTGATGGTGGGCAAATGAGGTTGCCCAGAGGGACTTCATAGATATGATTAAAATAGAAATCGAGTATGCTGGTTACCCGGGAGGGCCCAGTCTAATCACAGAAGCCCTAAAAGCAGAGACTGGGCAGAAGGAATGCAGCAGACGGGGAAAGTCTCTGAATTTCAGGTTCTAAGATGGGAACTGGGGACGGGGTGGAGCATACGCAGGCAGGTCGAAGTCTGGAGAAAAGCCTCTAGGACAGCAGTTCTCAACCTGTGGGTCGCGACCCCTTTGGCAGTCGAACGACCCTTTCACAGGGGTCGCCTAAGACCATCCTGCATATCAGATATTTACATTACGATTCATAACAGTAGCAACATTACAGTTATGAAGTAGCAACAAAAATAATTTTATGGTTGGGTCACACCATGAGGAACTGTATTTAAAGGGCCAGAAGGTTGAGAACCACTGACCTAGGAGCTAAGAGTGACCCCTGGTGGAGAGCCCACAACCTGACTGCGTTTGAGAGCAGATTCTTCCCTAGAACCTCCAGAAAAGACGAAGCCTGGACGACACCTTGAATGTAGCATGGTGAGCGCCACACCGGACTTCTGACCTAACGAACGGCGAGAGATGAATAAATTAGTGTTGTTTTATGCTCTTTGTTGTAAGTTGTCGAGGCAGCCACAGAAAATTAATACAATGGTGCAAATGTTATCTCAACAAACCCTAACAGCTTCCCGAAGCCCCCACTGCACAGATGCTCAGAGACATGAGGTTCACGGCCGAAGATGAAAGGCATGGAAAGCAAGCCTTCTCTACTTCAGGGTCCAAATTCCTCCCAGTCATCCGGCTGCCTCTGTGAAGATGTCTGCCACTCCCTTCTTTGGTGCTCTGATGGCATCCTAATCAGTCTGGAATAAAATCCAAAACCCTGCTGCCTCTCACCCTGCCCACACCATTCTCCATCCTCCCCCTCGACACTTCCCCCCTACTTCTGCCACACGGGCCGCCTATGCCTTGACGACCCCGAGCTCACACCTGCCACAGCACCTTTGGAGTAACTTATGGGGTTAGAAGCTTCCCAAAGTTCAGTCTCAGGTTCAAATGACAATGGGAAAGGCAGGCCTGACTGGACCACTCCCACACTAAGCAGCCACCCTTCCCCAGCTTCGGACGGAGTGCTTTTCATCTCCCCTTGCCCACACGTAGGGCTCGCGTTGTACTGTTCACTCGCTTCTTTGTTTACTCTCTTTGGAACACGAGGCTGTGAACACAGGCAGAGACCCTGCCATATGGTTCTCCCAAAGAGACAGAAGGTCCATGTCCCTCTCTTAAAGGTCCTGCCATGAAGATTTATTTTCTAGCTCAAACTGCCAAGCTCATTCCCTCCTCCATCACACCACCTCCTGACTTGTTTACGCATTTATTTACTTGTTTCCCAAAAGAGAGCTGACAGTTTTGTCTATTTTGTCACGCTTTTGAGCTCAGCACGAACACTCTGCCTGACCCCCCCGAGATGCTCACTGAGGAATGAATGAATGAGCGAGTCTGGGGAGAAACAACCGGGCTCGTGGGGCAGGGTGACGCTGGGACGTCATTCCTCTCTTGATAGTGGGTATTCTCACCTGTAAAGTGAGATAAACAGTCCCTACTTCACGGGGATTGAGGGTATGGCGGCCAGTGTGGGCGCCCAACAAACGAGAACTACTGCCATTATTATTATAGAGCATAAACCCCTAACTCAAACGCCCTCCAGGACGCAGAGCGGGCGCTCTGAGAGTAAAAACTGCTATTGCTTCGGGTCCTGTCATGGGAGGATTACTCCTCACCGCCTCTGAAGAGGTGCGTGGTGGTAAACGCCGCCAGAAGATTTTTTAAAGACAGAACGCGACCCGCGGCAGCAGGAAGCGCCGCCACCTCAGTCCCCGGCCCCGAAGCGGCCGCACCTTCACCCGCTGCGCCTCGTTGATGCACTGCTGGTAGCTGCCGATGTAGAAGGCGTTCTTCACGTCAAACAGCTCGTCCACTTCTCCAGAGCCGCCGGAAGCCGAACCCGGAGCCGGGGGCGCCATGTCGCTCTGGTGTCACCCACTCCTCTTCCGGAGGGACACGTCTACAGGAAGCGGGGAGTCACCGCAGGGCATGCCGGGAAATGTAGTTACCTCGTTCCGGCCTGAAGATGAGCCAATGAGAGATTCCTAAACCAGAGTAAAGGGGCGGGTGGCGCAAATGCGTCTTTCAGGGCATTTCGGGAATTGTAGTTTGAGTTAATCCTGCGAGCCAATGGGATTCGGGAAAATATGGTAACTATATGTGTATGTTTAAGTCTGGGAATGGCAAAGGGAGTTTAAGAGGGTGGAACCACACAGGAGTCGGAACCAATCAATGGGAAATTTTCATACGTCATTGGCACGCGCCGGAAGCGCGGCTCACCGGAGTTCAGCGGCAGGCAGCGAGGATGGCCGGGTTCGCTGAGCTCGGTCTGTCCTCGTGGCTCGTGGAACAATGTCGGCAGCTGGGTTTGAAGCAGCCCACACCCGTGCAGCTCGGCTGCATCCCCGCCATCCTGGAAGGTGAGTGTGGCCGGGCCTCTTCCCCAGGAGGCATCTCCGCTCCTGTGCCTCCTCCATTCCCTTGATCCATGCTGGTCCGGAGAGGCGAGGGGCAGCCTCGGGCGTCTCGGGGAGCCTGGTTCCGGAGGCAGACATGGCAGTGTTGTTAACGTTTAGGCTGCACGACTCACTGTGTGTCCGCGCACAAGTGATGTAACCCTGAAACGTCTATAGTCTCAGAACTCAGGGAGGTTTTGGTGAATGGCTAACCGATAGTACCGGGAAAATTGAATAGAACTTGCACTACTGTCTTCATTTTATAAATGGAAACTGAGGCTGTCAAGTTTACTGGTAGATCCAGGACTCTGATCCCGTGACTGCACTTTGCCATTGCAGAGATGCCCACAGGAAGCCTAGGCCGTGGCAAGTTGACGGGTTAAATAAACAAAGGTGAAAGAATCAATAGGGAGCATAAGATGCAGATTGGAGGAGGGCATTCCAAGTTCCCCGGGCTCAGATGATGGTGGTGGTGGGGAGGGTTGTCAAAATGAGGTACTAGTTAGTAGCATCTCGAGTCATGGATATGGGGTTCCAGTCCAGCCTGCCACTCACTGGTTGTGTTCCGGGGCAAATCTCTCTGAGTCTCAGTTCCCCCTTCTGTTAAATGGGAATGATAATGGTCTCTCCTTCCTAGAACTTGTCAGTATGCCTGGAATGGAAAGGGCATGGGCCCGTATCAGTAACTGTTCAATGGAACACCTGTCCACACCTAAACTGTTGATGTTGCTTTGCCCTCTGCCCAGGTCGGGACTGCCTGGGCTGTGCTAAGACAGGCAGTGGCAAGACGGCAGCATTTGTCTTGCCCATCTTGCAGAAGCTCTCTGAGGATCCCTATGGCATCTTCTGCCTTGTCCTGACGCCCACCAGGTGAGCCCCCCATAGGCCTCTTGGGTGAGTTAACCAGTTGTGTTCTCTTGGACAAGCGACTTTCCTTCTCTTTGCCGTACTCACCTTGTGTGCAAAGTGGGGACAGAAATAATGTCCCCCTCTTCAGAGTGCTGCAGAATTAAACAAGATAGTGTGTGGAAAATGCTTGGCACAGAGCTTGACTCAGGGCAAGCACTGGACAGACAGGAACTGTCAGTAGCCTTGTAGCTTAAGAATAGGCACCTCTCTTGTTCTTGGTCATAAAGATGTGGTGGTTGACATGGTAAGTTTTGTAATGACAGGAGAGGTAGGCACTGCATGCTATGAGAGTGTGGCCTGGGAATGGGTGGTGTCAAGGAAGGCTTCAGTCGAGAGTGTGGCCTGGGAATGGGTGGTGTCAAGGAAGGCCTTAGGGTGCCTTAAAAGATGAGAAGGGTCTCTCAAAGGGACAAGTTTGGGGAACAGTAATCTAGGCAGAGGGAACTGCTAATACATTCATGCAGAGGTGTGAGGGGCAGGGAACAGGAAGGGCATTGGGGGCTGGGCACATTAGAGCCAGCTTGAGAAGGGCCTTGAATGCCAGGTTATAATTGGATCTGAGGGCGAGGGCGAGACAAGAGGCCAGGAAGTGGGGACATGGGCTGAGGAAAGGCCTGGTTGGAGCCAGGGCCAAGGGGCAGAGAGGAGGGCACTTGGACACTGGCTACCCCCAGGGCAGGAGGGTTTCAGGCTTTGGTGACTGGTGTCAAGGCCATTGCTGAGAACATGGGAGGAGGAGAGGCCAGTAGGGGAGGGGACCTGGGCTGTTCTGGGGTCCAGTCTGGTAAGGGGGAAGGGTCCACACAGGCCTCCAACGCTAATTGTCAGAGTTTTTGTCCAAAGGAGACTGGAAGCCATGGAGGGTGTGTGAACAGAGGAGAGCAGGTCGGGAAGCCCTGGGGGTGGAGATGGGAATGGGAGACAGGTACAAAACCTCTGTGTTACCCAGCCCGGCTCCTTCACACCCACAGGGAGCTGGCCTACCAGATCGCAGAGCAGTTCCGGGTCCTGGGGAAGCCTCTGGGCCTGAAAGACTGCATCATCGTTGGCGGCATGGGTACGGGGGCCCCAGGGAGGCTTTGGGTATGGGACCCCTGCAGTCTTGGACCACCTGCCCAGCCCCACCTCTTGCCCTCCACCTGCAGACATGGTGGCCCAGGCCCTGGAGCTCTCCCGGAAACCACATGTGGTCATCGCCACGCCAGGGCGCCTGGCTGACCACCTCCGCAGCTCCAACACGTTCAGCATCAAGAAAATCCGCTTCCTGGTGAGTTGGCCTGGGCACTGATTCATCCATTTGGAAAACGGGTCCCACAGGCCATCCAGCAGAATGTTAGGAATGTGACATGGATAGCTCAGAGACCCACAAGAGGTAGTCTGTACCTGTGGGGGTGGTTGGGAGCAGGGCTTGTCTAAAGAAGTGACATTGGAGCTGAGACAGGTCCCATCAAGAAAATCCGCTTCCTGGTGAGTTGGCCTGGGCACTGATTCATCCATTTGGAAAACGGGTCCCACAGGCCATCCAGCAGAATGTTGGGAATGTGACATGGATAGCTCAGAGACCCACAAGAGGTAGTCTGTACCTGTGGGGGTGGTTGGGAGCAGGGCTTGTCTAAAGAAGTGACATTGGAGCTGAGACAGGTGATGGAGCAGGACCTCCAAGACCTCAAGTCTTGGAGGTCTTGCTCATGGTCAAAGCTGGGAAGGAGGAATATGGGGGAGGCAGGCCAGCCTTGGACAGCACACTCACCCCAAACCCACTACCACTACCCGCTGCTGCTGGCATTGCAGGTGATGGACGAGGCAGACCGGCTGTTGGAGCAGGGCTGCACTGACTTTACCGTAGACCTGGAAGCCATCCTGGCAGCTGTGCCGGCCCGCAGGCAGACGCTGCTCTTCAGTGCCACCCTGACTGACACACTAAAGGAGCTGCAGGGCCTGGCCACCAACCAGCCCTTCTTCTGGGAGGCTCAAGCCCCGTGAGTCCACAGCCACATTCCGGGGGTGTCGGGGGCAGGCAGAGGTGGTGGTGGGGTTACGCCCAATATTCCCAATGGAGATAATTGCCCATAGGTGGGCAGGGCATTGGCCGAATTCAACAGAAGGGGAAACTGAGGCCTACCCCTTCCCAGGGTGCGCACGGTAGAACAGCTAGACCAGCGCTACCTGCTGGTGCCTGAGAAGGTCAAGGACGCCTACTTGGTCCACCTGATCCAGAAGTTCCATGATGAGCATGAAGACTGGTCCATCATCATCTTCACCAACACATGCAAGTGAGCTTGGTGGGCCCGCTTCCCACAGACTTCCATGGAGGCCCAAGAAGTGGCCCAAGGTCACAGGTGGGAGGCACACAGCCAGTCTCCGCACTCCAGGGCCTCTGCTCAGACCAGAGGTTTTGGGAGATTTGCTCAAAGCGGCTCAGAACAAGCCACTCACCAGGATCACATCTTCTGAAGGTGGAGCCAGGAATGGGGGTTCCTCAGATCTGCCCTTAACATGAAAGCCAGGCTGTCCCCATTCTTGGAGCAGCCTATTCACTATGGTCTAAGGCAGTGATGGAGAACCTTTTGAGCTCGGTGTGTCAGCATTTTGAAAACCCCTAACTTAACTCTGGTGCCGTGTCACATATAGAAACTTTTTGATATTTGCAACCATAGTAAAACAAAGACTTATATTTTTGATATTTATTTTATATATTTAAATGCCATTTAACAAAGAAAAATCAACCAAAAAAATGAGTTCACGTGTCACCTCTGACACACGTGTCATAGGTTCGCCATCACTGGTCTAAGGTACCTGAGGCCCAGAGCAGCAGCACCCACACCGGGGCTGTGCTCCCCATAGTCCCAGGGGACTTTTGACTCTTCTGAAGCATGTGCAGGGATTGTCAAGAGGCTGTAGACTGTTCTGACATGAGCCAGTAGGTGGGCAGTCCATACCGCATTGATGGGACCCCGAAGAACTTCCTGGCTACCTGAAAAGTCTGGGTGTGGGGCTGTCTCTTGCTGGCTTAGGCTAGGAGAGGAGTCAGCAGAGAGGATGTCAGTGGGCAAGACACCCTGCACCTTAGCTTGTCCTTGCCTGTCTGCAGGGGCACCTGTCTGGGGTCCTAGGCAGGGTTGGGGTGGGGGGGCAAAGAGCACTTTCCCAGGACCCCAGCTTTGTAGGGGCTAAAAGTGCATTCTTCCCACCAGGACCTGCCAGGTCCTGTGCATGATGCTACGCAAGTTCAACTTCCCCACTGTGGCTCTGCATTCTATGATGAAACAGGTGAGGAGACCCCCACCTGCTCTCCTTGCCTGTGATTCCTCCCAGCCTCCGGGCCTTCGCGTAGGCTCTTCCCTCTGCCTGGTACACTCTTCCTGCCACCCCCCTTCGCCCTGTTCTGCCTTTTTTAGTCATCTCCCTCCCTGGACTGTGAGCCCTGTGAGGGCAGGACCATCCTGGCCTCAGCCCTGTCCTAGGCCTCATACAATAAGTGCTCATTGACTAAGATGGTATCTGACCCCCATCCCCATTCCCCCAATTCTTCCCTGATCCGGCTCAGAAAGAACGCTTTGCTGCCCTGGCCAAGTTTAAGTCCAGCATCTATCGGATCCTGATCGCAACAGATGTGGCCTCCCGGTGAGCAGAATACTCCGTCCTATGTGCTGGCCCGGTGACACCCCCACAGAGGGGCCAGAGGGGGAGGCTGGCCTCGGGCAAGGATTGGGCAACCCGTTTAACTGCTAAATGACCTTGGGTGAGTCCCAGCATCGGTTTTAACATGTGGACAGTGGTGCTGATCGGCCTCTGCCTCTAGGGGCCTGGACATTCCCACAGTGCAGGTGGTCATTAACCACAATACCCCCGGGCTCCCAAAGATCTACATCCACCGAGTTGGCCGGACAGCCCGTGCAGGTAAGTAGACAGGGTGGGATGGCCTTTGGGGAACCATCCCTCCAGCTTGCCCACACCATGAGGAGCCAAAGTCATGAGCTAGTGGGGCATGTGGGGGGATACAGCCCCAGGTGAAAGCTGTTGGGGAACTGTCCTTTTAAAAGCAAAGGTGGGGGTACTTTGGTTTTTTCATGGAACCTACATCTGTCTCTGGGGACAGAGCATATACTGCCCCAATCCTCATCAATCCCTGTTGCCTCACTTCAGTCCTCTTAAACTGTCAGGCTGCCAATTGGCACCTTGCAGTGGGTGGGTAGATGTGGTATTGCCCATGGGATTTGGTGTCCAAGTTTAACCCCTCACTGTGACCCTAGCCAGTGGCCAAGGAGATATCCATCTCTCTGATCCCCAGCTCTAACAGAGAGGAGTGCTGCATTTGTGAGATTTTGTCATGCCTGGAGTGGAGAGAAACTTTCTGGGGCTGTACTGGTCCTGCCCCTTCTCTCCTGCCCTGTGGCCTCAGGCAGATCACATCAGCTTTCTGGACCTTACTGCTTTGTCAAATGATGGGTAACGAGAACATGATGTCTGTTTGAGGCTGCTCCAAGGATCATGGGCCTGGTCAGCTGTCAGCGCTGGTTCAGCACTAGTCATTGTCACAGAAACAGAACGGAGAAACTGGCATGCAGAAATCTGGGCTGAGGCCTGTCACAGCTTACTGTTGCCATAACTCAGCCTGGGCTCCCTGGCAGCCATGCCAAAAAGGGAATCAGCCACATCACCTGCTCCAATTAGGGCCAAGCTGGCAAGAGAGCCACCTCTCCCTGGTGTCCTGCAGCTCAGCTCTCCTGGGGCAGATCACCCACTACACAGGTCTTGCTGAGGGTCAAGCTCTGATACCCCAGGCTTCCTTTAACCTGCCCCCACCTACCCACCAAGTTCTGTTCCTCTCAAGAGGAGTCCTGACCTGTCTCTGGACCCCTCATCCTGGCCCCTGGCACACAGCAGGTAACTGTGGTATGTCCTTACAGGGCGGCAGGGACAGGCCATTACACTGGTGACACAGTATGACATCCACCTGCTTCATGCCATCGAGGAGCAAATCAGTGAGTAAGGGGGCAGGAGTGGGATGCCCACCTACCTTCTCACACGAGCAAACTTAAACCACTTTCCTTCCTATACATCCCCCAAAGAAGTTTCTTTTGCCCGATTATTGAAAGCGAAGCTCCCCATAATGGCCATCTGGTGGGCAAGGACTGGTTTCTGAGACCTTGTGTGGGTGGTCCCTGTGAATAGGTCCAAGGCCCTAGGGATGAGGCTTGAGTCTGTTTAAAACCCCCTTCAGGTAGTTTAATGTGTAGCCAAGACCAAGAACCACGAGGGCATGTCTAATCACCAGTGACTCCTCAAATTCAGAAACAACTTGACTTTAGAGAACACTGCCCAAAAAAGTACTTTCCCCCCCAATCCAGTTCTTAGCGTTGGTAACCACACACACACACACACACAAAAGCAGTCTGTATCTTACTTAGGTCTGAAATCCCAGATCTTGCCCACCTGACTTTTATCTGTTAAGACCCCCAGACACCTTGCATGCCCCCTCTCCCCCCACCCTTGTCCCCACAGAGAAGCAGCTGGAGAAGTTCCTGGTGGAGGAGGCTGAGGTGGAGCAGATTCTCACCCAGGTCAACGTGGTGCGGAGGGAATGTGAGATTGTAAGTGTCCGGGAGCTGATCCTTGGGACCCAGGGTGCTCCCTTCGAGATGGGAACTACCCCCCATGACAGCCTCTCCCTCTCCCTCTTCCCCCCAACCCCAGAAACTTGAGGCAACCAACTTTGATGAAAAGAAGGAAATTAACAAGCGGAAGCAGCTGATCCTGGAGGGAAAGGTGAGGGCTGAGCCAGCAGGTGGGAGGCCAGGTTCCTGAGGTAGGGAGTAACCAGCTCAGCCATCTCCCTGTCCTCCCCGAGCCAGGACCCTGACCTGGAGGCCAAGCGCAAGGCTGAGCTGGCCAAGATCAAGCAGAAGAACCGGCGCTTCAAGGAGCAGGTGGAGCACGCGTTGCAGCGTCAGAAGGCCAGTGGGACTGGCCATAGGGGCCGTCTACCCAAAGCCCGACCTGAGGCCCGCTCAGCCCCAGGGCCTCGCCCGAAGCCCACTCGGCCCCTACCTGCCCAGCCTAAGACTCCTTCATCAAACTGAGGGTTGGAGAGTTGGAGGGCAGTTTTCCCCTCCCAAGCTGCCCAGTGCCCCTCAGTGGAGCCCATGGATGCCCACATTGTGCAGTACATGGCTCCTCTACTCTGTGGCCCCAACTGGCTCCTTCTCGAAGCCTTGGCCCAAAGTCAAGCTATCAAGGGAAGAACACTGGCCATGTGGTTGGGCCCATCTCCATAAACAGTGACTCCAGCCCAGGGTCACTGAAGGGGGTGCTGTGGACCCAAAAGTGAAGGTGTGTCATTTGCGGGAGATAATAAACGGGTCTTTTGACATGCCCAGTCTGACTCGGGGCACAGGAGTAGGAGAGGAGGGTATGGCTTCCTGTGCCTTTTAAGTCCCCTGGGACCTTATGTCACTCCACCCCACCCCCACCTCCACCCCCAATTCTTCATTCCTGTTGGGCCAGGCCCAAAACTGAACTGCAGTGCTGGCTGTTCCAAGTGGGCGACCTTGGGTTGGTGAGTCCCTCAGGGTCAGTTTCCTCGTCTGTAAGTGGACATAGCAACTGCACCTCTTCAGATGTGGCCATGAAGTTGGTGAGATCATCCTCTTCTCTGGAGAACATGGCTGTGGTCTTTAATGCCTGCCCACCTCGAATCTAGGGTTTGCAGCCAGAGTGAAGGGAGGCTGAACCAGGGCCACCTAAGTCCAAACTGGTCTAGACAACATGGGCTGAGCCCCAGGGGATGGGGCTCAGCAGG
>NW_005366140.1:1502069-1504038 GCF_000412655.1 Myotis brandtii | reverse complement strand
CCCCCCCCCCTACCCCCCCCCCCCCCCACACACACACACACTTGGGCTCTGAGCCTCATCCTGCTCGCCTCTAGTAACTTTCCAGCCCTACATGAGCAGAGGACAGCTAGGATGTATTGGAGAGGAGACAGGAGAAGGTCCAATGACAACATTTAGTGTCCACCCACCACACACACACAGTCATGCTTAGAAATGTAATCTGGGCACCAGCATGTGCCCTGGTGGAGAGTCTAGAAATCTTACACAATGAAAAGCCCCCAACAGCCCCTAAGCTGTAAGCAGCCAAGCCCTCTATTGGCTGTCAGCCCTGGTCCCTGCCAGGGCAAGTGGCCTGCTGGGCCGCCTGCGGCCAGCCCATGCCCCAAATGGGAAGCATTTGTGTAGAACCTGCTCCCATAGGCTCCAGCTCCTACAAGGACTGGTGGCCAGGCCAGGCTCAGGGAGCACCCTCGGCTAGGCGGGCCAGGCCCTCCCGCAGCTCGCTCAGCTCGAACAGTCTGACGTCCAGCAGCTGTGCGGCCCGGCCCACCTCAGCCCTTGCCCGTTCCCGCTCAGCCCGAGCCTCCTCCAGGCTGCGCTCTGTCACCCGCAGCTGGTGCTCCAACTCCACGTTGCGGGTTTCCAGGTCCTGCAGGGAGAGGGTGGGCAGGGTTACCAGCCCTGACGGGGGCATGTTTCTGAGTGCCATCTCCACAGTTCCCACTGTGGGCCAAGTCCCCCTCTGTCTCTTGATCTCCTCCCTGCCACCTGTGCTGAAGACACTCCCTGCTCCCCCAGCCAATTTGAACACCACAGAACTGATCACGGCCCTTTATTGAAAGCCCTCCTGTGACCCATCAGGCTGGGGATGAAATCTACACATCCCCTTCCTCCTTTCTCATTCCAACTCAGCCTCACTGGCTTTGTGGTTCCTTAGATACACTGATACCCTCCCCGTCTCAGGGCCTTTGAGGACATGCCCCATGACTGTTTCTTGGATAAAGTTTTTAGCAAAAGCCAGGCTAGCCAGACCTGTGTTCAGATGCAGGCTGGGGAGGTGTGAGGACTTGATGCAGTCAAGAAAGCTCAGCAGGGATTCAAAAATTGCCAGTTGAGTAAATGGATCTAAAACGTTGTACCAAGAACAACCGTTTACAAGCCACTTCAGACCTTTCATGCATCTGCTCTTCCCAGTCCTTCACCTTAGGTAGATGTCTTCCTGACCCCACTTACAGATGGAGAAACAGGCCAAAGGGGACCAGCCAGGAAGGGAAGAGGCTAAATCTGTGTCACACCAGAAGCTGGCTGCCCAAGTGCAGTCACCCCATCTCCTGGCAACCACACACACCTGCACCTTCTGTTGCGTCTCCTCCCGATCCACTGCATCAGGGGCCTCGCGGGGCACACCGGCCTGGCTCTTGAGTGTCTGGATCTCCTAGTGGAGAAGAGTTCCCAGGGTGTTCTGGGGGTCCTGGCTCTCCCATGGGAGGTCAGGGAAGGTGAGGCCTGGGGACACACATACTCACATGCTCAGTGCTCACCTGGTCCTTGGTCTGCACTAAGGACTCCAGCTGTTCCAGCGCCTGGCCTGGCCCCTCTTTCTCACTGACTGGGGCCGGCTCTGTGGCTGCCTGGGCCTCCAGTTCAGCCACCTGGGTGGACAGAATGATCAGCACCTCTCTGGGGAATCAGCCTTCTGCTCAGTCCCGCCCCCTCTGCTCGGAGTTACCACCCCACCCCTGGCAGGGAAGACTTTAGGGTCTGACACCCCTTTGAGGTGGGCGCTAAATCAGACCCATTTTACAGAGCGTGAAACTAAGGCTCCGGGAAGTAACCTATAGATCACACAGCCAGTTGGTGAACCCAGGACAGACAGGACATGCTCAGGCAGGGGCTCCACAGTTGCCGGAGGCCCAGGGTCTCTGAGAGGGAAGGGCGCCCTCACCCGCTGCCGCAGCCGCTCAGCCTCTGCGCGCTGTGCCTCGAGCTG
>NW_005366140.1:1501370-1501650 GCF_000412655.1 Myotis brandtii | reverse complement strand
AGGCGGAGTCGGTACAGGCGCCGGGTGTTTGTTCAGAGACAATGGGAATGCGGGAGCCCGGGTCAGCCCACCCGGACCGAGCCAGGCGGGGTGGGGTTGGGAGGCTCCGTGGGGTAGAACTATCCGGAGGAGGCGTGAGCGGGGCGGGGGCAGGGTCATCCCTCGGAAGGCGTGGCCAAAGCGGAGCGCGTGCAAGGGCGCGGTCGGCTCCCAAACTCCGGAAGGAGCAGGATTGTTGGGGTCACCCGCCTCCGGGTCCCAGGCTTTGGGCATGGTCACA
>NW_005366140.1:1496077-1501038 GCF_000412655.1 Myotis brandtii | reverse complement strand
GGTACCCCGCCCGACCCCCCTCACCCCTCGGACAGCATCTTCTTGAGCCGCTCTCGCTCGGCGGGGCCAGGGGCTTCCGCGCTCTGGCTGCGGAACAGCTTCTCGTCGCTGGGGGGGCCATTGGTGCTGATGAGGGGGCTCGGGGGCACCTAAGGGTGTGGACAGAAGCGGGGTTACGGGAGGAGGGGTGTCAGTCAAGGACCGGTTAGAAGATCATGGTTAGGCTCAGGGCTGATGTTACTGAGGTCATGGCTGAGAGCAGGCGCCCTTCCCCTCTCACCCATCCTCCATGGTTCCCCGTGGCCCCCTAGACCAGAGTTCTGGACTCTGGCCCCCAACCTGGCCTGCCTGAGCTCTCACCAATTCCCCAGCAGCAAACCTGACGCAGGTCAGTCTAACCCCAGAGATGCTCGAAATCTGCCCTGGAGGGCATGGGGAGCAACCTGAAACCTTAGGAACAGGACCCCTCTGGGGCCAAATTTCAACATCCATTTCAGGAAGCCCTCTCCCCAAGCTGAATTTCTTATGACTTCACCTCAGGAGCCCTGAGGGCAGGGGCCAGCCTGCCTTTTCATCTCTGTAACCCCAGTCCAGCCTTGGGCCTGGCACACAGTAGGTGGTTAATAAATTACACAGTAAATTCATGGGGGAAACTGCCCGGGAACAGTTCTTTACTCCACCCCCTCAGCCATCTCAACTTCAGGTTTTGACTCGGCCATTTGAGCTGGCTTTCCGGTCTTCCCTGACCCAAAGCTAGGCCACATTCCCCCTGACATGCTCCATGGCACCCACACTCCTCCTCCGTGGCCCCTGCCACAATTTGTGAGCATCTGGTTCTGGGCACCAGCACATCACAACGCAGGAACAGCCCAACCCCCCCCCACCACCACCATATCGCTGGGCAGGCATGGGACAGGGAGTACTGACCTGATGAGTGGAGAGCCCCAGGGCTGGACTGGTGAGCTCCCCCCCATCCTGAGATTTCTCCCTCGCCAGCCTCGCTGCTTCCTTCACTTCCTGGAACTTCTCAGCAAACTGAGGAGGGGGGACAGAAACAGTCAGTCAACAAACTCCTGGCCCCCTCCCCTGGGGCCCCAGCCCGTTACCATCCAGCCAGAACCATCCCTGTCACTTACAAAGGGAACGCTGCAGCCCCTCATCTCATGAACCGGGAAAGTGGAAGAAGGCTTGGAAAATGATGTCCCAAAGGGCAGAGTGAGCTTGAGAGCAGCGGGTGGGATGTTCATGGGGGAGGCTTACATTGAGCCACCCTGAGAAAGGAATCGCCTTTCCCTCTCCATCGAGCTTATTTCAGCAAGGAGAGCCTCAGGTGGGTGCTAATCTGTCTTTAATGCGTGGAACACATGCAAATATCCTTGTATGACAAAGAGAAAGCAGGTCTTGGGACCTCAGCCCTAGCCAGTGAGAAAGTGATTGTCCTGTTCTCATTTTTGTTATATTAATTTTTGTTTGTTTTTAAGATATGTTTTTATTGATTTCAGAGCCTGCAACCCAGGCATGTGCTCTTGACCGGAATTGAAGGCCGATGCTTTATCCACTAAGCCAAACCGGCTAGGGCAGTTTGAAAATACTTTTTTTGTTTGTTTGTTTGTTTTTATTTTTTAATTTTTTTTTTATTTCTTAAAGTATTACAAAGAGTATTACTGAAAATACTTTTTAAAGGAAATATTTAGCACTGGCTGGTTTGGCTCAGTAGATAGAGCGTCAGCCTGGGGATTGAAGGGTCCCAGGTTCGATTCTGGTCCGGGCACATGCCCAGGTTGCTGGCTCAATCCTCAGTGTGGGGCATGCAGAAGGCAGCCCATCAACAATTCTCTGTCATCATTGATGTTTCTATCTTTGTCCCTCTCCCTTCCTCTCTGAAATCAATAAAAATATATTTTAAAAAATAAAAGAAAAGAAATATTTACAGTTATACAGCCACTTGATTTGTGCAAAGGGGCTGGCGCAATTCACTGGGGGCAAATGGTCTTTTCAAAAATGGCCCAAGATCGCTGGGCCAGTGTGGGTCAGTGGTTGAGCATCGACCTATGGATTCCAGGTCAGGGCACATGCCCGGGTTGTGGACTCAATCCCCAGTAGGGGGTGTGCAAGAGGCAGCGGTGTTTCTGTTTCTCCCTCTCTCTTCCTCTCTGTAAAAATAAATAAAATATATATTTTTTAAAATGACCCAAGATCAACTGGATACTACTGTGGGAATAAATATTCCTACCATACACTACCCACAGAAGTAAATTCAAGACCTAAATATGAAAGGAAAACGAAAGCTAATAGAAGAAAATCGTCATGCCTTCAGCGGGACTCAGAGAGCACAAACCAACCATCCAGGGAAACCATGGATAAAGCAATACTGACGTCTAAAGACAGCAGAGGGTGGAGGGCAGGGATGATACAGTGCTAGTGTGTGTGGGGAAGCACCCGGCCCATTCCTGGAACCCAGAGAGGGGCAAGGTGTGTTGAAATTGGAGGTGTCCTGCAGAGCTGGGATGTGAGTCAGGGAACAGGGAAGGGCTTCTGGCTTATCCACTTCTGCAGCTGGAAAGGTGGAGGCCCAGCACCTAGCCAGGGACCCCAATGCACCCAAGAGATGACACAGACCCAGCCCTGTCCCTCCCACCATGTACCCTTGAGGCCCACCTGGGTTAGATGCTGTTCAGAAGCAAAGCCAAGGCCGTAGACAGTGTTGGCACGACTGTCTGCCCATTGTCCGAACTTCTGGGAGGTTTTGGTAAAGGTCATGTTGGGGGTGACAGTACTATTGATAATGGCCTGGGGAAAGGAGAGGAAAGTTCAAGGTCAATGGAACTGTTAAATAATGAACATGAGAGCAACTAGGGTATCACTTTATATGAGTGCCTCCAAGGTCCTTGTCGGAGCCATGTCACGAGGAAGAGACTGGGGCCCAGAAAGGGTCAGGGCTCCTCTAGACCTGTCCCTGGGCACACAGCAAGGCCACAACCAGATCCAGGCCCACCACCCCAACCAGGCCCTGCCAGGACCTTGGCACCCCCAATGCTGATGATTCGGTAGACGTTTCGGGTGGCATCATAGAAGTAGGAGACAGTGAGTGCGTGCTTGCCCGCAGGGATCCAGTTCCGCTTGGTAGCTGGGTCGATCTGGAACACATGTGCCCTGGTGCTGAAGATGGGCTGCTCCCTGCATGGGGAGAGGGTGCTCAGTGGGGACTAGGCACCCCCAGAGGGCTCAGGGCCAAGCCGGTGGGGGCAGGGGCTCACCTGGCTGTGGACATTGGTCAGGCTGGGCTAGGTGGGCTCCAAGGGGCAGCCAGAGAGGTGGCAGGAGCTGCTGGTTCGGCCTCTGGGGTAGAAAGGACTTGTGAGTGCCCCCCAGGACAGGCTGAGGGAGGCCAAGCAGGTCCAACCTCAGGACTCACCACCAGGTGCACCATTCATGGAATTTCAACCCAAAAGGTGAGAGAATCAGTAGATCACTCAGATCAAGGAGACCCTGCCTCTCTCCACCTGGAGAAGCTCCTACAACACCCTGGGCAAGAGATGGCTGTCCGAGAGGAGTCCGAGAGGTGGCCCCTGGCTTCTCAGCATAAAACCTTGGTGAAGCCCCCTCAGTCTCAGGGTGGGTTGAGGAGGCCAAAGCCAGCTCCCCTTCAGTACTTTCCACACATTCACCTATTGCTCCTCAAGCCAGAGCCTCCAGCAAAAACTGGCATCACCAGGTGCCTACTGGGAGACCCATCCCCACTGGCCTCCCAGAGCACAGACTCAGTGTCAAAGTCCAATCAGGGAGCCCCCATCTTTGTCAAAAAGACAAGATGCAGCCAAACAGGACCACCCTGGTACCCACTACCAGATCTCCCATCACCACTCACTCCCAATACCAAGGGGGCGGAGTGGAACCAAGGTTGAATATGGGCTCCCCACACGCCTCTCTCTAGCCACCACCCCACAGAAGCCAGGAATAGATGCGGGGGGCAGGGGCATGGGGGGGATTTTTTTGACCCTCCCCCTGCCCCTCAAACTTGCATCCAGAGTATCTGCAGGGGACTCAGGAGGGACCTGGGGGAGGGGAGGCAAGTTGGGGGAAGGGACGCCCGGGCTTAGTGGTCTCCGTGGTCGAGGGGGACTGCACCCCCACCCAAGTCCTGGGCAGCTGCTGTCCTGGTCACGGGGTCTGAAACCCGAGCCCCTGGTGGGGGAGGGGCGACAGCTCTGGCCGAGGTTGGGGGCAGTCCTGGGTCAGGCTGGGGCTCCGGGGTCCCAGGAACTTCGGCCCTTCCGGACGGGGCGCTCCTGCTGTGACTTGCGCGTTTGGGAAAAGTTACTCACCAACTAGTCATGCCGCGGGCCGCGAGGCGCCCGGAGGGGGCCCGACCCCGCCCGGTGCCCGGGATCCTTAATCGCTTGTGCGGGCGAAGCCCACCCAGGTGCCCCGGTCCGGGATCCTGACAGTCAGGATCGAGTCCCCACACGCGTCGGGAGTGGGGCGCCCAGTGCGCGCCGAAACTTCGGGATATGCGATCCCCAACCTCCGGACTTCAAGATCCCCGTGACGACCCGGATCCGGGTCCAGAACTTCGGGACCATATTATCTGCCTCCTCCAACCCCAGGCCCATAACTTCGGGGATCCTCCGCGCCGCCCCGATTCTTGAACTTTGGGGACCCTCTGCCCCCTTCCATGCCCAGGTCCAGAATTTCGGGGTCCCTTCGCGCCCTCCCCAGGTCTGGAACTTCGGAGACACCTTCGCAGCCTCCTGCGAGGCGGGGCGAGGAACTTTGGGAAGCTCTCCCTGTCCCCTTCCCGACCCGAGCTACGGAACTTGGGGCCCTGAGCCCCCGCAAGACCCGGTGCTTCGGAGCTTCCCGGACCGCCCTCAGCCTCCGTATCCAGAACTTCGGGGCTCCCAGCGCCCTCCCCCGGCCCGGGAACTTCGGGGCCCCCCGCGCCAGCACGCAGTCTCGGT
>NW_005366140.1:1476929-1495768 GCF_000412655.1 Myotis brandtii | reverse complement strand
CTGGGAGTAAGGGTGAGTAAGGAGGTTGGGGTAAGGGAGAGACATTGACCCAGACCCAGAGACAGAGAGACTGGAGGGAGAGGCAGAGACACAGGAGACGGGCAGACAGAGAACTGAAACTATGTAGCAAGACAACTGTGACAAAGCCAACGACGGCTGGATGGTGTGTGTTAGGGTCCCGGAATCCAGGGCGGAGGCAATGAATGTCGGTGTCCAGTTCCCACCACATGGGCGAGTCAGCTGGAGGTCCGCATGACTGGATTGCTCCTCTGGTCAGAGGCAGTGCACCCCTGCACATACATGTCAGGATCGCATGTTCATATACATGGTGATCCCCTCCCCCGCCCCCCCCCCCGCCCCAAGTCACAGAACGCCATTGCATGCCTGAAGCTCTGCGCCTCGCCACAGTTAAGCTTTCTGACCACTCAGAGGTTTTGCTTTTCGTCTTCTCTGTCACATCTCCTTTCCCTCTTCTTTTATTTCTGTTCCCCTGTCAAGAATCACATATCTGAGCTAGTACCTACCTTCAAACTGCCGTTAGGTGAATTCTGGAGACTTATTCTCAGGCCAAGATCTGAGTTTACTCCCTCCAGGACTTTGCCCATGCTGTTCCCTCCACCAGGCATACCCTTCCTTCAGACTCATATCTGCCTTGTCCTTCCAGGCTGGGCTCCACGGTCGCTCTCCTTCTAGAAGCTTCTCAGACCAACCTGGGCTTGGAAAGGATCTCACCCTATCATGCCCCAGGCCCCCCTCCCTTTCTGTGATATCCCTGATGTGTGTTACCTGTTTATTTGTTCAACTGTGGCCAGATCTGGGCACTCCTGGCGGGCGGGCACATCCTGGACCCCCAGGCTCGCTGGGGAAATGGAAGCACAGACTCTGCTTCTAACTTCACAAAGGCATCTGCACCAGCAAAAGATTTGGCTTTGCTCTCAGGCCCGAAGCCACAAAATGCATGAACAAAGAGAATGCCGTCTGTTCTGTGCAGAGTGACTTTTCCTTATTACCAAAAATATAAATAAAAAAAAAAAAAAGTAACTGGAAAGGTGCCGGCAGGGCCAAGGCTTCTGGAAGTCACCCAGGGTGTGCTGAATGCCGGGCTGCTCCGGCTCAGTAGCTAAGGGCCACTTGGCCTTTCTGTGGGGAGGGGCCCAGGCCAAATTTCCTCCTTGTGAGGGCAGACGGCAGCAGCAGGAGAGAAAGTAGGGAGGTGAATCCTTTCCTGGGTTCCCCTCAGGCTCTAGGAGGGGCTGGGGATAGTGCTGGCCTTGAGCAGCCCTAACCTGATATCGTCTTAGTCAAGTCCAAACTGAGGGAGTGGCTTTGTCAGTTCGGACTTCGGTTTTCTCACCTGGAGAATGGGCTGATGCTCACGGGGCTGAGGTGGGGGAGGAGGCAGGGAGGATCCAGCTGACACCAGTAGCTCCTCACTCTCCCCTGGATATAGACACAGACTGAGGCCCCTTCTCCTTGCAGGGCAGAGAGGCTGACTAGAAGCAACAGCTTTCCCTTCGGGTTGAAGAAGGACATGAGGGAATGAGCAACTTGTCATTGGAGGGACCAAAAAGGAACTAAAAGGGCTTGTTTGGCTCTAGGGAAGCACTTTGCCGAGTGAACTTACGACCTCTGTCTGGTTAAATCTGACCCAACCTTTGAGCTAAGGCTAAATGCTCTCTGCTCCCTGGAGGGTTCCTGTCCTATCCGATCAGGGGAAGTCTGTCATTCTTCCCCAAAGCCACGTGCCCAACCACATGGCGTGGGTCACCATGGCCACCTAGATCTGTTATAGCACGATTTGCCTACTGCCCACCTCTTATACAGCTTTACTCCAGCACCTAGAGCAAGCCCGATCTGCAGCAGGAACGCAGTAAATGCTTCCAGAAGAAATGGATCCCTAGGCTCCAGTTTTGGTCCTTGGTTGTCTCCAGAGTCACATGAGCCAGAAAGTGATTCCCAGCCCTGCTGCCTCTTACCAGTGCGGGCCACAGGCTAACCTGACAAGCTCAGGGAAGGCCTGCATGGCAGTCTGGCAAACTCAAGACCTAAAGTAACCACAAAGGATGGTCTGAAATTAAACCTTAGCTAAAAGCAGTTATGGTGGGTAGTCACCTCCTAGGCCGGTATCTTCACTGACAAGGTCAACCTTTACCTTAACTGAGCCTATCTGTCTTTTTGCATCTATGATGACATATCCTTGAAATGTTTGGGTAACTTGTAACTTCCCTTTTTCTGGAGCCCCTGGGGACAGATACCACACATTCCTTCATTGTTATCATGTTAATTGTTCCTGTATCCACCTAAGTATGTGTTTGTCATTTTACTTTTTATCCAATCCCAGGGGTTTCCCCGCTTTGCTTTCTCCCGCCTCTCTACTCTCTCTCCAATGGATTTCATGTAACCCACCTACATCCCTCCTTTGATTGCAGTGTATAAAAATAGAGGAAAACCCACCATTCTCCGGAGCATTATCTCAATTAGTTGAGGTTCTGCTTCCCAGCAATTGTCGACAGTTTGGCTCAAATAAACTCACAAAAATTCTTTACAGGTTTGAATGTTTTTTATGTTAACACCAGCAGTGTGACCTTAAAGAAGCCAGTCTCCCTCTCTGTGCCTTCGTTCCTCCATCTATTAAATGTGCGTAAGAATGCTGCTCACTTCTGAGGTTTCCAGTAAGAATCCAACGAGTCCTTGAGTGAAGAGGGCATGGCCCCAGGAGCTTAATAACGTTCACTGTTATAAACACATTTATTCTTGAGTGTTTGGGCATGTGGTTTCGATCCAGAGCAAAGTTCTTAGAATATTCTTTTTTAGGGTTGAAGGGTCCCAACCCGGCGTGAGCTCAGGTCCAACCTGGTGTGATATCCTCTAAATCTTTAGCTCTGAACTCCTATGTGCCTCTCCAGCCATCTTCCTCCTTCTCCTCATTCCCTTACAGCCATGCCAGTAGAGCCAGCATCACACCTTAGCCTGGGGAAAACTATTCATCCCTCAAAGCCCCATCTTCCATGTTCTCTTCTCTGAGAAGCCCTCCCTCCTCTTTCTCCAGACCTCCCCAACACCCTCCCTCCTTCTGACCCAATCCTGACCCCAAGGGGCTGGGGATGTTTGTGTCTAACATTGACTTCCAAGCTTGAAGGCACCTCAAGGGCTGGATTGAGGCTTCCCTTGGGTTTTGCATCTCCCAGCATTGGGTGGATATATGGGGATCATGGCAGAGGAGGGTTTGATGACCCAGTCTTGGTGAAAGTGGCCCTACCCTGGTGTTGCTCAGTGGTTAGACCGCCTGCCCACACACTGAAGGGTCATGGGTTTGATTCCCAGTCAAGGGCATGTACCTGGGTTGCAGGTTCAATCCCTGGCACTGGTTGGGGCATGTGTGGGAGGCAACAAATCGATGTGTCTCTCTCATAAAGATGTTTCACACACTCTCTCTCTCCCTCCCTATGTGTGGGAGGCAACAAATCGATGTGTCTCTCTCACAAAGATGTTTCACACTCTCTTTCTCCCTCCCTTCCTCCCTTATACTCTCTCTAAAAATCAATGGAAAAAATACCCTTGGGTGAGAATTAACAACAACAAAAATGTGTGTGTGTGTGTGTGTGTGTGTTGAAAGTCGCCTGCCTTAAATTTAGATCCAACTCAATTTCTACCCAAAGCCAAGGTTAATTCACTAAATAAACAGCACCCAGGAAGTAAGAGCCAGGCACCTTTAGGCCCAGGAACAAAGGGGCTGGGGGCTGGGGTCATGCGCTGGGTTATGGACTCGAGTTCCCAGGACCAGGAGAGCCCCCTCCTAACACGGATCTGTGGTCTGGATCCCACAGACCTAATTACCCTCATTGCCTCGTGCACTAATTACCTCCACCGTGCCAGGTGGCTGGGCGGGGCTGCTCCACTTTTGGGAGGTAGGTCGCCCGATTATTTTTGGCTTTGCCGTCCTTGAAGGCTCCAGCATCTGCCCAAATGAAGGGCAGAAATTGGGGCGGAGAAATTGCAGCAGGAGGGGCACTGGGAGATGTGGGGGTTGGGTTGGCCCAGGAGCTCCCTGAGCAGGGACTTTGGACCTGAGGCCTGAGGGTCTTCGGCACATAGCTGAGGTGGCAAGACCTGGAGGGGCTGAGAATCAGCTCTGAGGTGGGCTGTTCTGAAGGTCTGGCATCATTGGTGGGAGATGGCTGGGCGTGGGGACTGGTCCGATGGGCCTGGGTGGGAACTGCTGTGTGTTTCTGGGCATATGACTTCCTCTCTTTGTGCTTTTCTTGACAGATTAAACAGGGATAATAACTCACAAAGAGTGCTCTAGGCAGAGGGCACAGCGTGTGCAAAGGCCCTGAGGTAGGGATGGACTGGGTGCATTGGAGGGAGGCCAGGTGGCCAAAGCAGAGTGAGTGGGAGGGGAGTAGGGGGTTCTGTGGGCTGAGGGGCCATGGTGAGGTGTGGGTTTTGTTCCAGGTCCTGGGGAGCCTTGGGAGAGTTTGGAGCCAGGAGGGAGGGATGTGATCAGATTCATACTGCAGGCTCCAGGCTGAAGTTTAGCGCTTAGGAGAGAACCGGGGTGTGTACATGTGCAGACCCTCCTTTTCTGTGAGCCTCAGTTTCCACATCTTGGACAGACAGAGTTCTGAGGCTCAGACAGCCCCAGCACGCACTGGACCTTTAGCCAGGGAAGCTCCCCTCTCCACAAATTCCTGAATTCTGGCTGAGCAGCCTGCATGGCCTCGCCTTTGCCTGCCCTCTCCTCCTACTCTCCTTCTGTGGCCTTGAAGGAACAGCTGTGGGAACAGAGAGCAGGAGGCCTCGGGGAAGACAGTGAGGAGGGGCTCTGGGGAGAAGGGGGGCCGTGTTCCTGTTTGGTGACGGCCCACATGGGGCCGCCCAGTGCCGAATGTTCTTGCAGGAATTGGGTGACTCAGATGTGGCAGCCTCTTCTCTTGATTTGCTAGGGAGGCCATTCCTGGTCTCCAGACACAGGTTGGAGTAAGGATTTGCCTCTCTGGGCCACCCCCTAAAACAGCCCTCCCTCTGCCCCCCAGGACCTCTTTAACTGGCTGCATTGCTCACCTTCCTGCTCTCCTGGAGGCTTCAGAGGAAGAATCCAGCTTCTCATCACCATTGGCTATGCTGCTGGACCCCACCTCTGAGCCTCTGAACTCAGTTCCAACACCTCCTCCTCCAGGAAGCCTTCCCAGACTCCCTCCACTCCCCTAACCCTAACCCCATAGGGGTCCATGTCTGGCTCTGCTTCTACCTCAAACTGGGGCTCCTTGGAGACCAGGTGTAGGTCAAGACCTCTCAGGGCCCCAGTGCCACCCAGTATGAGAGGGCACAAAGGGGGCACTGGGGTGCAGGACACCTGCTGTGGCAGCCCAAGGCAGGACCCCAGGGACCTGACCTCTAACATCATTTTTATAAAAGAGAAAACTGAGACTTAGGAGGCTTAGGCTGATTCCCCAAATCAAAAGTTGGACAGGTGGAAAGCTTGGCCCTTTCCCTGCAGCCTTTGGAACCTTATTTACCTACAGGAGAGGAGTTTGGTACAATCTGGGCTCGGACTCCAAGAGTCCAACAGCCCATCTCCACAGATGCACTGGGGGCCTCCCTGGGCCTGTGTCCTCCTCTGTAAGACTGGGGTTCCTCACCCGTTCACTTGTGTTTACTGAGCACTGATTGTGTCTCGGCCCTGTGGGGCGCCCTACCCTGAGCGAGAGCACAACTACCTGGTAGACAAGATGGATGACAAATAAAGGCTCAAGTAGGATGACTTCTGACAGCTTTTTGCAAAGGAGGGAAAACCAGACAAAGCAACACAAAGACAGGTGGTTGGTGAAGGCTGCTCAGAGGAGGTAGTGGTTCAGGGAGCAGCGCGTGCGTAGGACCTGAGGTGGGAATGTGTTCAGCCCCCTGGAGCAGCATCGAGGAGGCAGGTGTGGCTGGAACAGGGTGGCTGGGAGGAGAGTGGGGAGCCAGATGGGCAGGGAACTCCGTCGGCTGGGTCACAAGGAAGAACGTAGACTTCACACTCAGCCCTGGGGAGCCATGAAAGGCTTGGAGCAGGAAAGGGACATGACCTGCTTTTCCATGTTGTAGATAAAATTCACCAGAGTAACACATGACAAATGGCCTGAGGAAGGTGATCTTAAGACTTTCATCCTTGGTTATCCCAATGCAGAGGGTACCCCGGTTTGTACTTGATAAACAAATGGCATTGTTATCAGCACTATTATTCTATCTTTGGAGTTGGCCACAGGCTCTGTGCTCGAACCCCTCCCAGGACCTCAGGGAGGAAGCCTGTCCAAATAACCTCCTTTCTGCCCTGTCTGGCCTTCCTTCCTCTCCCTCTCTCTCTCTCTCTCTCTCTTTCTCTTAAGGCCCTCTTATCACTGAAATTCCAGGCCTCCAACTGGACGGAAACATCTGCTTCCTGTAGAGGAATCTGTTGCCCCCCAGGCTGGGGGAAGAGAACCACTGAGGGAAAGAGAAAGGATCACACATTAGGCACCAACTGCATACACAGGGGAGACACTATGTGCAGGCTGCCCATTTCCCAGGCAGGGAATCATGGCCGAGCACAGGATAAGAGCTTGTTGACATATCCAGCAGGGGCAGCCTGAATGATTTGCAGGATCCAGCGCAAAAGAAAAATTCAGGGACCCTTGTTGAGAAATTACTCAGAACTTTAAGACAGTGACATCAGAGTGTTAAACTCAGAAGCTGGCCCTGGTGGGAGCTGTCGCAGACACCTTCTACAGCTGCAGAAACTGCGTCTGAGAGAGGGAGGGAGATGTGCCAAGAGCTGAGGGGCCCTTGGGGACCCTCCCACCTCCTGAGACAGTGGCAAGAGTGTTGAGTGGCTAGTGGACTGGTGAGTAGACCTCAGAAGCTGGGATGTACCAATCTTATCCTTGGTGAGAAGCTAGGAGTTGCTGTGGCCTCAGTGGTCTAGGGGTTGGGGGAGGGCAGCGACATACATGCATACATTTTCTTTTCTTTGTTAATGTGAGTAGACCTCAGAAGCTGGGATGTACCAATCTTATTCTTGGTGAGAAGCTAGGAGCTGCTGTGGCCTCAGTGGTATAGGGGTTGGGGGAGGGCGGCGACATACATGCATACATTTTCTTTGTTAATATATTTTTATTGGTTTCAGAGGAAGGGAGAGGGAGAGAGAGAGATAAAAACATCAATGAAGAGAGAATCATTGATTGGCTGACTCCACGCCACCCCACTGGGGATCGAGCAGGCAGCCCGGCATGTGCCCTGACCGAGAATCGAACTGTGAACTGCTGGTTCACACGCTGATGCTGGGCCATGCGTACATTTTCTAACATGTTTAGCTTTATGCATTTTCTCTTCTGGTTGCCAAAGTGATATGTACTCAGTGTAAAATCTGTTTCAGAGGAAACACAGACAAGCATAACGTAAATAATGTGCACAGGTCCCTTGTCATCAGTTTAATTCCCCTGAATGCATTTTTGTTCCAAACTTACAATGTGCCTGGTGTTCACTGATCAGTTAAAACACACTGGCACAGCCTGGCCGGATGGCTCAGTGGTTGAGTGTTGACCTATGAACCCGGTCACGGTTCGATTCCAGGTCAGGGCACGCGCCTGGGTTGCGGGTTCAATCCCCAGTGTAGTTGCGTGCAGGAGTCTCTCTCATTATTGATGTTCCTATCTCCCTCTCCCTCTCCCTCTCCCTCTCCCTTACTCTCTAAAATCAATAGAAATATATTTTTTAAAAAACACACAGAAAACAAACTAAATTCAGATGCCATCCCTGTGCTCGTGGGCGTGGGCTGGCACACTCCAGGTGCTAGGTAAACATCTGTTGAGTGAATGAAAATTTAAGAACAAAGTGAATGCCCAGAGATCACTGTTATAACAGGATGGCCTATTTCATTCTAGATTTTTACTTTTTTTCACCTCTTCTCAGCCACAATGCAATCATACTGTACATGACTTCTCAGTGGAGGCCCACTTTCCATACCGATTAATATCAGTCTGCCCTCTTGTGTTGAAAGATGTTACCAGGGCTTTTCCATGATTTGTTAAACTGATCCCCTATGGTCGGGCATCGAGGATGCTTCCTCAAGGGATGCTTTTGGGGGCTGGCCTTAACAGTGGAATCACAGCCGTGCCAGCATGGCTCAGTGGTAGAGTGTCAACCCATGAGCCAAGAGGTTGCTGGTTCAATTCCCAGTCAGGGCACATGGGGGCGTGCATGAGGCAACCAAACGATGATGTTTTCTCTCACTGATGTTTCTATCTCTCTATCCCTCTCCCTTCCTCTCTCTAAAATAAATAAACAAACAAACAAATAAATAAGGGAATCACACATTTTCAAGGCCTTCGATGGACACCTAGGGCCATACTGCCTTCCATACCACGCCATATCTCTGAACATCTGTCTATTTCTCTGAACATCTGACATTTGCAAATAAATGTTACAGAGACTGGCATCGCAAGAGATGGATTAAAATCAGAGGCTCCCAAAGGCAGGTTGGGGAGTGACTTCTTAAGGGTCAAATGTTCTGGAACTAGAAACAGGTGGTGATTGCACAACATTGTAAATGTACTAAGTGCCATTGAATTATACACTTTAAAATCATTATTTTGTGTTATGCAAATTTTACTTCAACTAAAAAAAATCTGAGGTCACAACTGGGGGGGATCTCTGGCTTCCAGAAAGCCCCCAAAACTCTGCTCAGTGTCACCTCCTCCAGGGAACCTCCACTCATTACCATGTCAACCCACTATGTCCCTTCCATCTGTCCTCTTATTTGTCTTCAAAGCTCTCATCATTCCCTGGCATAGTTTCATTCATTATTCATTCATTCATCCATTCGACAGAAGAGTTCACAATTATCATCAGGCCCATTTTCCAGGGAAGGAAGCTGAAGCTCAGAGCGTTGGGGTTGCCGCATGGCACCAAGCGAGGTGAGTGTGGGGCTGGGCTGCATCCCCATCTCCATCCCGCCCTGGTTCCTTCTAGAGATGCCCAGTGGCCATTGCTGGGGTCTTCTCCAAATTGAGGAAGGTGTAAACAGTTCCCTCACTGTTACTGTTATACTGTTACTGTGTAAACGTAACAAGAAGTTCTTGTGACTTCTGGTCTCTTAATTGCTTCAGTCCATTCACTTGTTCATCCCTTCACTCATTCATTTTACAAAGATATTTTGAGGTCTAACCATGTTCTGGGCCCTGTGCTGGGTGCGGGAGTTACAATAAGCATAAAAGGTAAATATATAAACAAGGAGAGGTCACATGGTCATAGGTACTGAGAATAAAATCAGGCAGGAAGCAGAGATGGCCTGGAGATCATGCAAATGAGGGTGAGGGTTGGGGAGTGAAGTGGGGGCTGCCCTATTGTCTCCTGGTTGTACAGGGGAGGCACCCTCCGAGGAGGTGACATTTGAGCTGAAATTGGAAAGAGGAGGAGTCATGCACAATGAGATCAGGAGGAAGGGTGTCCCAGGTGGAGGGCACAGTATGTGCAAAGGTCCTGGGGTGGAAAGGAGCTGGACATGTTTGAGGAACATCAAGGAGGATGCTGAAGCTCTAACAGGGTGAATGTGAAGGAGGGGGAGGGGAGGAGGCCAGGGAGATGAGCAGGGGCTGGGCCTCCTTAGGGATCACAGGAGTGGGTTCTATTCTAGGATGATGTGAATCATAGGAGAGTTTGAGCTGGGGAGTAACTTGGTGTGGTTTATAAGTTCTGGAAACCTTCCTGTGGCTGTTGTTGGGAGAAGGCACTCGGAGGTGATATGTCAGGGAAACCAAAGATGAGTTGGGCAGCCTCTGGGAGCCTCTGATGGCCTGCCTGAGTGGGGGAAGTGATCATGAGAAGTTGGTCAAGGGTTTGAGGGGAATGTACTGGAGGCTGAAGGAGAAGAGGAGTCTAGGAGGCTCCTAGATGTTTGATAGAGTTCCTCTGTGATTCAGGGAGACTTGGAGGGTACTGGGCAGGACTGAGGGTGGCCCTGGTGACTCATGTTCACATCTCCCATGACCTTGAACTTCTTTAGCAAAGATGTGCACAGGAACACACACAAACAGCCAGATGTCCATCTTCCCCCCAGAAGAAGGCAGGAAAAGGAAAAAATTAAAAAAGGCGGGGTTGGGTGGGCAGAAGGCTGAGGGAGACGTTTCAGCATTCTGTGGGAAGGAAGCAAGTTCGAGCTGGCCTGCGCCTCCCCGCCCTGCTTCCTTTGACAAACTCTCTTAAAAGTCACTGCATTGTGCTGACAGGGCAACGCTTGCTGGACTCAGGCCCACACGGGATGTGGAGACCGTTCCCAGTTGAGTCAGCTGTTTCTGGATTGGAATCTCTGCCCCATCCCTGGTTTCCTGTATGAGCCTGGACACAGAAACGCTTTTCAAGAAATTGTTCTGCAGCTACCAGATTCCATGCGGAACAAAACCAATGGTCCCTACCTCACACCACCCACAAAAATTCAGTGTTGGGTAAAGACTTTCTTACTCTGAGCCTCTTCTGGGAGATGGTCCTCACCTCCCAGAGCTGTTGTGAGATGGGGTCCCAGTAAGCCTGTTGTGCAGCTGGCACTCAAACGGCTACTGCCATTATTATTTTTTCTTTAAAATTCTATGAGGCACTCACATGAAAAAATCTAAAGTCTGTCCATTGTATTGCTGTCAATTTTCTGGTTGTAATAATGTACTATATTCATACAGGTGTTCCCACTGGTGGAAGTGGAGTAAAGGGTACCCCAGATCTCTTTACTCATTTTTTCAAAAGTTTTATTTATTATTATTATTTATATTTTTAAAAATTTATTTCAGAGAGGGAGAAGGAGAGGGAGAGATAGAAACATCAATGATGAGAGGGAATCATTGATTGGCTGCCTCCTGCATGACCTCCACAGGGGATCGAGCCTGCAACATGTGCTCTTGCTCTTGACCAGAATCGAACCCCCAGGACCCCTCAGTCCACAGGCCAACACTCCAGCCACTGAGCCAAAGTGGCTAGGGCTCAACAGTTTTATTGAGATATAATTTACATACCATAAAGTCCATTCTTTCTTTTTATTATTTTAAATTTTATTTTATATTTTTATTGATTTCAGAGAGGAAGGGAGAGGGAGAGATAGAAACATCAATGATGAGAGAGAATCATTAATTGGCTGCCTCCTGCACGTCCCCCACTGGGGATCAAGCCTGCAACCCGGGCATGTGCCCTTGACGGAATCAAACCCAGGACCAATCCACAGGTCGACGCTCTATCCACTGAGCCAAACCAGCTAGGGCTAAAGTCCATCCTTTTAAAGTTCAATTCAATGGGTTTTTAGTATATTCACAAAGTTGTACAATCATCACCACTATCTAATTCTGGAATATATTCATCACCATCCCCCATCCCCGAAAAGAAACTTCCCACTAATTAGCAATCACTTCTCATTCTCCTCTCCCCCTACCTTGTATCAGTCACTAATGTACTTTCTGTCTCTATTGATTTGCCTATTTGAGGGATTTCATATAAATGGAACCATATAATATGTGCTATTTTATTTTATTTTTTTAAATATATTTTATTGATTTTTTTTAGAGAGGAAGGGAAGGGATAGAGAGTTAGAAACATCAATGAGAGAGAAACATCGACCAGCTGCCTCCTGCACACCTCCCACTGGGGATGTGCCCGCAACCAAGGTACATGCCCTTGACTGGAATCGAACCTGGGACCTTTCAGCCTGCAGGCTGACGCTCTATCCACTGAGCCAAACCGGTTAGGGCTGTGCTATTTTATTTTATGTCTGGCTTCTTTCGTTCAACATCATGTTGTTAAGATTCATCCATGTGCAGCCTGTATCACTTTTCTTTTTAATTGATTTTAGAGAGAAAGGAAGGGAGAGGGAAAGGAAGAAGGAGAGGAAGAGGGAGAGGGAGAGACAGGGAGAGGGACAGGGAGAGGGAAAGGGACAGGGAGAGGGAGAGAGACAGGGTCAGGGAGAGGGACAGGGATAGGGAGAGGAACAGGGAGAGGAGAGGGAGAAAGAAACATCGATCAGTTGCCTCCCATACACACCTGCAACCTGACAGGGAATCTTTTGGTGCACAGGACAATGCTCAACCAACTGAGCCATACCAGCCAGGGCAGCCTGTATCATTTTTAATTCATTTTTATTTTTTATCCTCACTCGAGGACATGTTCATTGACTTTAGAGAGAGAGAATAAGAGTTTTCCAAATTGAAGTTGGGAACTGATAGTGAACTCAACTTTATAAAATCTAATAAACAATAAAATAAACATAATTTAAAAATGAAAATGAATGCATACTCATTTGTCTGCATGGTCTGACGGAGTGTTTACTTTTGGACCCTTCGAAGCCCACCCTGAACCACACCTGGCTCACCCAGGCCAACTCCTGGGTTCAGGACATTGTTCACGTCCACCACAACGACAGAGCTGTAACAGCATGTCAGCCTCTCTGTTCTTCAGGAGGACGGAGAATCGGAGAATTCGGGCCCCCTGCACTCCTAGTTGATGCCCATGCGGATAACAGAAGGTCAAGGCCAGACCTGACTGAGGACCTTCCCCAGGACCTGCTTTCTCTCATTCAGGCTGGGCTCGTTCTGGCCGCTCTTCTCCCCATGTGGCCGGCACATGGCGCTGGCGGGTTGCCACAGAGAGTGAGGAGGACAACGTTCTCATCTGAAAATAAATCATGACCCTGAATGGGTAAACAAGAAACTAGGGCGGAAGAGGGGGAGCGGGGGGGGGGGGCTGAGGGGAAAGAGAATTGTGTCTTTCCTGGGAAGATGAATGCAGCCTTCAGAGGCTGGTCTCCCCGTGCTGGGCCCACAGCCACATGGTCTATCTCTGCTGTGCCCCCAGCTGTTCCTAAGCGCCGGTACCCGCTGTACCTTTGCCGCGGAGTCCTGACTCCTGGGCCTGACACCTCTCCCAATGTGGACCCCATTGTCACTCAGAAAAGTCTCTTCTTTGCCCTTTTAATGTGGATCTTGCTTTTTGTAGAACCAGCGTGACCTCTAACTGTTTGCTGAGTGCAAGACGCTCTCCACCTGTGGCCCATCTTACAGAGGGAAGGGGCGAGGGCAGGAGTGGAACTCAGTCGCAGGTCCAGAGGTGCTCCCCAGGCCTGATGGATGGTGATGTGAAGCCGGAGGCGTTTGAAGGGGTGAATGTCTTGGTCAAAAGCAAGGTGTGTATAGCTCAGGGGTGAAGACTTGATTTTGGGTCTGTTCCTGCTCCTTCTGGGAACAGCATCTTGGTGTGTACAGGGCTGACCCTTTCCCCTCTCAGGGAGGGTCACCCAGTGAATGAATGAGGGAACCAACAGATAGATGGGTGGAGGCTACTGAGAAACGCAGGGAGACACTGCAGGGACTCATGGCAGCCTGTGAGCCGGGCCCTGGGAGGAAATAATGGGAAGAGATAGTCTTCATTCAAATCTGATGCTTTTTTTTTTCTTTTTTCTTTTTTCTCCTAAGACCACAGCTGCTTCTGAAACAAAGACCGACAATTGCCACCAGCATGTGCTTCATTTTTACTTCCCTTGAATATTCTTCAATGGATTTTCTTTTTAAACGGCACTGGCGAGCTGTCGCTGTGTAATGAGGCACATGGCTGGGGAGGAGCAGGGAGAGCACCCCCTTTTCCCAGGCAGACATTTTGGAGTAGACCTGCCTCCTCTTTGCTCAAATACAGCTGAAAGTCCCTGTGTCTGGGCATCTGTCTACATTTTACAAGATTTCTACAAAAACCACACCCTACTTTGCTTTTATCCTCCAGGATCAAACTCCTTTTTCCAAAGCTCCATCATATTTCACATCCGAAGTCCCCTCACATTTTCCCTTCCTCCCCTCTATTTGCTTTGTCCCCGGGGTTCACCAGCACAGCAAGGCTCCTGACACATCTGTGGACATCAGGACTCATACCCTGGGTTGACCCCCGTGGTTTGTCTCATGGAGCCGAGGGGCACCAGTGTTTAAAGGCACCGGCCCAGCTAGGGTGACAAAAAGGCTGGAGCCCGGTGCAAGCTCTGTAGAAAGTAGCTTGGTGATCTTCAACAGGTAAAACACAGAGTTACCATATGATTCAGTAATTCCACTCTTAGGTATAGACCCAGGAGGATTTATAACAGGGGAGAAAACCAAAACTTGTGCACCATAATTAGAGCAACTCTATCCATAATCACCAAAAGGTAAAAACAACCCAAATGCCCATCAACAGATGAATGAATGAACAAAATGTGGTCCACCCACACAGTGGAATATTACTCAGCCATAAAAAGGACTGGAGCACTGAAACATGCTACAACATGATGGACCTCGAAACATCATGCCAAGTAAAAGAAGCCAGACACAAAAGACCACATGTCTTCTGATCCCATTTATATAAAATGCCCAGAACAGGCAAATCCATAGAGACAGAAAGGGGAGTAGTGTTTGTCAGGGGCTGGGGCGAGAGGATGGGAAGTGACTGCTTATGGGAGCGAAGTCTCTTTTTTGGGTGATGGAATGTTCTGGAAGTAGGTAGAGGAACTGGTTGTACAACATTGTGAATGTGTTAAATGCCACTGAATTGTTCACTTTAAAAAATGGGGAATTCGCCCTGGATCGTGTGCTCAGTGGTTGGAGCGTCTGACCTCCCACTGAAGGGTCTCGGGTTCGATTCCTGGTCAAGGGCATGTATCTGGGTTGCAGTTTTGCTCCCTGCCCTGTCAGGGCATGTGTGGGAGGCAACCAGTCAGTGTGTGTGTGTGTGTGTGTCTCTCTCTCCCTTCCTCCTTCCACTCTCTGAAAAGCAATGGAAAAAGGGTCATCAGGTTAGGATACAAAAAGAAAAAAAAAAAAGGTGAATCTTGTTATGTGCGTTTCACATCAGAGAGAAACTAAAAGGCTGGAGTGGTCCTCATGGAAGCCAGCAAGCACAGGTGTTAGCAATTCTGACACTTCTCCGGGCTCTTGTCAGTGCGGGGATGCTACTTGGGTATTTATTGTTTCCCTGCGGGGCTTTCCTCTGAATCCCTTTCACATACACTCTTCTCAGCTGACACTCTGGACAGGAAGAACATCCTCATGCTACAAATAAGGAAACTGAGGCTCTAAGAGGTGAAATGAATTTGCAAGGTCATCCATGGCGGCCTTCCATTGTGTCATGGGGTTTAGGTAAGGACTTGAGAACTTTATTTTTAGGAAGACAATTGGGCTGATAGAAAACCTCAGTGACAGCTTCCCAGTGACACAGAATGGTGGAAATGGAACACCTGACACCTGTGAGCTTCATGGAGTGCTGGCACTGATTCTCAAAATCCTGGCAGTAGATACTACTATTCTCCCATTTACAAGTGAGGAAACTGAGGCTTACAGAGGTGGATCACTTGCTCTAGGTCACACAGCACAGTGAGCACATGTAAAGGCTGAGGACTCAAACCCTCAAATTCTGTTTTGCTCTGAGCTTTCTCTGGGTAAAAGCAAGTCATCAAAGCATAAATGCTGAAATCTCCAAGTGGAACCTCACTCCTGGACCAGGAATTCCAGGAACTGTGAGACTGTGCTCCCAAGACAACCTGGGAAATCTCTGGAGAAAAATCAAGCAAAGGGTCAACTTGTGAGGTCCCCCTCCTGGGGTCGAAGGGAAGTGGTTGGTGCCAGATTCATCATGGAGCCACAATTCTTTTTTATTTTTATTTATTTATTTATTTATTTGGCCTTTGAAATTGTCTTTATTTCTGATCATTCCTTTACAATCATCTACCTCAGGATTAACTCCCACACATGCAGCTGGAGCCCAAATCCCCCTCCCCCGTCCCCATGCAAATCAGATTCATATTTCTGATTCTAGGACACTTGCCCCTTGAGGTCCCATGAATGCCCCAACCTTGGCCCCTGCAATTCTGTTCCCGGGCTTGGTCCCTCCCTTTCCCCATTCAAGCTGAGCATGAACCTGAAACGCGGGTGCCCCCTGCATAACGCACCCCGGTCCGAGGTTTCAGTTCATATTTGCCCAGAAAGAAGCCTTTGCTGGGTGCACCCACTGAGCAGGGTCACTACAGGGGCACCTCACAGGCTCCATGTCATGAAAATGCCACGTCATAAAACTCACTGCAGTGCTTGGAGGCAAGCAGGGTGCTCCTGGGCTGTCCTAACTCCCTCAGTGTCGGCTTGAGCTCAGCCCGGATCAGGGCAAGTCTCTCCTGGTTGACAGTCCCTTGGGTCCTGTAACACTCCAGGGGGACGGGGTAGAGCTCGATCTCTAAACTGCGCAGCCTGGTTGTGTGGCGCAGCAGCTTCTCCACGGTGGCCACGGAGAAGTTGTTCTCAGACATGGTGAAGTCCCTGAGCTGGTGACAGCGGCTCAGGACAGGCAGGATGGCCTCGACTTGGGAGTCCCCCATCCCACAGTGATCCAGGCCCAGGTCCTGGAGGGTGGGTGCCACTGCCTCCAGCAGAGCTCGGAGGGGCTCAAGACTAAAATCCGCAAGCCTGAGGTCAAACAGATGCAGGGACGTCAGCTGCCTGAGGTTCGGGCACTGGAGCAGGTGTGTCAGGTCCGAATGCGTCAGCCGCTGGCAATTTCTTATGGAGAGTTTGTCCAAGGGGGTCTGCAGGCACCTGAGCATCTGGTCCAGACGGCCTCGGAGGAAGGAGGGAGAATCCATGTTGAGGTCCCGAAGGTGCCGCAGCCTGAGCATCTGAGAGAGGAATTGGGAAAAGGATCGCTGCTCCTCCTGCTGTTTCCTATCCCAATCTTCTTCCTCCTCCCACTCCTGCTCCTCTTCCTCCTGTTCTTCCTCCTCTTCCTCTTCCTCTTCCTCCTCCTCCCCATTCTCCTCTGTCAACACGTGAATGTGGGAGAGAGAGAGTCTCTGCAGGTTACTCATCTCTCCCAGGTAAAGAGCAAACGTCCCCAGGGTGGGCAGGTCCCAGGTGCAGTTCACTTCACTTCCTGGAATGCAGTCCAGCTGCACCCCATCCAGGACCCTCCTGACCCTCTGGAAGGGCACCTCAGAAATCCTCAGCGTCTTGCAGCACAGGTGTAGCAAACCTTCCCTCTGCTGGGCCCATTGGATGATGTACTTGAGAAACTCATCCCCATCCCTTCCATTGAAGTTAAGGTCTAGGAACACCTCCAAGGGAGCCAAGGGGTGCTGCATGTTGGGGCTGGAGCTGTGCACAGCCACTGGTCCTGTCTGTGAGCACTTCTGGGTGCTGTCTCCACACCACATCCTCCAGAAGTTGGCTCCCGTGTTCCTTAAATCCAGCACCCGCAGTTTCCACCTCCTGGGCCGAACCTCCTGGGCAAGCAGAACGTCCAGCCCATCCAACACGGCTTTGAAGACCTCATCCAGGGACAAATGTGACAGGCAGCCCAGAGGGAGGACAGTGAAGGGCCAGGTGTGCACCATGGCCTTCAGGGGCTCCGGGATTCTCCTACGGTAGGCCTGAATGAAGAACTGCGGGAAGAGCTCTGCGGGCAGGTACTCCAGAGCTGTGATGGCTGAGGCCTGGTCCCTCAGCAGGCTCCTTCCTGCCAGCCGCAGGAGTGTGGGTGGGGTCCAGATGATCATCTTCAAGGCTCAGAAAGGAATCCTGCAGAAATGTCTGCTGTGACTGGGTTGGCTGGGGCTCAGATCTCAGACCTGGTGGAGAAAGAACCGCCGCACTGACTGCAGAGCTGGAGGACTCTGAATCTCTCCTCTGGTGCCTGAGGTTTTTATACACCTTCTCAAATGATAACATCCAATCAGAAACCTCAGTCTCCATCCCTTAATCTTATTGGGATTATTTCCTCTCTCCAGATTAATGGATTGAGAGAAAGGTAGGGAGGGACAAGGTTGAGGCCTGGCTCATTGATTCCTTTCATAGACACTGAGGTTGACTGATGGCCCCCTATTGCTTTCCTCAGTGTGAGACAGTGGAGGTGTAATGGTTTCCTGATGTTAAATAGGAAAAAGCACAACCTGAGAGCGTGGTTGCTGAGGGTCTTTGGCCACATTAGACTAATCCAAATGTACCCACAGTTAAAACAGCCAACGCCCCACAGCTGACACCCTTTGGTGTCATCCCCAAAGAAAACAAATGAAATGTGTCTATGCATCAAGTAAGGTTTTATGTCAGGAGACATAGCAGATCATGATCTCCACAGGGATCAAGGAGTGGGCAATTGAGCATGTGGGTGGCCCTTCAGACCCTAAGGCTTCTCTGAGGGAGGTCAGGTAAAAATCACCATGAGAAGCAGGGTCAGGGCTGGGCAGGCTGGGGGTGGGCCATCCTCGTGGAACCCTATTTATGACCCAGGGCCAAGTAAAGATGGGTGTTTTTTCTTGGAAAGAAGAGAGATGGAAAGACTCTTCTCTGGGTGAATTTAGGATTTAAAAGGAGACAAGCTGGAGTAGAGACAGTGCCATCCTAGAGGGCAAAGGGAGAGATTCCAACTTCTATCCCTCCCAGGAGGAAAGGGTGGGTCTCCTCTGGGAAAGATGGGATTAGCTCAGCACCTGGGTGGAGAAGATTAAATCTAAGAATGTGATTAGAGGGAAAGAGGCCAGACCTGGGAGTTAGACATTTTCAAGCCTGAAAGGCACTGAAGGCAGATGCATAGGCTCTTTAGGATCTCGGAGCCCAGGAGAGAAATCGCTGCAATTCTTTTTAAAAATAAAGTTGTATTGATTTTTACGGAGAGAAGTAGAGAGCCAGAAACATCGATGAAAGAGAAACATGCCCCTGACTGGAATCGAACCTGGGACCCTTGAGTCCGCAGACCGATGCTCCATCCACCGAGCCAAACTGGCCCGGGCAGAGCCGCAATTCTTTTTTTTTTTTTCTACTTTTTATTTATTTTTTATTTTTTAATTTAAT
>NW_005366140.1:1450828-1476833 GCF_000412655.1 Myotis brandtii | reverse complement strand
TATTCTTATATGCATGCATACAAGTCCTTCAGTTGATCTCTTACCCTCCCCCAACCCTCCCCAGGCTTCCCATTGTAGTCTGACAGTCTGTTCAATGCTACTCTGCCTTTGTATCTATATTTGTTCATCAGTTTATAATGGTCTTTATTATCCATAAATGAGTGAGATCATATGGTATTTTTCTTGGCTTCCCAGGGGCCGTTGCAGCCTCACAGGGGCCATCTCAACCTCACCGGGGCCTTTTCAACCTCACCAGGGCCATTTCGACCTCTCAGGGGCCGTTTCGACCTCACTGGGGCTGTTTCGACCTCACTGGGGCCGTTTCGACCTCACCGGGGCTGTCCCAGCCTCACAGGGGCCTGGGCCGTTTCAACCTCACCGGGGTCGTTTCGACCTCACTGGGGCCATTTTGAACTCACCGGGGCCGTCCCAGCCTCACAGGGGCCTTTTCAACCTCACCAGGGCCGTTTCGACCTCACAGGGGCCGTTTCAACCTCACCGGGGCCGTTTCAACCTGAGCCACAATTCTTGAGAGTCAGTTCCCAGGGCTATGAGCATGGGGTTAGTGGGAAATAGGAATGACGTGTGTGCATGTGCATGCATGTCTACATGTGTGCCTGTGTCTTTGAGCCTGCAGGTGCATGTGTGCACATCTGTGTGTGCATGTCTGTGTGCACGTGTCTTCGAGCCTACATGTGCACACATGTATCTTTGAGTATGTGCATGTGCATGTGCATGGATGTATGCGCGTGCACACACGTAGGTGTCTCTGTGTGCATATCCTTGAGCATACATGTGCACACACGAATCTTTGTGTCTGCATGTGTCTATACAAGTTTGTGTATTCATATCTGTATGTCTTTGAGCCTGTGCATATGTGTTTGTGTATGTGCATGCATAACTGTATGTACACAAGCATGGGCTGCATGCATGCGCTTCAAAACCAGATGAGACCAATGGGAGATCCTTGAGAGTACAGGTGTGGAGTCAGACTGGCTTGGGCCTCAGTTTCTCCACTGGGAAATGGGCCGGCTTCTGCTGGATTCAAGGATTAATGTACAGAGAGGCCACTGACTATCAGAAGATGTCAATTTATAGTCTGTGCTATGGGCTCTGAAGTTGATACCTCTCATCTCCGTTGATTCTGAAAGCAAACCCAAGGCTGAGTTTATCATCCACAATATTTTGTCATTCTAAAATCATAGAAGCAAAGATGTCAAACCACACAGAAATGTGTGAGGTTAAGAGTGAAAATTCCACCATGGCCGTGGTTGTGGTAGAGTGCTTCTCAGGGTCTATGGCTCCCATCATGTCCCAGGCAGGCACAGTTGGGAAAAACAGGAGCTTTGACAGGGTCAATCCCCTACCCCCTGCTCCCAAGTTGGACTGCACAGGCATGCTGTGGAGGGAGAGCCCTTTGGCCCCAGAAATGACATTTCTAGAGCTTTACTTACAGTGTTGTAGGGTATAGGGACCAATCCTTTAGAACATTTGTTAAAGGACAGTCCATGGCAAAACAAATTTTTGGGGGAAAATTTTTAAGTAAAAAAAAGCAACAGAGTAGCATGTGCAGTGCAGTTTGCATCTTTAAGGTCATATCTGAAATGTGCCTGCTGATAATCTACATGTAGGGACCTGAGACCTGGGTGCTACAGGCCGGGTAAACAGAAGACATATCTGTACCTTTGGATTTTGGCCAGAGTTATTTATGCACAAATAGCACTAGAACATTTACTCACATGGAAGCACTGCTGAGACCTCCAGTCATGTGAGGAAGCGAATCTCTAGGCAGCATGCATGATGTGTCATTATTTAAACAATTTTTCTATTTAATTCTCTTGATATGTGAGAATGGGAAGGAGGGGAAACCTGTTTCATTCTGCATGTATCTGGGTGTTTTTTCTTTTTAAAAAATTTATTGATTTTTAGAGAGGGGAAGGGAGAGAGAGAAACATCAACCTATTGTTCCACCCATCCATGTACTTACTGGTTGACTCTTCCATGTGCCCTGATCAGGCATAGAGCTCGCAACTATGGTGCATAGGGATGAGCTACCCACCGACTGAGCTACCTGGCTAGGGCTGAGGGTTTTTTTTAGCTTTTACCAAAAAAAAAAAGGTACTTGATCATGTGTGTTTGCACATATTATGCATGCATGCATCACACATGCATGCACACATGCACACATACATGCAAAGACACCTGCTTTTTCTTTATTGATTATATAGAGAGAAACATCAGTTTGTTACTCCATCTATCCATGCATTCATTGGTTCTGTTTTTTATTTTTAAAATGTTTATTTCTAACTAGAGGCCTGATGCATGAAATTCATGCAAGGGGCTCAGCCCTCGAAGCCGCAGCAGCTGCCCTGGCCATCGCAGCCCCGGTTTCATCAGGAAGGTTGTTCTAATTAGCATATTATGCTTTTATTATTATAGATTACATATGTAATTTAAAAAATTTTTATTGTTGACAGTATTACAGATGTCTCATTGATCCTTTTTTAAAAAATATATTTTTATTGATTTCAGAGAGGAAGGAAGAAGGAGAAAGAGATAGAAACATCAATGATGAGAGAATCATTTATTGGCTGCCTCCGGCATGCCCCACACTGGGAATTGAGCCCGCAACCCAGGCATGTGCCCTTGACCGGAATTGAACCTGGGGCCCTTCAGTCTGCAGGCCAATGCTCTTCCCACTGAGCCAAACTGGCTAGGGCTCATTGATTCTTGTAAGTGCCCTGACATGGGATTAAACCTCCAACCTTGACGTATCAGGACGCTCTAACCAACTGAGCTACCTGGCCAGGGCAAAGGCCTGCTTTAAAAACTGAAGATTGGAGGCCACCAAGACCAAGATGGCCGGGAGACTTGCTGCCTTCCTCAGGAACGCCTGGGCCAAGGAGCCGGTGCTGGTTGAGTTCTTCACCACTGGAGGCCTTGCTATTATTCTGCCCCCTTCAACCCTTATACCAAGCACGAGGCCATGATCAACCAGGTTAAACCCTACAACTACCCAGTGCTAGTTGGAGATGATGGAAACATGCCCGACATCCCCAGGACCCCTAGGGTCCAAGTTGGAGTGACTGTGAGCACCTCCACTGACAGGCCCCCTCCCCTATGGCCCCCAATAAAAATGTGAAAACGGAAAAAAAAAACCAACCCCCAAACAAAACTAAGTATTAGAGCCTCTCCAGCAGCACGCTCCGCTTCTCACGGTGCCCTGGGGCACTCAGGAGGCTTCCTGGAGGGGAAGCTGGGAGAAGGGAGAGGAGTGGCACATTTAGGTCCCAGTTAGCCCTAAATTACAAGGAAGCAGAGGAAATGTTACCTTCTGAACTGAAAGAAATCCTTCCCAGATGGCAGAGGGGAAACTGAGGCCTGAGGTGGAATGACCAGCCTGAGGTCAAAACCCGGGCCCTGTCCCAGGCTGGAGACCCCCATACCATATGTCCTTGTCTAAGTCACCACCAGTCTGCTGGTGAAAAGGGAGCTGGCGGGGCTACTGGAGAGCAATTCCGATTGCTGCTCATCCCCCACCTCCAGTCTTCCCAGAGTGGGTGGGGGTTGTAGGTTTTGGGTGACTTTCTCAGGGCATGGCGCTAAGGCCATATCACACACTCACCTCCCAAGCTCTGATGAAGATGAAGGCAAATGTCTGGGAGGTTCTGGGCTGACAGCAGCTCCCATCATTGTCCAATGGGCCCTCACCTCTCCTGAGTGTCCTCCAAGACACAGTGGGAAGAAGGAAGACTCAGGGGTTCCATATCAGCTTCCTAAGGAGGCTTGTCTCATCTGTCCCCCTTTAATTTGCTGACAGATCCCCTCCCCAACCATTCCCCACTTCCCTGGTGCCCTGAGTACGTCCGAAGCCTGACTCCTGCCTGTGCCATGCTCAGGTGGAAGCCCCTGCAGGCCCATATGTTCATCCACCTGCTGTGATCTTTGCTCTCCCCCCCAACCTGAAGGGCCAGGGGTAGCTGGTAGAGGAATCAGACACAGGCTGACAGCACATAGGAACAGCATGGAGCTTTGAAGACACCCACAGGTTGGCTTCTTGGTCAGAGGGAGGTCTAGCTGCACCTTGGTCTATCTCTGGCAGCTGGAACCCCAACCCTGGGAGTCAGCAAGGCCTTGCGGGGATGGGGGAGGTAGGGGGGTGCGGGGTGGGCAGTCATGGGCTTCTAAGATAGGGCTCCCAAGTCACGACACCCTCTCAAAGGTAGGTTTCTATTCCTAGCACCCCCCTCTCCCCTAAGAGAGCCTGCCTGCTCCCCGGTGTACTGGGTCCTGATCACTACCTGCCCTCGTCTCAGCACCTTCTGGGCTTTCCCAGTTACTGACCAGGCTCCCACCCTGGCAGGCAGCGGACATGCCCTGAGGCAGGGTGTTTATGATCTGGTTCCATGCAGGCACCACATCTACCATGTACCCCAAGGCCTGATTTATAAATACATCAATGGAGACCATGGAAGATCGGGTTCCTCTACATTTATTGCAACTGCTAAGTGATTAACATTCACAACTTCTTAGATTAAAAACAAAAACAAAACTTCCATTTTGTGACATCACAAACGTCTTCTAGGTTTTACCAAGGACCAAAAACACTAAAATTCTCTATTTGATTTCCAGTGATGGAAACAAGCCAGAGACAGTAAGCACCCAAAGTGGCGAGTTAGCACTTTCCGGATGCCTGTTGTCCTCACGGGAGAGACCCTGGAACTAGAATGACAGAAAAGACGCTGTGACTTTGACAAGGCCACACACCCGCACACACACTCACAAGTTCCCTGCAGAGCATCCTTTGCTGAGAGAGCAAGATTGCGCAGAGGACCAGCACGCACTGGTCCCCGGCCAGCAGCTGGCAGAGGACACTCCACCATGCTCCACCCTGGCACCTGCAACGCCTCAATGTTGACTCCACAGAAGAAACGTCACTTAAGTGCTCAGAAGACTTTGCAGGCTCAAGAAGTAGGTGTTTCCTTTAATACTTGCCAAAGGTTCACAAACAGTGTGAACTCAAAGTGGGATGTCCCCAGGAGGAGGAGTGGCAGGAGGTTGTGGGGACAAGGCTCACATCCTGGGAATTCCTAAAGCATTTCACTTGTGAATAAAAGTGGAGAAAGCCAAGAATGAACACACTAGGACAGAGCGAATATGACATTCAGAGCTATGCTCAGAGAGGGAGAGAAATGTGCTGGGGATGCACGTCTCTCAGGCCAACAGGTACTGTGTGACCAACAGGTACCATGGGTGACCAAGGCCCTGTTCTCAGAGTTCCATCTTGTGGCCCAACCCACAGCCAACATGGAAGGCTGATGAAAGGACAGGAAAGAGAGGAGTAGAAGATGAACTTCCACAGGTGTGCTTCTCCCACCACCCTTGCCAGCTGGTTCACCTCTGCTGAAGGACCGCCAGCACTGCCATGGCCATAAAGATGTGCTGGATGGCAAAGCAATAGAAGTGATCAGAAGCAGGCAGAGATCTGGGGGCTATACCTGACATGTAGAGAGAGGGCACCAGGCAGGCGAGATGCCATGGTGAGCGGCAGGACAGACATAGATAAGACAGAACCAGAGAAGCAGGACTATAACTGGGAGGTCTGTGCTCTGAGAATGCAAGGATTTCTTGACAGCCAACACAAGGTGACTCACTGCTGTGTTCCTCAAGCATGTACTATGAGAACAACCACGTTATCTAGATTTTAGCACATATGTAAAACTTCAACACTGCTGTTTTAGGAAGAAGGGTTGAGATGACCACAGCCTGAGAATTTAACATGTGGTTGCAAAGCACAGGGAGAAGCTGGAAGGGGTGGCAATCGTACACCTCGAAAGAGCAAACAGCTTTGGAGCCCACCCCAAGAGGACCCTCCCTGTTCTGTAAAAGGGCCCTAACAAAACAATTATTTCCACTGCCACACGTGCAAAAAATGAAGAGTCTGGAAGAGTTTATCCCCCCCGCTTTGTAGGCAACTTCAAATGTGGTTTAAAAAGAAAACACAAACTGTAGCTTTCTTTGTGGATTCTAAAGAGAATTAAAAATTTGGGGAAAGTTTCATCAGTGAGGTGCCTACTCCCCACTGAATCCAGCTGTATTATACCGTTGCTAAATTTTGTTAAGTCTCTTGGGATGCATTTAAGAGATGAGACTCCATAAATAACAGATTCATGGAATCAAGTATCTCCACTTGTTCAGAGCGTCAGCGCTCCACCGACAGGCTTTGGTGCCAGAGTACAGATTAGATCCCGTTTAAATTCTGGAAACAATAAGAAGACACAATTGGTAATCATTTCAGCATCAAGTTTGCTAACAGAACACTTCTGGAGAGCAACGTGCCAGGGCAGCACCACCTTCTGTGGGAACCAGGAAAGACTCGGAGAGGACTTGCTGCCCAAAGCAGTTGGAAGAAGAGGAAAGGCAGAAGCAGATTGGAAGTGGTGCATTCTTTTTTCTTTAAGAAAACGAAAAGCCAGCAGAATCTCTGCACCAGAAACTGCAGAGACATTTGTTTTTCATGTACACACCGAACTGACTTGGGCTCTGGCTCCAGGGTGGATCCGGGGCAGAGGTGGCGTTTTTAGAATAATTGTTGCTTCAAGGCTTATCTTTCTCACCAATGGTTTTCATCTATTTAAGGAGAGAACAATTTTGTTCAAAACTGAGTTGGATATTATGGGTGGGGAGGGAAACTAAAAAGAGAGGAGAAAGATGAGGATATTCATAGGGCCAAGGCCCTGCAGAAGGAAAAGGATTTGAAGGCCCTCAGAGAGGGAAACGGTCCTCTGCGGCCAGCTTCCAGGTCACCCTTACACTGTGGCAGCCTGGGAGTCCTGAACTGAGGCCCCGCAAGCAGGCCACGTGCAGCTGTGCTTGGCCAGTGTGGCACTCACTCCTTCAGCCAAACCTGGAAGGTGAGAGGGGGGACAACATCCGCATCCAAAGACTCCTTTTGTTTCCCTCAAAGATTTTTTTTTTTTGTATTTTGAGGTCTGGTTTGGAGTGTGGGGAACACCAACTTTTGTGGAGGAACCGTCGCTGCATATCAAAATGCAAGCTTAGGCAGGACGCCCAACGTTCCAGCTCATGCACATACCTATTTGTTGGCCCGTTTGTGTCTGTACATCTGCATCATCCTCTGACGGAAGACGTCAAACGTGTCTTCCTTGTGCTCCTGCCCTTCGGCGCCCAACCCCTCCCCTTCGGAGGCCGTACCCCTAAGGAGCAAAACGGAGAGTTAGCCACACCTGCACCCAGACCTGGCCACCAAGAGACTGGAAATGGCTTGTGCAATCAGAATGGACAGAAGTATGTGGTGGCAAAGGAGAGGGAAAGTGCAGATGGGATCCCCACAGGAAGAGGGCACTCACCTGGCAGGTGCTCAGGAGCCTGGATTAGGGCAGAAAGCCCGTCCCCCCACAGGTGCTAATCTTAGTTATCAATGAAATAAATGCCTGCTGGATGTTAATGGACTTAACCAATTAATAGGGTTGCCCCTGGCAGGGCTGCACATGGGTTTCCAGAAAAGGAAATGTGCTTCTCGGTGTGACTACCTGGAACCACCGCTCAGCTTCTACTACAATGTGGCCAAAATGCCAGGGGCCAAGAAGCCATTTAAAAAGTCTGCATAAGCACAGCCAGGAGCAGGGTGAACAATTGCCTATGGAAATGTCTGCTTCTCATCTCATCTGAAGACTCCCTTCACTAAAAACAAAAAATAAAACAACCTCCCCACCCACCCACACACACACCAAAAAACTGCCAACTTTAAACCATGTTCACCATGAGGGGAACCAAGAATTCGGCTGCAGGTGAAGGACTTAGGACCGGAATTCCAAAGGAAGCCTCTTCTAGGCACAGGCACAACACCTCACCTCCCTCCCCAGCCCTAAGTGCCTGATGCATACATGCCAACGGGCTCCCTGATGCCCTTCCCACAGGAGCCCAGGCCGTGGCCTTCCTTCCAGCCCATCTTCTGCAGCATCTGGAAGCCCAGGTTCTTGTCGGTCAGCTTTTGCTGGGTGAAGTCAAAGTCCTTGGGTTTCTAAGGAAAGAGTAGAGTGCAACATGTGGGTGCAGCAAAGTGCCCAGAGCGAGAGTCTCCAGCATGGTCCAGCACTGACACCCTGACTCCCCAGACACTCACCATCAAGCCATGGTCACCTTCCCAGTTCTCAACCTAGAAGGGACAGAACAACCTAGACAGTCACTAAGAGTTCAGTGACAGGAAGGGAAGTACACTCTGAGGTATGAAGCAGAGTGTGTGTGTGTGTGTGTGTGTGTGTGTGTGTGTGTACGTGTGTGTGTAAGCATGTGCATGAGATACTGACTGAATCTGGGGGAGCCGGGAGGTGAGGGGGTCTTGACAGGATGATGGACTGAAGTCCATCTGCAGGGCATTGAAGGAGGGATGCAAAGGAGGGAGGAGCTTGATGTTGGCTGGGGCAGGAAGAAGGGACAAACAGCAGTGCAGGAGGGATAGTGCAGGCTGAAGGCCAGGGGAACGATGGCCAGGAGCTGCTAGCCCTGGGGGCACCAGCTACCATCAGGAAATGACCTAAGAACAGAGGAGATGGAACCTGCCACTGACATGACAAGGGGTGCCTGTCATGCTCTCCCAGGCCCAGAAAAGAACAGCTGGGGTGAATGGATGGTCAGGGCACATACCTGAGTTGCAGGTTCAATCCCTGGTCGGGGCATGTACGGAAGGCAACTGATCAATGTTTCCTCTCACATTGATGTTTCTCTCTCTCTCTTTCCCTCTTCTTCTAGTTAAAGCATGTCGGGTGAGGATTAATAAAAATAAAATACCAGCCCTAACCGGTTTGGCCTTGTGGATAGCACGTCAGCCTGTGGACTCAAGGGTCCCAGGTTTGATTCTGGTCAAGGACATGTATCTTGGTTGCGGGCACATCCCCAGTAGGGAGTGTGCAGGAGGCAGCTGATCAATGTTTCTCTCTCATCGATGTTTCTAACTCTCTATCCCTCTCCCTTCCTCTCTGTAAAAAAAATCAATAAAATATATTTAAAAAAAAATAAATAAAATACCAAAAAACACATTACAGTCCACTAAATCTGAACCTCTTGAGGACCGAGACATTACTTGTTCATCTCTCCATTCCATTGCACATATCAAGCCTCAACTACCTGTTAAATGGACTACCCTTCTGTGCTTTGGCCAAAGCTAAACAGATTGTTTTAAAAAGCTGCTGAAAAGGCATTTGTTGTGCTTTGTACATTTACACCCAGTCTGAAGCATAAGTACAGCTTAATCACAAGCCACAGTGTCCTTTGAGACTATGACAAATTCACACGAGGACTCACAAATAGTCACACTCACCTTCTTTTTGGACACAGGACGACCCCGAGGCCTGTCATAGGCGATACGAACCGGTTCGTGAACTGGAAGACAAAAGAAATCTATCTATCTATCTATCTATCTTATCAATCTATCTATCTATATCTATATCTATAAAAGCCTAAGCAACTGGCCATAGCTATGATGTGCACTGACCACCAGGGGGCAGACGCTCAACGCAGGAGCTGCCGAGCTGTGGTCACTTGGCAGTGGCGGTTCTTGGGTGACACCCGGAACCAGAGAGAAGGGAGCCTGATTCCGGGGTGCATCACCTCAAAACCGCCCTCTTGCAACCCAGGACCCCTCTGGGGATGTTGGAGAGCTAGTTTTGGCCTGATCCCTGCAGGCCAGGCCAAGGGACCCCACCAGTGCACGATTGGGGCCGGGGAGGGATCGTGGAAGGGCTCTAGGATGTGTGCGGCCCATCTCGCCCAGTCCCGATAGGCCGGACCCCAGCAGCAAGCTAACCTACCAGTCGGAGTGTCTGTCCCCTGGTGGTCAGTGCATGTCATAACAACTGGTTGAACGGTTGGACACTTTGCATATTAGGCTTTTATTATATAGGATATGTGCTTTCCCCATATTTCTGAGAGAAAATGAGGGTTCTACAATTTTGGCTAATAGCTTTTCAGCTGACAGAAGGTGGCTACAACATGCACAAGGCCAGTTGCTTGGCTTGGCTCCTCTCAGGAACTGTGTAACTATGGAGCACAGAGGCTGAACACAGGGGCTCAACTGAGGGCTCCTTGCTGTGGGAGAACCTCCTTAAAAATAAGATGCGCATGTTTATGATGAAGGACCAAACATGTGGATCATGTTCCATGACTACAGGACTACGCTTTGCTTCACAAATGAACTATGTGCAATGCTATGTATGCCCTCCAGCATCATTGTGATTATCCTACTGAAAAGAATTAAAGTCCACACAGAACTTTCTAGCAAAAACAACTGTGCTTCTTATACAAAGCTCCAAATCACATTATTATTGTTATTATTATTTGGTGACAAAGGGGAGATCAGCAGGCCTTGTTTTGTCTCATCAACCACTCAATTCAAGAACTGAGAGATTCTGAAATAGAAAGGACTCCACTTTCCCCCAGGAAGGACATACTTAAGCATTCGGATATGCTACCACCACCTCAGTAAGAGTTCAGCAGAACAGCTAGCAACCCATTGCAATGCCAGAATTAACAAACACAAACCATGGGACTGTTCTGTTAGTGGGAAACTATATTAACACTGCTGGGGGTAAATGTCTCAATAACACAGAACAACACAGGTGACAAATGACGGGGCACTGTTTACCACCACCGCCACCTTACACGCAAGCATCGCAGCATGAGTCCCACACTTGAAGCACAGCCCAGGCTTGGCTGTGTGGACACTTGGATGGGTAGGGCCATGAGGAGCAGCCTGGGCTATGACCAGCACATCAAAAGGCCACAAATAATAAAATTCCACTTACTGAGCCTAGACAAGGCAAGGCCAGAAAACAGTCAGTGGTTGCTGGGGGCTGGGTAGGAGAGGGGACTGTAGACACTTTCTGGGGACAGGATCCAGCTCAACTATACTGGTGGGTTCATGCCTATACACATTTACCAAAACTCCTCAAACTGTCCACTTAAAAGAGATGCATTTTATTGCTGGCAAATTGTACCTCAAGAAACTTAACACAGGAGAGCAGGAGATGACCTCCACAGAGCACATGGCTCCTGCTAATGGATGCATGAGACCAGCCCCGTCCCATGTCCTCCCACCTCACGGTCACAAAGCAAGTGTCACTACCCCAGGCCTTCCTTGGCTTAGAAGGCTGGGTACCCCTCCTTCCCCCAAGGCCATGGGCAAGAAACGGCTGAGATGACCCAGGCCAGTTCTCCCATAGCTAGGGCTAACCTGCTGGAATCTGAGCAATAAGGGAGACCCTGAGCAATATGTGGGATGCTAGAAGCCAAAGACTACTCGGCAGAGTCTCTTTAGAGTGCTATCATTAGACCAACTGGAAAAGTGAGTTTCACACAAACATTGGCAGTAGTATACAAAACTACTAGGACTGTTTTAGGGTAAAAAACACAAAACCAAAGAACCCTATGTTGAGGAGGATTTGGGAGGTAATGTCCAGGTACGCGGGTGGAATCAGAGGTGGAAAGGTAAGAGGGGTCAGCTGGTTAACAGGCAGGCAATGTCTCTACCTGTTCCACAACCAAGTACCACTAACTCCTCTCAAGTGCTAAGCAGAAGACTATGCAGGGCTCTGCGCCGATGCTGGCACTCACCTTTGGGCTCTTGGATGAGACACAGCCTCTTGGGAGCCGGAATCATGCCAACCTTCAATGACTTGCTGCTGACCCTCTTCCGGGGAAAGCAGGCCTGTGATAGGGCAGACGTGCCAGCAGGGCCATCCTCGGCTGCCTCGCTTGGAAGGCCATCAGTGGGGGGGCTGCCCTCAGAGCCCTCAGAAGTGGCAGCCCCTCCTGGAGCCCTAGAAGGTCCTCCAGGAGCGAGGGCCTCCTCCTCCTCCTCCTCCTCTTCCTCCTCTTCCTCTTCCTCTTCCTCCTCCTCCTCCTCCTCCTCCTCAGGCATCACCTCTAGGCTCTCCAGCTCAACCTCCTGGTGAGGAGGCTCATTCGCAAGCTCTCCTTCCCCTTCCACAGACTCTAGGGCGCTCTCACTGGCATGGAGGTTCAGCGAAGGTGATGTAAAACAAATCGATGGACACAGTTCAAATACCTTCTTTCGATAGAATTTGAAAGCTGAGCTATTTTGGTCTTGTAGAAACCTGGGAAAAAGATGATACACGTTGGTTAACCAGACAGTTCTCTGAACATTCTTATTTGCTGAAACTGTCTGAATGGACCTGATGAAGCTGGGGGTGGGACCAGGGAGTGAATACCTGACCTCTTTCTACCCGCTATGGCTGATGGTGCAGCTTTGCAGTGAGATAGAAAGTTTGAGGAGCCAGAATGCGAGGCCTAATTGCTTTTCAGGGGAGGGCGGTGGAGGAACAAGGCATGCAGCGATGACCAGGGAATGTGCTGGAGCGAGCTCTGACTCCCAGCCTGGATATCCAACCTGGCCTCACTCATCCCGTTCCAGTGACGCCACTAGCCCTCTGGACCTTTGAGTGCTCTCTGTGACTCTAGGGTCCCTCTCACATTTCCGGGTACAAGATGGAGGAAGCGTGTCACCCACAGAACCGCCTGTCTTGTGTTCAGCAGAGAAACTGTTTAAACGTGGTGGCGATAAAGCCTCTCTGAGCCTTCGAGTTCGAGGACCACCTAGACCTGTAGTCACAGCTGGGGGAGGGGGTTGGCTGGTGTGAAAAACCAAAACATGCATGAAGATACAAAACACACTTGGACCAAAGGAAAGACAGCCCTTGTTCTTGGACAGGACAACTCGACCTCATGAAGATGTCAATTCTTCCCTAGTTAACATATTAATGTTGAAAAGTATCTCAATAAAAGCATCATTTGTTTCTGGATCTGGACAAGATGATTCTAAAGTCCACACAGAAAAATAAATATGCAAAGACTTCTGGAAGAACTCTGAACTAGATCCACCAGATATTACAAGGTGTGTGATGCCTCCACAGTTAAAACAGCATGGTACTGTGATTAGAGGTACAGATTGGTAGCTGCAAATTAGTCACAGGAACGTAAAGTACAGCATAGCACATCTCATCAATAATATTGTAATAAATATGAATGGTGCTAGGTGGGTGCCAGAATTATTGGGGGATCATTTTGTGAAATTATATAAATGTCTAACCACTATGCTGTATACCTGAAACTAATAAAATAATATTGAATGTCAACTGTAATTAAAACAAAAAAAGCAGGTACTGGTCCATGAATAGATCGACAAACAGACCAAAAGAAGAGCTAGAAACACAACATCTGATGAAGGGGCCTCTCAAACCTCTCCAAAAAAGAGTGTTTCAACAAGTGGTGTTGGGACAACTGGGAAGCTTTTAAGAAAAACATTTAAATTGGATCCATGCTGCAACCCCTGCTCCCAAATAACCCCACACAGACCGGGATATAAATGTAGGAACCAAGCCGTACAAGTTAGGTCAGAAAGTACATGCCTGCCTATAACCTGAGTGTGGGGAGGTTCTTTCTATGACTCAGAACTAGGGGTAATAAAAGGAAAAAAAAATTGAGGAATCTGAATACACTTCTGAAGAACTACCCATAGGCAGAGTGAAAGATAAACATCAAAACAAGAAAGAAATATATACAATTACATCACAGATAAGAGCTCTTAAAAAACCAAGAAAGAAGAAGCCCAAAAAATCCAACAGAGGAAAGGGCAAAGATTAAGAACTTCTACCCTCCAAAAGACATTGCTGGAGCCTGGCTGGTGTGGCTCAGTGGTTGAGCATCAACCTATGAACCAGGAGGTCACGGTTTGATTCCTGGTCAGGGCACATGCCTGGGTTGCGGGCTCAATTCCCAGTGGGAGGTGTGCAAGAGGCAGCTGATCAATGATTCTCTCTCATCATTGATGTTTCCATCTCTCTCCTTCCCTCTCTGAAATCAATTTAAAAAAAACACAACATAATGAACTCTCAAAATTCATTATTAAGAAAATAAACAACCCAATAAAAAAAAAATGGGCCAAAGACCTGAAGAGACACTTAAAGAGATATGGGAAGTACACGAGCACTAGAAGATGCTCAGCATCATCTGTCCTCAGAAATAAGAATCAGTGGGATACTCCCTCCCCCTCCCGTAACTGGGACATTAAAAAGACGGACACTAGCAAGTGCTAGTGAGGACAGGGAGGAACTGGAACTCTCACCCAAGCTGTTGAAAAGGCAAAATGATGGAGTCACTTGGAAAGGAAGTTTGGAAGTTTTCTCAAAAGTTAAATGTGGACCCACCATGGGAGCCAGCCTTTCCCCTCCTCGGTATTTATCTGAGAAATAAAAGCAGGTGTCCACAGAGGTCCTTATACATGAATGCTCACAGCAGCTTTATCTGTAATAATCCCAAAATGAAAACACCTCAAATACTGTCAAACAGGTGAATAGGTGAGTAACATACAGCGGTCCCACTTCTCTCAGCTTACCTATTATAATTTCTACTAGAGGCCCAGTGCACGAAATTCATGCATGGGTAGGGTCCCTAGGCTTGGCCGGCTATTCTGGCTACTAGCCGGGGCCTTCATGCCCCAGCTGCTGGGGCCTTCCTTCGTTCTGCACTGCCCCCTGGTGGTCATCACACGTCATAGTGATCGATCAAACTCCCGGTCTCCTGGTCAAACTCCCGAGGGGACACTTTGCTATTAGCCTTTTATATATATAGACTTTACAACAGTGCAAATGCTGTACTTACTTTAAAAGTTAAAAAAAACAACAACTGCCCTGGCTGATGGTTCAGTTTGTTGGAATGTCATCCTGTACACTAAAAGGTTGTGGGTTTGATTCCAGGTCATGGCACATACCTAGGTTGTGGGTTCGAACACTGGTCAGGATGCATACAGGAGGCAATTAATCAATGTTTTTCTCTCTCACTCTCTTTAAAAAAATCAATAAAAAGCATATTCTCCAGTAAGAATTAAAAAAAAATAATTTAGCTTGGCTGGTGTGGCTAAGTGGTCAAATGTCGACCTATGAATCAGGAGGTCACAGTTTGATTCCTGGTCAGGGCACATGCCCAGGTTGTAGGCTTGATCCCCAGTGGGAGGCATGCAAGAGGCAGCCGATCAATGATTCTCTCTCATCATTGATGTTTCTATCTCTCTCCCTCTTCCATCCTCTCTTAAGTCAATAGAATATATTTTAAAAAATTTAAATTAAAAAAAAGGAAAAAAAAGGCTCTAAAACTGAATATCCACAGAAACAAGTGAATCTGACTGTCAAATTGATGACACAGTCACACATACAAAATGAATCCACTCGAGCAAACTACTGAGCACATCAGAGATATAAATCTTTCAAGGAAAAAAAAACACAAAGGCACTTTGGCCTTGCCCAGTGTAGTAAGTTTCAAACTATTTTATGAGCATTGGGGGACAGAACGCATTACCCCACCAGATGTTGCTGTAGGATCCAGGACTCTGTGTGGGTAAGGAGAGGACAGCATGTTCCGAGACACATTGCTCAAAAAAGGCTGCATAGAGGGTGAGGAATAACCCCAAGACCAGTTGGTACCAAGTGCCCAGGATGATGCAGTTTTCTTGCAAACTTTTATTTTAATGGGGGGTGGGGGGGCGGGGAAAGGACTGATGAAAGCCCTGGCTGCTGTGACTCAGTGGTTAGAGTGTTGGCCTGTGCACTGAAGGGTCATGAGTTCGAATCCTGGTCAAGGGCACATACCTGGGTTGCAGGTTCAATCCCTGGCCCTGGTTGGGGTGTGTATGGAAGGCAACCAATCGATGTCTCTCTCTAATTGATGTTCCTCTCTCTCTCCCCACCTCCTTCCTTCCCACTCTCTCTAAAAAACAATGAAAAAAATATCCTCACACGAGAATTAACAAAACAAAACAAAACAAAACAAGGGCTGATGGAACACTCCCAGCTTCCCTGTACTGAGCTGTCCCCCTCACTGGCCTTGCCAGGGCAAGATCCTACATGCCACAGGCAGCCCCACTCTGAAGCCTGCAGGTGACAGTTCCTGAGGTCATCATGCCTGTAAAAGGCAGATCCAGGCAGAGCATTTGCAAAGCCATCAGTGCTCCAGGCAACTGGTCTGGGTCTCCCAAGAAGCAGAAGGTACCCTCAGTGCAGTGCCCAGTCAAGGTCCAAAACAAGCTGGAAGAGTATGCTCAGTCACCTCTGGGTCCAAGAAATGCACTAGTTAATGTGAAGTTTTAAAATGCATTCTTTATTAGACTAAGGCACAACTCTGCAGCACATTGGAGCAGGGCAGAGCCCGGCAGACTGTAGGATACAATGTACACAGCAGGAAACCTACCTGCTCCCTATATACTCCCCACTAGCTCTGAGGGGAGCCCAAAGGGTTATGGTTCAGTAATAGGAACCCTGAAGGAGAGAATCTGTATCCCAGAGGCAGAGCTACTCCCTGATTGTGTGCGCTGAGTCTGAGAAAAGGGGAGGATAATGGCGCACCTCCAAGCCCGAGGGTGCCAGGCTGTCACTGCATGGAAGTGGTTGTTGCCCACACTTAGACCAGGGACCACTATCACTCCACGAGCAGCAAATTCTCATCAGCCCACAGCAGCCAGTATGACCAGGGAGCAGTGCCCTCCTCCTCCTCAGGCCCTTGGGTGAGGATGTACCCTCCCTCATTCCACCATTGTTCTGACTCTGCTCAGGTCCTGGGGACACTGCCCCTCTGCCCAGGGAGCTCTCTCTCTTGCCCTGGAAAGCTCCTATTTGGCCTTCGAATCCAGCTTAAATGTCCCTGTGGGGAGCTTTTCCCCATCCCTCAATATCCCAGAACAGATGCTCCTCCCTCCCAGCCCTGAGCTCAGCAGAAGTCATAATTTACCCCGTGTGACCCCTGAGGCGTTTGTCAGGCTACCTTTTGGGCTCTCAGGAGATTTGTGGGGTGAATACACTCAAACCAGAAGGGTGTGGTGGGTACATACCATAGGTCAGGGTTGTCGGTGCTGTTTTCTATGCTGAATTGTTCAATCTCTGGTCCCACCTGAGCAACAAATTTGGCCAGTTTCTCTGCAGTCTCCATAGTCTTCAAGTCAACTATAAAACAAAGTAACTGTCACACGTAAGAGCTGCCACTTCCCGTGTAGACATCATGGGGCTGTGGAGACTAATTACAAAGACAGTCCCTCATGTCCCCTCCTGCATGTTTGCCTGTTGCCCTGTGACTCTGCAGCTCTGTCCAGCAGAGGGGGACTCTCCTCTCCCTTGAACTGGGACTGGTCCCAAGACTCCTGCTAGCCAACAGGTATGGCAGAAGTCCTGGGGCTCAGGTGCCTCGAGCACCTCCACTGCCTCTCCCAGAGGCCTGACACCAACCTCAGGTGAACCAACCCCAGCAGGCCGCTGGGGGATGACAGGCACATCCCAGTCACCCAGATCACCTCACCAGCATCAGACAACCAGCCGCTGCCTACAAACACATGTGAAGGCCCGGTTAGGCTTATGGTAGCTCCTGTGTGAAGCCACAGTTTGGAGCTGCTTGTTCTGTAGCAGCACTTGGGTAGATTCCCCCCCGCTCCAACCCCCCCACGTTCCCATCTAGTGCTGAGTGAGAAGTATTGGTCAGGGGCAGGCCTGTTGCAGAAGCAGAAAGTAACAGCTAGAAGACACAGAAGGGGTACGTTGGTAACTTCAGAAGAAACTGCAGGTCAGCTAATGCTGAGGAGGGAACATAGAGTCCCAGGGAGAAGAGGCAGAATAAGAACAGCGCAGCCCTATGGAACGTAAACGGGCAAGAACAGAGAGAAATGGATCAAGGAGTTCAAAGCCCCAGGCACAGGCACACAGCATAACCTGATGGTCAGCAGTAGGGAAGCAGTCACTGGGCAGTAACCCTCAGGACAGGAAAGAGTGCAACAGAGCTCTCAGGCTGCCCTCTTGAGGAAGCAAAAGGAGGGAAAGCACCATCTCATACACCCACCCTCGCCAGGTCACCATTGCTACTGCCCACTGCCTACTGCCCAGACCACTGAGGCCATCCCAACTCTGCAGAGACCCCTAGAGACTGGCTATTCAGGACTGGGGCTCAGAGGGAGACACGAGTGAGCACCCACCGTCAGCAGACAAGCAGGGTGAGGAGCTCTGAGGGGCTTCGGATACGTCCACTCCTGCTGGCTTGGGGGATGGGCCTGCAGCTTCTGAGCTCGGGTCCTGAGGAGAGGGCCCGGCTGAGTCTGGTGGGCAGTCCTTGGCAGCATCATTTCCATCTGGCTGGGGCGGCTTTCCCTGCAAGGAGCCTGGAGCTTGCCGGATGTGGTGTTTCAGCCTGGTGCCTGAGGAGAGGAGGGTCTGGGTCCCGGTGGTTGCTCTCCTCACCTTCCAACCCTGGAGTCCTGGAGCTCGGAGCAGCCCCCGCCGTCGCCCTGGGAGGAGCCTCTTCTTGAGGCTCTGGACTGCCCGGGCGTACAGCATGGCCCGGACTGCACACTCTGCAGCCATTGGCTTCTGACCCGCTCCTGGCGAGGTCTGGCTTATCCGCTGTGCTTCTGCCAGTTTCAGCTTGTAATAGTTATACTCCAGACTACTGTCATCAGACAAAAACCTGTATAACGAAACAGGCACAGCAGGACATTGCTAAAACACCAGCATGCTCACATCATTGCTGCAAATACACTTCTGCAACTCTTTTCTACATGATGGCTTCTCTACTGTCGAAGGTTCCAGTTGGCTCCACCAAGGATCCAGAGCTGGTCCCAGGTCACCCATTTTGCCCAGTGACTGCAGGGCAACCAGGAGCTTTGAGCTGTGGTAGAATCCTCCTCCACTTCTGTCATCAGAAGCCATGAAGGATCTCATAGCTCCTGGAGGCTTAGCTACACAAACCAGTTACCCTGGAGCCATGGAAGCATTTTGCTGCCAGCACACGACAGGCATTGCTCCTGGACTCCATTTTCGGAAGGTGACACTCTTGAAATGGTGGGCGCTCAATGACCTTTTAACTATATCATTTACTCTAATAAGAAAGTACTGTATTTATGATGAACATTTTAATTTTAAAAAGTTCTATTCATGTGAAGAGGCAATAAAGGCAAAAGGAAGACAGTTTAACAAATAGTAGCAATAAATCACCAATAGCTGCTGTGACACATCCCTCATCTTACACACATTCTTTGCACGTATATCGCAGCTCATACTTAAGCCAGCACAGCAGGAATGCAGACTTCCAAGACTGAGTGAGAGAGGGCCACAGGGCAGGTCTGCAGCAGGGCTGGTGCTTGAACCCTGGTGAACCTGACTCACCCTAATGTTCTTCCCAGTGGTCAATACCACTGCTCAAAATAAACACCTTACCCTTTGCTCTGGACACCATCAGAGCGACATAAATGTTGCTGTGTGCTCTACAGCAGGGATTCAGAGGGCTGATATATAAAGACCTACCAGTAAGCAGGGTCCTCCTTGAGAAGAGCTCTCTCTTTAGGAGACAGGCTGCCTCCAACGACACGTGTGACCAGCTGGTTGATGATGTCCACCACCTTGTGATCTGCTCGCTGGGGGACAGCTAGAACACACAAAAGGGCTTTTCTGAGAAACACTGGACCACATGGTGACTGGGAACACCAGGACAGAGTCAGGGGCTTAGGATGGAGCCTAAGCAGGCACTAGCAACTGAAATTCTCACTCATGAGAGACCAGCTTTGAAAAGAGGAAAGCAGAGTGTTATTCTAGAAACCAATATATACAATATCCTCCCAAAAGCTGTAACAGCGTAACCACCAGGGCAGAAACAGTTACAGGCTTATAACAACACTACAGAGTAACGCATGTATATGTTCTACAGAAGGAAATGGTATGCAGCACTCCATACCACTCTCCTGTATCATTTAACTTGGATGTTCACAATATTAAGGGAAAATGTAAAGAGATAAAATGTATTTTGGTATAAAATATATAAAACATTTGTTTAAATTATGATTCCCAATAGTAAGAAGGGAAGAAAAGACACATAAATATGGAGACATAGAAAAAGAAAATATACCAGGAAGTTAACAGATGTTATCTATGGGTGGTAGATTTATCAGGATTTCATTTTCTTTGTGCTTTATCTACAAAATATAAACATACATGTGTTCTGTAACCAGAAAACATACATATATAAATTTACAAAAAAAAATTTCCCAATTAAAAAAGTCAATGGCCCCAAAGTAGGTGTTCACAGAAATATTTGCTGATGTATGAAAACATCTTTAAAGTGTGAATTTCGCCGAAACCGGTTTGGCTCAGTGGATAGAGCGTCGGCCTGCGGACTAAAAGGTCCCGGGTTCGATTCTGGTCAAGGGCATGTACCTGGGTTGCGGGCACATCCCTAGTAGGAGATGTGCAGGAGGCAGCTGATCGATGTTTCTAACTCTCTATCTCTCTCCCTTCCTCTCTGTAAAAAATCAATAAAATATATTTAAAAAAAAAAGTGTGAATTTCTTCCAATATGACTATAATTTACGATGTCACCAATAACACAGGAGAACATGTGTCCTCAAATAATAAGATTGTGTAGTTTTCTGATGTTTGCTAGTTTTAATAGGACAGAATGGACTACTTGTTCACTCATTCAATAAAAGCCACCCCTGAACTGGAGGTTTTCGTTTGTTTTGTGGAGTGACTGCATTGTCCTGTTCTTGCCTATGTCTGAGTTATAACTTTGAGTTTATTTTAAACATCGGTGGGAGCTCCTACACAGAATAAATCAATCTTGCAACTGCTATGTTTTTGCAAGAATTTCCCTTTTGAAATTGTTTTCCTTTCTTTTTGTTATTGGCTCTCATTTTATAGAACTGCTAATTGTACAGGATTTTACAGAAAATTAAGAGTTCTAAATCAGCAGCTTTCAGAAACAAATGCCAATAAGTTGGTCACTGCAACCATCTCTAGAGAAAATGACCATAGCAAGGGCCAGAAAGTGGGTCCCAGCAATCCTTCTCCTGAGACTACATCCTTTTAAAGGAGGATTTAAAAATAAAAATTAAAAATAGTAATAATCAACAATTAACCAAAGATGTCATCCCAGTGTTTCTAACATACTGTAATGAAAACAGCGGTGGGGCAGTGCTGGTGTGTCCACCAGCTGTCCAGATAGCCAAGGCTTACAGATGCCAATTACAAGGGGACCGAGCTCTGCTAAGCCTCAGAAGCCTGTAGTAAAAGGCAACATGAGTCCAACATCAAGGGAAAGGTGAGATAATTTATGTTAATATCACGATGCAGTGAGAGCTGTAAGAACACAGGAAGGGCTTTTGACAATCTTGTCAAAGAATTGGTGGTAGTATTTTCAATACAGCAGGACTATACCGGCAGACCCACCTGCCTACCAGCACCACGAGGGAACAGTGGTGAGCGACTTTAGGTTACGGGTGACTTTTTCCTCCAGTATTATTGTTACACTGACTTTCTGTTCCATCACTTGGGGGCTGTACAGAGGAAGGGGGCCTGCTTCGGCCCTGAGCCTGCTTCTGGGAGTAGGTGTAGCCAAGCACCTGTGGTGGGACCTACCAGTGCTAGTGCCGTAGGTGCTCCACAAGTCTGTAGAGGAATGAAGAGATTCAGGAACAAATGGGTTGGGGCAATGGAAGTGGAAAACCAAGTCAGGAGGAAAGAGGACATGACCACTACCTATGGGCATGAGCCCTCGGAGGTTTAGGCTTAGAGCAGTCATCCTGAGAGCTAAGGAGTAGGGACAAGGAACACCAAACAGCGAGTCATGTCTATTACCTCCTTATTGGCCTGCCCCCTCCCCTGTAAACTAGCTGTTAACTGCAGATCATCAGGTGTACCTAAGCGATCTGTCAACCTTAGCCAGTCTAGAAAAGTGAGTGGGTGACTGTCACCTGGATCAGCCAGGTTGTCCAATCCCTCAATGCAGCTCAAATACAGCCTCCCTTTGGCTTCCCTAACTCCCCAGGCTGGGACCTCTCCTACATCCCCTTTAATCCCAGCATTGGAGGGGCTGATTTTGGTGATTTCTGTCCCTCAGGAGTCTGGGGTCTTCTCAGAGACAGCGCCTAGCATTTCCTTCTCCTTCTAGGAATACCTGAGGGCGGGGCGTTGTTTGAACTGAGCTTCTTAACCTTGGCTGCAGGATAGTAGAAACCTCCAGAACACGCAGGCAAAATTGTTAAAAATTATGTTGGTGGTGCTTTTTGTTAAACTTCACCTGAGGATATATTCTAAAAAATATTTTTATTGATTTCAGAGAGGAAGGGAGAGGGAGAGATAGAAACATCAATGATGAAAGAAAATCATTGATCGGCTGCCTCCTGCAAACTCTCTCCTGGGGATTGTTCCCGAAACCCAGGCACGTGCCATGACTGGGAATTGAACCGTGACCTCCTGCTTCATAGGTCGACATTCAACCACTGAGCCACGCTGGCTGGTCTGAGGATATTTTTTCCATTGCTTTTCTTTTGTTTCTTTTCTTTTTCTTTTTGTTAATCCTCACCAGAGGATAATTTTCCATTAATTTTTTTTTTAAAGGGAGAGTGGAAGAGAGAGGGAAAGACAGAAAGAAACATCAATGTGAGAGAAACACATCAATTAGTTGCCTCCTGCAAGAGCCCTGACCAGGGCACGGGCTGGGGAGGAGCCTACAACCCAAGTATGTGCCCTTGACTGGAACTGAACCCAGGACCCTTTGGTCAGCAGGCCTATGCTCTATCCACTGAACCAAACTGGCTAGGGCTCCATTGCTTTTCAGAGAGCGTGAAAAGGAGGAAATGTGTCTTGGGGGGAGAGAAATATTGATGTGAGAGATACATTAACTGGTTGCCTTCAGCACTTGCCGACTAGGAGTGGGGAGCAAACCCAAAAAAACCCAGATACCTGTCCTTGACCAGGAATCGAACCTGTGACCCTTAGTTGCACAGGCTGACACTGTAACCACTGAGCACACTGGCAAGGGCTGTATGTGCATTTTTCATGGTAAGGGCTGTGGCTTTTCATCAGATTCCCAAAGGAGTGTCTAGAGCAGGGGTGGGCAAACTTTTTGACTCGAGGGCCACAATGGGTTCTTAAACTGGACCGGAGGGCCGGAACAAAAGCATGGATGGAGTGTTTGTGTGAACTAATATAAATATAAAAATTATTTCAAAAAAGGGGTGGGTTTTTTTTTTTTTTTTTAGTTTTAGTCATTTCAAACGGGCCGCATCCGGCCCGTGGGCCGTAGTTTGCCCATGGCTGGTCTAAAGACTCTTGTGTAAGTTGAAGATTCCTCATACATGCTCATGGAATGAATGCAGACAGACATGTATCCTAGCCAATGCAAGTTTTCTGCTAAAATTCTGATTTGTTTTCAGTTGGCTAAAGAACTTCTTGTAAATCTCAAAGAGTATAAGAGGTATTACCAAAAAAAAACCAAAAAACTAAAAACACCCCACCATGAGCCATGCCTGGTGTGGCTCAGTGGTTGGAGCACTGGCCTGAGCACCAAAGGGTTGCAGGTTTGATTTCCAGTCAAGGGCACATGCGTGGCAAGTTCATCCCCAGTGGTGTGTGCAGAAGGTAATCAATTGATGTGTCTCTCCCTCTCTCCCCCTCTTCCGCTCTCTAAAAATGAATGGAAAAAATATCCTCGGGTGAGGATTACAAAAAAACCAAAACCCCCCAACAAAACCCATACAAAAAACACACACACAAAAACAACAACACCACCCATGAAAAAGCATGCGTGGCAAGTTCATCCCCAGTGGTGTGTGCAGAAGGTAATCAATTGATGTGTCTCTCCCTCTCTCCCCCTCTTCCGCTCTCTAAAAATGAATGGAAAAAATATCCTCGGGTGAGGATTACAAAAAAACCAAAACCCCCCAACAAAACCCATACAAAAAACACACACACAAAAACAACAACAACACCCATGAAAAAGAAACAAATCACAACAAATAGAAACATTTGCTGCTTTCCTTACCATCACTTAAACCACTCAGAGCTCTGGCCTGAATTTCAGGTTTGGTAGGAGGAACCATTTTCTCATCTTGAGTTGGCGTAGGTTCGGCTTTCTTGACCTGGAGTGGACACCCACTGCTGACCAGCCAGGCCTTCAGATGATCTATGTACTCTCTCCCAAATAGAGTGGAGTCTTCAAAGTTGGGAAATGCGGCAGGAGAGGGAGCTATATCTTGGAGGCCGACAGCTTCTAAGATTTTCTCTTGCCGGAAAGAAGAGGCCAAGGAGAACGTCTGTCCCAAAAGGGCTAAAGACTTCCGGCAGAGAGAATTGGTGGTCTCTAGGGCAACGGCCAAGTCCAGGGGGTTACTAAGGGTCTTCATTTTGACACTCAGCTCGTAGGCATTGCAGGCCATGAGCAGGGGCGTGACACTCTTTAGAAGCCGGTCTTGAAGCCTCATTATGTACTTGTCAAAGGGCTTTATGATTTCGAAAAAGCAATTTTTGGTCTTCACAGCACCTTTGTCTAAAAGCATGTTTAAAAACTCATTATCAACTCTGGGTGTTTTCAAAGCAGAGTGCTTTAAAAATTTGATAGTAAAAAAGCAAAAATCTCTGTGCTCTGGTTTTAAGGAGCATTTAAATGAGGCAAGCATTTTAGCACAGGTTTCAGTTTCAAGTTCAAAGAGAGTCTGGAAAAGCTGGGAAAATTTAACATCATCTTTTATGGTGTGAAATCCTGCCCATTTGATTATTTCTATCCCAAATCTTGAAAAAACATCAGACTTATCTATGAGGTCAAAACTCATCTTTCTTCTCGGGAGACGAATGTCCTTTAGATTGAGCCCCAGAGGGATCTTCTGAGGGGGGAACTGGATATCTTCTGTCCCTGGGTTTGCACCTAGGGTCACATCAGAACTTGGGGTGGTTTTCTGGATTTGGTTAGTGCCCTGAGTTTTGGGAGTAATACGGTTTATAGTGGGTACTTTTTTTGTGCTCACGTTCCTCAGTGTGACAAGTTTCCCAACCCCCCCTTTAGGTGCAAGCAGGCCCTGAGACTCCCCCTTTCCTAGGAGGGCACCCTCCTGATCAACGATGTTTAGACCTCGGCCTCTGCCCTGGACTTGGCCACTGGCCCTGAGCACAGAGTCTGCCTCCCCTGGACGGTCCACGTCATAATCCCGACTCTCTTTCTCCAAACACTCTTTTTCTATCAGCCTGGAGGACCCGAAGTCTCCCAGTAGTGCAGAAGGACCAAAATTATACTCCTGTGACCAAGACGATTCTTGAGAAACTGGGTGGCCAAGGTCTTGTTCCCAAGAGCCACGGAGTGTAAATTTCCAGTCTGGAGAACGGAAATGGCCCAATTTCCGGTGGCCAAAGACCTGATCTCGGGAATCAGGGTGGGGAAATTCCAGATCCCGGCCACATTCTTTGCGAAAGTAGTTGTCTTCATTTACGGAAGGGTTGTTTGACCTGAAGGAAGGTCCTGGAAATACATCACCTCTCAGGCCTTCTCTCCCAGCATCTCGAGAGTGAGCCACAGATCCGCCCAGAGTATATCTGCTGTCACTGTGAATGTCATCATACATATCTGCTCTGACTCTTGGCAGTGTCCTTATAAGATCTGAAATAAACAATCCAAAGGAAACACAAAGGTACTTTAGACCAGAAGGTACAAATGGACAGTCCATAGACTACCAACCAGCTGGAGTGCTTTATCTGCCTGAGTGCATTTTAAAAATTCCTATTTGTTGCCATTATTTAAAATGTCTGTGGTTTTCCTTAAACCTGGAATTACTACTTTTTATTCAAAAAGAGACCTACAAGCACAGGGCCTGCATCTATCCTGATGATACTGCTTTAAGGCTGGGTAGCCTTTATCTGCCTGAGTGCATTTTAAAAATTCCTATTTGCCATTATTTAAAATGTGTGTGGTTTTCCTTAAACCTGGAATTACTACTTTTTCTTCAAAAAGAGACCTACAAGCACTGGGCCTGCATCTATTCTGATGATACTGCATCAAGGCTGGTATCTTGATTAAGTGCCCCTTAATCACTCAGATCTCCTGCCCTTGCTCAGCAGGCATCTGGTTTACAAGCACTTTTTTATACTCAGGGAAGGGTGTCTGGCCCTCAAATAACCTG
>NW_005366140.1:1445916-1450759 GCF_000412655.1 Myotis brandtii | reverse complement strand
ATCGAACCTGGGACCCTTCAGTCCACAGGCTGACACTCTATCCACTGAGCCAAACCAGCTAGGGCAATCTGGATTTTTTTTTTTTTTTTTTTTATTGTAACTGGGACACTTGTGTATTTCTACCTCTATCATGAAGCACACAGTTTTTTTAGAGGTTGCCACCCTCCTTGCCTTCTAGTAGGAACTCTCAGCCCATACTGCCACCGAGGCAAAAGCCACGTCTGACACTACCCACTACAGCAGACTGGACCACAAGCTGAGCATATGACCCAAAGCTGGCTGATATACTCCCTCTGAAAGGTCCACTGGGCCAATGAATCCTCTGAAAAAAAACAGAGACTAAAGCAGATAAGAGAAAAGGCAGAAGCTAAACAAGCCATCAAGAGAGGCCACAATGGGAACTGAATAATATGTGATTTTGTTCTCCCCTCTGTGTAGAAATGAGGAAAATAGGAACCTATATTTGCATTTGCTTATTCATGTACAAAGAAACTCTCTAAGAAGGTAGCAACATAAGCAAACTATGAGCCTCAGGGAGACTTTGTACAGAGTGCCTTTCTAACTTTTTAAAAAAAAATATGTTTATTGTTTTCAGAGAGAAAGGGAGAGGGAGAGAAAGAAACATCAATGATGAGAGAGAATCATTGATTGGCTGCCTCCTGCACGCCCTACACCAGGAATCGAGACTGCAACCTGGGCATGTGCCCTGACCAGGAATTGAACCGTGACCTCCTGGTTCATAGGTCAACGCTCAACCACTGAGCCACGTTGACCAGGCTCTTTCTAATTTTTAAATCAGAATCTATTACCTAGTCAAAAGTCAAAGGAAAAGAAAAGGGAGAGAGAGATGCCATGAGGTAGTAATGGGGTGAAACCAAAGGAAGCCACATCTTTATAGAAATCCAAGTTTATTTGGTCAGCAGTACTTACCGAGCACCTACTGTGTGTGGGCACTGCTTTAGGCACTGAAGTTAACAATATACCGGGGAGGCTTGGCATGAGGGACCACACTGTGGGGGACCCTTCTAGGCAGAGGGAGTGTAGGGACAAATCCCTGATGTATGACCAGCAGAGAATGAATATACCAGAGAGAACGAAGGGTAAAGTGGTAAGAAGGAAGCTCCTAAACTCTGCTGCATATTGGAGTCCCTTTGGGACCCCCACGCATCCTGATTTAATGAACTAACTAGCATTGGGGTGTGACCTGGACATCAGGGTTTTTAAAAGGTCCCCAGATGATTCTAACATGCAGCAAATTTAGGGAGATACAGATGGAAGGAAGATACAAGATGAAGCCTGGCCCTCAAAGGGATGCTGGAATAGTCTGAGTAAGATGGAAAGCCACAGACGGGCTCAGAGCAAAGGAATGATCTCACGGGCTACTGTGAAGGCAAACACCTCTGACACGCGTGTGATAGGTTCGCCATCACTGCAATAGACCAAAAGGGAAGAAAGTGAATGTCGATGTTCCAGCAAGGAGTCCACTGGGATGATCTAGGTATTAATGACTACTGATGAGGTGGTGAGGGAGGTAGCATTAGAGGTAGCGTGGTGGCTGGTTTCTGTACAACAGGATTTTCTGATGCCTTGTAAACCAAGGCATTGAAAAAGTGCAGAGTAGAACAGGGACAGAGAAAGTTCAACTGATGAACCATGCAGCTCTGTGACAAAGAGATGGTTCCAGAACCATCTAGCAACCTACTTGGTTACTAGTTCACCCCTCCCCAAACTTTCTTTTTTTAATTTATTTTTAAAATATATTTTTATTGATTTCAGAATGGGAGAAGGGAGAGAGATATATTTTTATTGATTTCAGAATGGGAGAGGGAGGGAGAGAGAGAGGGGGGGAGAGAGAGAGAGAGAGAGAGAGAGAGAGAGAAAGAAAGAAAGAAAGAAAGAAAGAAATATCCATGATGAGAGAGAATCATGGGTTGGCTGCCTCCTGCACACCCCCTACTGGGGATCAAGCCTGCAACCCGGGCATGTGCCCTTGACTTGGAATCGAACCCAGGACCCTTCAGTCCACAGGCTGACGCTCTATCCACTGAGCTAAACCAGCTAGGGCTCCCCAAACTTTCTTGAGGTAACAATGTATGTATTGGTGTTTGAGTCTCTAGATAAAGATACCAAGATTTATGTCTCTGTATACAGTGTGTCCCCCAAAAATGTATAGAGACATAAATCTGATAATATCAGCTGATAGCTCAATTTCAAAAATGAAATGTATTTTAATAAACACTGCCCTTATAATTATACAAAGTGTGTGTATATATTTTGGGGGATACCCTATATACATATACATGTATATATAAGTACATATAGGTATATGTCTCTGTGTGTATATATATAAACACATAAGTATTCTGGATTACATATTGCTAAAAAAATTGAAGGATGCACAGACTACTGCAAATATAGTTAAGAAAGGAGCTAAAAAGACTTTTACATGATACTCTTAACCATTTCTCAAGTCTTCCAAACTTTGATAACAGCTATGTTTCTGTGCACTACTCATATAATTTTTGAAAACTCCATCAATTGGTTTCTCCAGGTCCAAAGCATGTAACAACAGTTATCCCTCCTGCAAGCACTTAAGACTCACTCAACCAATGCTAACCCTCCTCCATGCCAAGGCTGGCTCAGTGGCTGGTGCAGCAGCAAACAGCACAGGCCCAGCGATGAGGCCTGGAGGAGGCCAGCCCATAACAGAGGAGTGAGCACACAGTGTATTTGGGGCCGGGAACGGCAACCAAATCAACCTCAAGTCCTGCTGGGGCTTCCTGAGGAAGGCATGCCGGAGGGAATCAACCAGCCAGAGTTGGGATGAGGAGGGATTCAAAGCACAGAGAGGTGGCACAGTATCACTGAAACACAAAGCCCAAGGCAAAGAGTAAGGGTTGGGAGGCTTGTGCATGGTAGTGAGGGACCTCCACGGCATCCTGTAATCGTGTGGGCATCGTTTTTGATTCTGCTGGCATGGTGTTTCAAAATTTTCCCAAGGGAAACATTTTCAGGCAGGGCCTATGCTCAGCAGCTCCACAACCCCTTGCACCACCCTTCAGTCTTGCACACATCACTGTTACCTCCCTGCTCCTGCACTTATCTGAGGATGTAACCCCAAAGTGGGAAGCCCCGAGAGTCCAAGCAGGGCCTTGGCCCAGCAAGGGTGGCATGAATAGATCTGTAGTCAGGACAGATTTGAGAGGAATGAAGCCAGAAGCTGAGAGACCGTTCAGTAGGAGATTATTGAAGTAATCCAAGCCAGAACTGGTAAGAGCTCAAACCTGAGCAGTGGTGGTGGGGATGGAGCCAGAAGATTGATTCAACAATCTTTCTTTAGGTGAGGGAGGCTTTCTGGGGAGAAGCTCCTGGTAATGATTATACCTTCTTCTACATAGTGATTTAACATGCAGATCCAGAGAAAACTTCATTTCCCCTTAACAAATAGGAATATAGGGATTGAAATCCTCCTGCTCTGACCCTAAATGCCTCATTACCCGCCCCCCCTCGGTTCCCAATCAAGCACTTTAATTTACCTTGAGCTTTAAATTGGAGAGCTTCACCTACGGCTTCACCACTGGGGTCCATGTGATATCTGTTAGCTTTTTCTTGTAGCACGGCATCAAAAGTCTCCTGTGCCATTCGCCTTGTAGCCATGTTTCTCTGACCTGTAGTAGAGGAAAAAAGACACTAAGAATGACAACGAATGCGCAGAGAGCCGGCTCTCTAGTTCACCTAATCTTCAAAGTAAGGAGGCAGTAACCCATAATCCAGCAAGGTACTTCAGAGAGAGGTCGGATTATTTCTAGGGGCCTCTGCTCTCAGGAAGCTCACAGGTGGGTGTTGACAGAAAAGGAGCAAGACAAGCATGGTGATCTTGGACAAGTGATTTTGTTTCTCTAAGACCATTTCCTCAGAATCCTTGGAAAGCTCTATGAGAAAAGTCCTCATCTCCTGGGGTTGCTGGAGGACTGCGAGAAGCAACACGCATAACTGAAGGTAACAGTGTAGGGGAGTGGGAGCATAACCCTCTCACATGGCAGTTAGGAAAGATGTGGCTGTTCCCGTTTTCCAAACAGAGCCAAGAGGCTCTAAGAGCCAACGACCCTCCAGGAATCCCTGACTATTAACAATGAGCTGGTGACAGTTGTAGGGAAGGAACTCCCATGACCTCATTTACTTGCAACAACCCAATGAAGTGGGTCCTGTTATGAATGACATCAAACAGAAGAGGAAAGGGCAGCCTTGAGCTAAGTGACTCACCCAAGGTCAACCATCCAGGGCTGCAACCTGGCAGACAACACTAGTAGTGAGGACAAAGCCTGAAGACTAAATAGAAAAAGGCCAAGAAGCAACACGGAGGAATCCCGGGGTGGCCCGTCCTTAACCACCAAGATATCCCTTCCAACCTGAAACCTCCAACCCAAGACCCACGCCTGCGCCTGCCTTGAAAGTCTTCCTTGTAACCATCGCCTCCTTTTCCATCCTTTAGTCCTTTTTCCTAGGGCGCCCCTTGTTCTCCTACTGGCGAAGGGAAGGGTCTTCGGGCCAGGCGGCCCGGGACCAAATCAAGCGACCTAACCTTTCTATACCTCCGATTTGACCATCTATGGAATGGGCAGCCAATGATGGGGGGTTGCTGCAGGGACTGATCCCGTTAAAAATGGCAAAGGGCCGTAGACAGCGCCCTGCCTCCATGATCGCCTCACGCGAAAGGCCGCTTCGGGCTCGGGTGGAATGAATGAGCGAGGAAACGAATGAACCCCTTCGGGTGCGGTCCGCCTGCTCCCGGCCTCCGAGGACGAAGAAAAGGGGGCCTCGGGCCCCAGAGGCCGCAGACCGT
>NW_005366140.1:1439457-1445146 GCF_000412655.1 Myotis brandtii | reverse complement strand
AGACAGGGTGAGAAACTGCAGCCGCCGGGACCCCTCGCGCGCGGGGCTGGGAGTGGGCGCCGCAGGGTCGGGCTGGTGACGGTGGACAGTCCTTGAGCACTTGGTTTTGGGGAATGACTCTTACAGAAGTCGCCGGGGGACAAAACTGCCCCCTCCCCTGGCCTCCGCGGGCTCAGGCCTGTGTACGGAGTGCCTGCTGCGTACCCGGCTCCGTCCTAGACAGTGAGAAAAAGGTGAAGAATAAAACGGATTGGGCCCAGCTTTCATGGAGATTAAGTTTCATTGGGGAGGAGGCGACACCGTACAAGCAAATAAATAAATGAACCGTGTCGCTCTTGATAGAGATAATATTCAAATAATAAAAGAGATGCGAAAGGAGACGGGGGCTGCTAACCAGAGTGATTATGAAGGATGTCCCTTGGATAGCTGGGACGAATGAGAAAGAGGCAGGAAGGCACAGGTGAGGAGGTCTAGGTAGGAAAAGAGCTGGTAAAGACACTGGGTTTTGTTTTCAGAGGGTTGGGACACCACTGCAGGATTTTGATCAGGTAAGAAGGTGGTCTCTTTGTGGCGATGCTCAGAGTGTGGCTGGGAGGAAGCAGGCCAGGCCACCCATTGGGAAGGATAGTGCCTGAATAAAGGTGGGTGTAAAGGGTGGAGGAAGATGAGGCATCATTCAAAGCCTCTGATGTTTCCATGTACCATGCTCTTGAGCAGAGCTCTGGCTGTCAGATGGGATCTTGCTGTTTCTCTTCTTTCCCCCACAACACCTTGGACCCTCTCTTGGCCCTGGCTTTTCCCCAGGTGACTCTCAGATGACCATCCTCAGGCACCATCTTTCTCATTCGTTCTAGATTGAGACTTTTGTCCCCCACCCAGCCTGGTGCTGGACCTAGGAGATCTGGAAGGATTTCAGAGATGGTCCCAGAGCCAGACACTGATCTCCCAGCTCAGGGCTGGGCAGAGGGAGGTTCGTGGGGTGAGGTGGGGTGGGGGATGCAGAGCAAGGTCAGAGGGCACAGGCTCTATCTGAGTAGCTTGGAAAGGCTCCCAGGGGGAGGTGGCCTGGAAGGGCTGGTGGAGATTCCGGAGGGGCAAGTTCCTAAAGGGTACCCGAGCTAAGAGGGTTCTTAGCTTCGCACAAGAAATAATTCAGGATACAAGCCAGACAAGAGGTTAGGGTGGAAGCAACTTTATTGAGCAGAGAGGACAAGCACAAAGAGCTACTCCACAGGCAGGGTGGTGGACTCTCCTTAAAAGAGAAGGAAGAGAGACCCCCAACTGTCTCCAGAGGTTGAGCTTACTAATATATGTTTGTAGTTTCTATGGAAAATTACTGGTATGGGGAAATAAAGAGTGGAAAGATGGGATTAACTTTAACCTTTACAAGGTATATTTTGTGGTTTGTTTTTCTTTTATGGTATGGCTAAATGATAAGGTATGGATGAGTAGATATTAATCAGTCTTTGCAGGAATATTTTTGTTCCAGAGGCTCCTTGTGGTCTACTTGCATCTCTGGTCAGCCAAGTTCTGTCAAACAACATGTAGGAGGCCCCTGACTTAACTTTGACTTTAGGTAATTTATGTAATTCTCATGTACCTCTCCTATATTAGAAGTTCCTTAGACTAGAGGACCAGGTGAAGGAAAGATGTTAATGGGGCAGGATAGAGAGCATGATGGCCAGGCCTTTTATTGCCTGTATGACCTCTGGTGGGTTCTTCCCTCTCTAAGATTCAGATTCCTTGTCTGGAAAGTATGCATCCTCCCTCCACCCACCCACCCCTTTTAAAATTGATTTTAAAGAGAAAGGAAGGAGAGAGAGAAACATCAATTTGTTGTCCCACTTATTTATGCATTAATTGATTGATTCTTGTATGCACTCTGACTGGGGATCGAACCCCTAATCTCGGAACCATGCTTTAACCAGCTGACCTACCCGGCCAGGGCAGTGTGCATTCCCTTTCTCAGCTGTGCCTTTGTGACAGGGTGGCTACTCACCGCAGGGTCTGAAGCATGGCCAGTGTGATGGAAGCAATGTCAAATGGCAGAGCCAGGAGTGTCAGGCACCATCGTGGAAGTTTCTGGTTCCTTGGAGCTGGCCATGGAACACCCCACCATCACCAGCCTGGACTTCCCATTGAGAAACTATCTCAAAACAGAAAATCCTTATTGTTTTTCTTCATTTTTGACTTTAGCAACCCCTGAACAGACTACTTGTTCTGGGACAGAAGGAGTGGGGACTATCTGCAAGGGAGGGAAACAAGGTGGGCTGTTTGATGCCCTTCCACTCCCTACATCCACAAATAAATTGGCTACATTACCTCTTAAGTAACAAAGGAAAGGGACTAATACAGCCGTGGGCAAACTATGGCCCTTGGGCCGGATCCGGCCCGTTTGAAATGAATAAAACAAAACAAAACAAAAAGACCGTACCCTTTTATGTAATGATGTTTACTTTGAATTTATATTAGTTCACACAAACACTCCATCCATGCTTTTGTTCCGGCCCTCCGGTCCAGTTTAAGAACCCATTGTGGCCCTCGAGTCAAAAAGTTTGCCCACCCCTGGACTAATAGGTAAGATTTATTAAGCTCTTACTCTGTGCCAGATCCTGTTCTAAGTGCTTTTCAAGAACTGATTGAATTTTCACTATAGCCCTATGAGGTAGATTCTGCATTTATCCCTGTATCACCCATGAGGGAATTGAAGAACGAGGTTAAGTGGAGGGCTTGGGGTTTGAGTGCTACCCCCCGCCGGCCCCAGAGCCTGTCCTCCTCCCTGCTGGCGTGTCTGCACAAACATAGATGGAATATTCACATCCTGTGCCACCTCCGCAAAAAGGAGCATGGGCTAGGGTGGCCTGTTTCCACAGAGCCCAATTTGCCCTTGGATTTTTGCCACAATCCAGTACCATTGTCCTACTACCCCTATATCTTTGTCCTCCTAACACACTTTCTGTGTTGTGTGATTCTAGATTGGACCTGTGATCAGAAACAAATTGTTTTAAAAGACCATATTAAGGCAATCAAGGAATTTGATCAGGGACTGTTAGATCTAGAGCTGTGCTGTTTAATAAGGCAGCCCCGCATCACCTAAGGCTATTTACATTAAAATGAATTACAAATAAGTAAAGGTACACGTTCAATTTCTCAGTTGCACTAGCTGCATTTCAACTGTTCAATCCCACATGGACTGCACAGATATATAACACTGTCATTGCACAGAGTTCCACTGGATGCATGGTCAGATTCAGGTCAGGTTTTGGCAGGATGACTTCACAGGTGCATTTCGTCTGGGCAGGAGGTAGGTGGTGGTAGGTTTTTCTTTTGGTATGAAATCATGCAGTGGACACATATACTGTGCACCTGATGTCAGGTTCCTCATCAGTTTTACACCTCAGTTTTGCAGCCTTCAGGGATCGTTGTCTAGATCTGTTCTGTTTGGTCGATTAGCTGAGATTCAGTTATAAGGCAGAACTTTCCTTCATCTTCTATAACTTGGTACCCACTTGTATGAGGGAAGCAGGATAAATGCTGAATTCTTGCCAGTTTACGGGAGAATGGGTTGGGTTTGTTTTAGTATTATTATGAATGCACAGATTTTGATTTTGATATCCATTGGGCTTTTAAAATTTTATTATTGTTATTTTTTAATCCTCACCTGAGGAATGAGGGTATTTTTTCCATTGATTTTTTTATAGACTGAAAGGGAGGGGGTGAGGAGAGAAAGAAAGAGAGAAACACTTACGTGAGAGAGAGGTACGCACCCTTGACAGGGAATTGAATCTGAGACCCTCTGGTGAGTAGGCTGATGCTCTAACCATTGAGCACACTGGCCAGGGCTGGACTTTTTTTTTAATGCTCACTTGTCTCATCTTTAGCGAATGGGCGCCGCTTAGGGTTTGCTCTCATGTCCTTTGCCATGACTTCTTTATTTTATTTTTTTAAAATATGGAACGCTTGACAAATTTGCGTGTCATCCTTGTGCAGGGGCCATGCTAATCTTCTCTGTATCATTCCAGTTTTAGTGTATGTGCTGCTGAAGTGAGCACTGACATGACTTCTTTAGAAGCTTCCTTACATTCTGCTCTCAAAAGAAGCTCCTGGTTCCCCTGGCTTATTTCCTGTCCAGAACTGGAATCAGCCATTTCTCCAGGAGTCTTGGTTATGGTAGTTTGAGACCACAGTTGTGTTTGGAGTGCTTATTGCTGCTGTGGTGTCATTTCCTCTAGGCATTTTCTGTTGATATAACTATATAAATGGGGAGGGGTTGTTTACTTAAAAGAATACATATCATACGTTTGTATTGATACTTCCAGTTCAAATGTAAAAATTCTGAGTTTTTACTTCTTTGATTTTCTTATTTTAGAATCTTTTTTCTTTTTTTCTTTTCTTTTTTTAAAATATATTTTATTGATTTTTTACAGAGAGGAAGGGAGAGAGATAGAGAGTCAGAAACATCGATGAGAGAGAAACATCGATCAGCTGCCTCCTGCACATCTCCTACTGGGGATATGCCTGCAACCAAGGTATATGCCCTTGACCAGAATTGAACCTGGGACCTTTCAGTCCACAGGCCGACGCTCTATCCACTGAGCCAAACCGGTTTCGGCTCTTTTTTCTTTTTTGCTGGCACCTAATGACATAACCCTTATTACTTATTTGCTACACCTACAATAGTTTCATAATAACATTAATAATGTAGATTTTCTTTTGTATTTTATATTACCCTTAGCATATATACTAATAAGAATGTACGGTCTTATCACTGTGTTTTAAAATCACATGAAGTGGTCTGATCAGCACACATACACTCTTAGATTTGTGGGCTTCATTTTATTCTTGCTTTTTTAGGATTGCTTTTATTTTTATTTTTATTGGTTTATTTCTTTTTCTAACCACATAAAACATTTACATGGGTTCCAAATTCAAACCTGTAAGACAAGGTAAGTTCAGAGAGAACAATCCAGCTTCTAGTCCTGTCCTCAGCACCCTTTTCTCTGCCTCTCTTTTCAAGTAAGTATTTCTATTAGTTTTTTATTTAGTCTTCCTCTTTGTTTATTTACTTTATTAATTTTTATTTAAAAATCTTATTATAATAACAGTATATTATTATAAAAATACTAGAGGCCCAGTGCACTGGTAGGGTCCCTAGTGGCTGCTGGCTGCCAGCTAGGTACTCCCCGGGGCCTCTCTCCCTTTCCCCAGCCACCTGCCACCTCCAGGGCCTTCCTCCCTTCCCCTGGCTGGCCCCGCCCCCTGGTCAAACTCCCAGTCGAGGGGACAATTTGCATACTACGCTTTTATTATATAGGATTGCCTTATGTGATTATATAAGACACAATTATAATAAAGTAATATATAGTTATACCAGCATATTTTCTAATATATAACATTATAATCTTATATACGATTATATTATCTACACTAATAAAAGAGAAACATGGTAATTAGCGTACGACCGCTACCCTTTTCATTGGCTAATCAGTGAGTATATGCAAATTAACTGTCAGCCAAGATGGCGGCCGGCAGCCAGGCACTGAAGCGAGCACGAGGCTTGCTTGCTGCAGACTCCAACGTTCGCTGCCTCACTTGCCAGCCTCTCAGCTGCAAGTCTAAGCAACTATATACTATGTTGCAAATAAGAAGGTAAACAAACCGCCAGAAACCAGCCGGACTGAAACCCAGC
>NW_005366140.1:1423319-1438426 GCF_000412655.1 Myotis brandtii | reverse complement strand
GTGCCTTCCCCTGATCAGCCCGGTCGACTCCCACAAAGGGAGGCCAGACTGTGGCTTAGGCCTGCTCCCCAAGGGGAGCAGGGAGCAGGTAGTAGGACATCCCCTAGGGCTCCCAGTATGTGATAGGGGGCAAGCTGGGCTGAGGGAACCCCCTCCCCAGTGCACAAATTTTTGTGCACCGGGCCCCTAGTTATATATAATTACATATGACAATACTATTTTACTATTTTATATAATATAATCCTTTAATATAATATTATTAAGCTACTATTTTACCCTTATTGTTACTATTTTTTGTTATAAGGACATGCATTATATTAACATTCCCCCTTTCTTAAAAAAATTTTTTTTAACCCACCCAAGTACATGTTTTTATTGATTTTAGAAAGAGCGAAAGGGAGAAGGAGAGAGAGAAACATCGATTGGTTGCCTCCTGTATGTTCCCCAGCATGAAGGCACTGACCAAGATGGAACCTGCAACCTGGGTACATGCCCTGACGTGGAATCTAACTTGTGACCCTATGGTGCTCAGGACAACACTCCAAATAGCTGAGCCACACTGGCCAGGGCAACATTCCCCCTTTCTTATAAAGTACTAGAGGATCGGTGCACGAAATTCATGCACTGGAGTGGGGTCCCTCAGCCTGGCCTGCGCCCTCTTGCAGTCCAACTGTCCTCAGGGGATGTCTGCCTGCTGGCTTAGGGCAGGCCTAAGTCGGCAGTTGGACATCCCTCTCACAGTCCAGGACCCCTTGCTCCTAACTGCTTGGCTCCTGCTCCTTAGCGCTGCCGTGGATGCAGGAGAGGCTCTTGCCACTGCTGCTGCACTCGCCAGCCGTGAGCCTGGCTTCTGGCTGAGCTGCGCTCCCCCTGTGGGAGCTCACTGACCACCAGGGGGCAGCTCCAGCATTGAGCGTCTGCCCCCTGGTGGTCAGTGCACATCATAGTGACCGGTCATTCTGGTTGTTCCGCTGTAACAGTACTTAGGCTTTTATTATATAGATAGATAGTAAACTACCTGCCCTATTCTGCACTTTTAGAAGTTCTAGGGGTGTTGAGATATCACCCTATGCTGTGATCCAGGTTGTAAAAATTTTTCCAGATGTTCGTTTGGGTGCAGCCCCAGTAGATACTCCTTAAATGGTGGCCAGGCTCCCAACTGCCCTCAAAGAAGCTTTCTTCTCACCTTAACTTCTCAGCTCAGGAGCATCTGTTGGGTGCCTACAGCCCATGAGGAAGGGATGAAGATGGCCACCAAGCGCATCACCCAGGAGACCTTTGATGCAGCTGTTCGTGAGAACATCGAGGAGTTTGAGATGGGGCCAGAGGAAGCAGTGAAAGAGGCTGTGGAGCAGTTTGAATCACAAGGTAGGGTGGTATGGCTCCGTCACAACGCTGATCCAGCTCTTTGTCTGACAGTCCCCTCTGGTCCACTGCTCTTAATGTGTGAGAGTGCTGTCCTGCTGTGGCCCCACCTCACCTGACATGGCAGTCCTGGGCTGTGTACCCTCTCCATTTTCTGACCTGGGCAGGCTGGCTACCTGCTCTCACCTCCCTGGCACCTACCCTCTACTTGCCTGGGCCTTTCCCAGACATCTGCAGGGCTGGATACTTCAAGGTGGGTCTCATTTTAATTGTCACTTGAGTGAAGAGACTTTTCCTGACCAGGTCCCAAGAAACAGGGCCACCTGCCTCCTCACATCCTGGCTTGAGCTCAAGAAGGCATAAGTGGGTGTCAGTCACCTACCTGTAGAAACAGGTGTCATGCTCAAACCAGGCCACAGAGGGGAGTGGTTTCAAAAAGAGTTGTTTGGCCCAGACTTAGCAGCCATGTCCATATGGAGGTGCGAGGTGAAGGGGGTGGGTCTTTACTCCTCAGCCCTGCCCAGCCAATGGGAGTAGAACAGTAGTGAGGCTGCATGCCATCACTGCAGCGAGAGGCACATTCTGCCTGGTGGGCTAAGAGGGGAGGGGATCCCACAGCCTTCTCCCTTGGGGCTCCTGTTATTCCTCACCCTGGCTGTATCCCTGCCCTCACTGGAAGGATACTTCTGGGTAGTCCTCCAGCCATTATCCACTGACTATATCCCACTCTGTGCCCAGGACACCAGCCTCTGACCTCTGAGGCTGAATACCTGGTCTCCCTTGCCCTCTGGCATCTCACTGGGTTTGGCCAATGGGAAGTCCAACTCTTAATCTGAAGTGATAGAGCCGGCGTTCATTTCCAGCTCCCTGACTCACCCTTTGTCAAATGACCCTCGCCCCCCACTGTGGCCTGTCCTGGGGTGGGAGAGCTCCCTATCATGGCTTATAGGTTCTCCAACCTCCCAGCCACACCACTACAAACAACCCGTTTTGTTTAATATTTTTTAAAATTGATTTCAGAGAGGATGGGAGAGGGAGAGAGAGAGAGAAACATCAATGATGAGAAAGAATCATTGATGGGCTGCCTCGCACACTGGGAATTGAGTGCCCAGGCATGCACCCTGACTGGGAATCGAACCTTCTGGTTCATAGGTCGATGCTCTACCACTGAGCAACACCTGGCTGGGCCAAACAACTCCCAGAAGTCCTCCTGAGTGGGTGGGACCAACAGAAGGGACATGAGGTGTGATCCTGGCAGGCCCATCGGGATGATGGCTGTCACTTGTTTCCTCACTTCTGCAGGGGTCGAACTCAGCAACATTATAAAGATGGCACCCAAAATCTCTGCAGATGGACTTCAGGAGCCTATACACGACATCCTGCAGGTAGGAGGGAGAGGCCCATGTGGGCAGGGCTGACCTTACATGCTTGTTCCCATACACGTCACCTTGTAATAGTCTGTCAGAGGCACCTTTTCCCTGGTTTCTACTTGGCACATATAGGCTCTGAAGGTCAGGGAATGCCCAGCGTTTACAGGTGGGCCTGAGTTTGCATCTAGGGCTCCCTGAGTCCATGTCTGAGGGTCTCTCGGGGGTGGAGGGCACCATGGAGGAGCCTCTTTTTAGCTTTCCGACCACCAAGTTTGCTCAGAGAGAGTGGGATCATAGTAAGGCTGTCATCTATGACTATTTACCAGAACATTACAGCCTTTCCCCTTAGCACTTAAACTGGCCTGTAGAGTAGGCGGTATTGTTCCTGAATTACTGATTGGGAAATGGAGACTCAGAGCCTGCCCCGGCTCTCCAGCAACCCAAACAAGGAAGGTATAGCTTACAGTGGTTAAGTCTTTTCCTTAAGGTCATCCATCAAACAGTAGTAAGCTGTTGTAAAACAACAGAAGGTTCTAGTGTTTATTGAGAACAGGCTGTGGACTCAGTTCTGTGCAAGGTGCTTTCTTTGTGCTATCTCAGTTATTCTCCCAAAGACACCTGTAAGGTTGGGATTATTATTTCCATTTTTCAGATGGTAAAATTGAGATCCAAAGAGAGTAAAATGACTCTCCTGGCAGCAAGGGAGTGTAGTGATAAAAGAAGAAGTTGGAGGAGCAGCCCTGGGTGTGATCCCAGCTCTGACTAGGGCAAGGTGCTTATTTCTCCCTTCCTCAGAGTCCTCACCATCTCCTGCCTTATAGAGGTTATGTGAAAATCATCTTGTTTTCTTTTGACTTTGCTAGTAAGGATGAGTGTATTTTAAAATGAGCTTGTCTTCTGGCAGTTTTTCTATTTGGTGGTTTATCGTTTTGTTTGTTTTTTCTTATTGATTTGTAGATGCCCTTTATATATGAAGGATCTCAGTAACAATGATCTCTAGCAGTCATCAAGTACTTTCGAAGTGCTCAGCATTGTGCTTAGTGGTTAAAACTCAATCTGTGATTAGCCCATTTTGTTGATCAGGAATATGAGGCTTCCCAAGAATAAATGACTCACCTATGGTCACAGCCATTGAGGGGCCGAGCTGGGACCCAGACCCAGGTCCTTCTCCTCGGGAAGCCAAGCCCAGAGAATGGCTTGGAGGTCTACTACTAGCAGTGTAGGTAACTAGTTTGTTTGTAGCCTTTGCTCTTTTATTATTCTTAATTTCAGTTTTAAAGTTTTATTCTTCATTACAGAAGAAGAATGTGAATATGTTCTTGGCATAAAAAAGTCAAGCAACTCTAGCTGGTTTGGCTCAGTGGATAGAGCGTCGGCTTGTAGACTGAAGGGTCCCAGGTTCGATTCTGGTCAAGGGCACATGCCTGGGTTGCGGGCTCGATCCCCAGTGTGGGGCATACAGGAGGCAGCCTATCAATGATTCTCTCATCACTGATGTTTCTGTCTCTCCCTCCCTCTCTGAAATCAATAAACAAATATAAAAAAGTCAAGCAATACTCAAGCATTTATAGTAAAATCTGAAAGTCCCTGTCCTATACATCCTACCAGCTTCCTTCTCACCCTTTCCTATGAGTGGTTCCACACACATTGGGGTTCAAATCTCCTAGCCTTGTTCTCACCTTGCAGCTTAACCAAACCCTTCTCACATACCATGGCACCCTTGAGCTCTGCTTGTGTGTTGTGGTTCTGATGCATGAAAAATGCTTGACTTTATGCTCTGTGAAATAAGCCAGACACAAAAGGACAAATACTGCAAAATTCCACTTACACGAGTTCCACAAGTAGTCAAATTCATAGAGACAGAAAGTAGAATGGTGGGTGCCAGTGGCCATGGCTAGCGGAGGTGAGTATGGGGAGTTAGTGTTTAAGGGAGACAGTTTCAGTTTGGGAAGATAATTTCTGGACATGGATGGTGGTGATGTCTGCCCAATGATGTGAATGTACTTAATGCCACTCAACTGTGTAATAAGAAATGGTTAAGACGGTAGGCTTTATGTATATTTTACTACAAAAAACAAAAACTGAGGTTGTGGCATTTAGCAGGAACCCTACAAGAAACTTGAAAAGCATATGACACAAGTGCCATTGAGAACACATAATACTAGTATTGCAATTACTCTATATTTAGTCAGAGAAGAGAGGAAAAGAAAATGCCTCTTAGCTCTATGGCGGGGAGGGCTCGTCAAAGAAACAGTGGCCTCTGCCAGCACTTCTGCCTGGGGGAAAGCTGCCCCTCCAGCTCTTGCCCTGATTCCAGACAAGTTATTTCCTCCCTGTATGTCCCTGGTTTCTTTCAAGCTGCTACCCTGTGTGGGGTCCCTTTAAGAGGAACTGCCTAGGTCTACAGCAACCTCCATGTAACTCAGCTACAATCCCTGCTGGTTTAAAATTTTTATTTATTTATTTATTTATTTATTATTGATTTCAGAGAGGAAGGGAGAGGGAAGGAGAGATAAAAACATCAATGAGAGAGAATCATTGATCGGATGCCTCCTGTACATCCCTGACTGGGGATGGAGCCTGTAACCTAGACATATGCCCTGATCGGAATCAAACCATGACCTTCTGGTTCATAGACAGACACTCAACCACTGAGCCATGCCAGATAGGCCCTGCTGGTTTTGACAGCCCCAAAATATGGGCATTTCTCTTCATAGCACTGGAACCCTGGGCTGGGGGGCCCGGTGTGAAGTTGAGACTCCTCCCTCCAATAGGGAAAGCTCCACAGCCAAGATAATCCCTTCCAATTTTAAACCACTACACGTGGGTGTGGGGCCAGCTGGTTCCGCACCTGTGCCCCACATGTCCACCCCACATCTCTGCCCCTCCTACCAATCTTGATGTGGCTTCTTTTTTTTTAAATTTTATTTTATTGTTTAAAGTATTACAAATAGTAGTACACATGTCTCCTTTTTCCCCCCATTGACCTCCCCCCGGCCTCCCTTAGCCCCCAGCACATGCCCTTACCTCCCCCACCCCTCCAGTGTCTTGAGTCCATTGGTTATGCTTATTGGTTATGCATGCATACAAGTCCTTCAGTTGATCTCTTACCCCCGCCACCAACCCTCTCCTGCCTTCCTGCTGTAGTTTGACAGTCTGTTCGATGCTTCTTTGTATCTATTTTTGTTCATCAGTTTATAATGTTCTTTATATTCCACAAATGAGTGAGATCGTGTGGTATTTATCTTTCTGGCTTCTTCTTTAATTCCGTAGTTGTAGGACTTCCATTCAGCCAGATTTCAGGCAGTTCTGAATATACTAGTAGTTGTTCTGTAGTTGTAATTTTGACGTGGTGTGGGAGGAGGCAAGTACCACTTTTACCTACACTGCCATCTTGACTAGAACCTAAAAATACTGTTTTTAAATATGTTTTTTATTGATTTTAGAGAGAGTGGAAGGGAGAAGGAGAGAGAGAGAAAGAGAGGGAGAAATATCTATAAGCTGTCTCCTGCACGCCACCTACTGGGGATCAAGCTCTTAATCCGGTCCTGTGCCCTGACTGGGAATCTAACTGGTGACTTTTTGCTGCTTGAGACGACTCTCAACCAACAGAGCTAGCCAAGGCTCTTTAAAAAATATTTTTATTGATTTTTGGTGGAGAGAGAGAGTAAGGGAGTGGGAAAAAGAGAGAAAAAAAAATCCATGTAAGAGTGTAACATTGATGAGCTGGGTCCTGCATGCCCATACCAGGGATCGAGCCTACAACCCAGGCATGTGCCCTGACCCAGAGTCATACCGGCAACCCTATGGTGCAGGTGACGACGCCCAACCGAGCCACATTGGCCAGGGCTGTACCACAGCCTTTTTTTTTAATATCCTATCTAATAAAGAGGTAATATGCAAATTGACCATCGCTCCAACATACAAGATGGCTGCCCCCATGTGGACACAAGATGGCTGGCAGGGGAGGGCAGTTGGGGGTGACTGCGGGCCCAAGGTGATCACAGGGGTCCTTATAAGTAAAAAGAGGACCCCTAGAGCCTCTAAACAAACACAGCCCTGCCAGCACCTGGACTTTAGTGCAATAGGACCTATTTTGGACTTCTGATCCTCAGAAGGTTAAGATGATAAATTTGTGTTGTTGTTGTTTTAAATATATTTTATTGATTTTTTTACAGAGAGGAAGGGAGAAGGATAGAGTTAGAAACATCGATCAGCTGCCTCCTGCACACCCCCATCTGGGGATGTGCCCGCAACCAAGGTACATGCCCTTGACCAGAATCAAACGGGGGACCCTTCAGTCCCCAGACTGACGCTCTATCCACTGAGCCAAACCGGTCAGAGCTGTGTTGTTTTAAACCACTGCTTGTGGTGACTTGTTATAGCAGAAACAGGTCACTAATATAGACTCCATTAATAATTCATCTTCCTCTGCTCAACCTTAAATAGGGTGATTACCAGGATCTGCCTGTTCTCATCCACCTTCTCTTCTTAACTCTTTTCCTGGTAACTCTTCTTTTCTCCGGATGTCAATTACCACCCAGGAGCAGATGACTCTCGAGCATGTATCTTCAGCCCTGACTTTTCTCCTAAATTTTTAACATTGACTTCTAACTACCCACCACACACTTCCATCTGGGTGCTCCACTGACACCTCAATGCAGCGTGTCTAAAAATGAGTCTTGCTTCCTTAAACTGGTCCTCCTCCTGTATCCCATATCTTAATAAATGCCATCCCATCTGCTCAGTCCACAGACCTAGGAAATGTCTTAGACAGGTCTTCACGTCCTCCTCCACAAACCATTAGTTACCAAACATTGTGGCTTCTACCTCATGGCTCTGGTTGGGGTGCGTGCGGGAGGCAACCAATCGATGTATCTCTCTCACATCGATGTTTCTCTCTGTGTGTGTCTCTCCCCCTTCCTTCCACTCTCTCTAAAAAAATCAATGGGGCCTTGGCCAGTTTGGTTCAGTGAATAGAGTGTCGGCCTGTGGACTGAAGGGTCCCAGGTTCGATTCTAGTCAAGCACACATGCCCGGGTTGCAGGCTTGATCCGCAGTGTGGGGCGTGCAGGAGGCAACCGGTCAATGATGTTTCTCTCTCTCTCTCCCTCTCCCTTCCTCTCTGAAATCAATAAAAATATTTTTAAAAGAAAAACAATGAGAAAAATATCCTCAGGTGAGGATTAACACAAAACAAAACAAACAAACAAATAAATAAAATCTGGCCAAAAATTTACATTGTAATATGTATTCAAAAATATTCCTAATTTCTGGAATAATATTTTATATATAGAGGGTATAATATTTTATTTTACTTTTAAATATATTTTTTCTTGATTTCAGAGAAGAAGGGAGAGGGAGAAAGAGAGACATCAATGATGAGAGAGAATCATTGATTGGCTGCCTCCTGCATGCCCCCTACTGGGGACTGAGGCCACAACCTGGGCATGTGCCCTGACTGGGAATCAAACTGTGACCTCTTGGTTCATAGGTCAACCCTCAACCACTGAGCCACACCAACCAGGTTGTACCACAGCTTTTTTATCCACTCATCTACTGATGGGCACTTGGGCTACTTCCAAATCTTGGCTGTTGTAAATAATGTTGCATTGAACATGAGGATCCATATATTCTTTCTAATTATTGTTTCAGGTTTCTTCAGGTAAATTCCCAGAAGTGTTATTGCTAGTTCATAAGGCAGTTCTGTTTTTTATTTTTTTGAGGTAACTCCATACTGCTTTTCACAGTGCTCCACCAGTCTGCATTCCCACCAGCAGTGCACAAGGGTTCCCTTTTCTCCACATCCTCACCAACACTTGTTTGTTGATTTATTGATGACAGTCATTTTGACAGGTGTGTATGGGTTTGTCTTAAGGCTCCTGTTCAGGCAGGCACTGAGGTCATAGAGTTGAATTGCAGCTAGATTGTCTGTCCTGTTCAGATTGTTTTCTTTCATTATTATTTCCCCCCAGGTGCTTAGAGTTGAATTTGAGTGAATCAGCTGTGTGTACAGTATGGTTTTATTTGGCAGATGCTCAGTAAATATTTGTGGAGTAAATGAGAGAGACAAATAGGAAACATGGTGTGGGCAGGCCTAGCGAAGGTGGCTTTCACCTTTTTTGGAGAGCTGGCCATTGGAGGGTGTATCAGTTAGTTATGGCTGCATAAGAAGCAACCCCAAACAACAGCCATTTCATTGTTTCTTATGATTCTACTGGGTTGACTGAGTTCAGTTGGACAGTTTGTTTTGCTTGGGACCTCACATGTAGTGGCAGCCAGGGCTGGGATGTTTAAAACATCTGCACTTGTATGTGTGGCTCCTTGGCAAGGACACTGAGAGGCCTGGGCCTTGACTTCTATGTGGCCTGTGAAACTCAAGGCTCCTAAAAGCACAGGCATAGAAGCTGACTTGGCTGGAACTGGCCCCACAGAACTTCCAGTGTAGGCCCAGACCTCAGGGGTACAGCACTGTCACTGTGGCCCTCCTTGGGCTGAGATGACACTGAGGTTTCTCCCATGTTTTCTAGATCCTGGAAGACCTGCAGGAGTCCGTGGCCTGCTATTACCCCCAGGAGGTGTCAGCACAACTTACCCGCTTTTGTGAGCAATGCAAGCAGCACAAGGCCTGCCGCTTTCTGGCAGCTCAGAAGGGTGCCTACCCCATTCTACTTGCTGCCTGGAAGCTGGCTGCAGCGGGTGACCAAGGACTTCTGCTCCAGGCCCTCAATGCCCTATCAGCACTGATCAATGGCCAGCCCGACCTCTTGGACACCCAGGGCCTAAAGCTGCTGGTGACCACTCTGGACCAGCATGCCGATGCAGCTGATCTGATTTGCTCTGGGATTCGCTGCATACGCCATGCCTGCCTGAAACATGAGCAGAATCGGCAGAGTCTGGTGAAGGCTGGGGTGCTGCCCCTATTAACTGGTGCCATCGTCAGGCACAGCCGCTGTGCCGATGTGGTCAGGGAGGCCTCTTGGGCCCTCCGCATCATGACTTTTGATGATGACATTCGTGTGCCCTTCGGCAATGCCCACGACCACGCCAAGCTGATTGTGCAGGAGAATGGAGGCTTGAAGGTGCTCATCGAGGCTGCCAAAGGTAGGAACAGGTGTGGTAAGAGTTAGAGTCAGGGCCTAGAGCTGCTTCAGGCATAGGCATGGCTGGCTCTAGGCTCCACTTGCCTCTGTTGGCTTCATCCTACCTGCATGGTAGCCCTTATGGAACAGTATCCTTACTCCTAGTTGTTCCAGGAGAGCCAGCACTCATTGGCCAGGACCAAGTCCTGTGGACATATCTAAAGCCATTTGGGGAGGGGACTCAGCTCTGTCCAACGAGATTGAGAGAGGGGAAGAGCTCCCCAAAGGGAAAACAAGGGTGTTTCCCAAAGATGGGGGAAGTATTGCTGGCATTCACTATGGCTGGTCCCAGGTAGCAGTTCACACTTTGGTTCACACTTGGCCACAAATTCTTGTGCACATATGTGTTCCTGACTCCAGGGTAACCATGAGCCTGTCATGGGAGGTTGTAACACTGACATTCAGACCTCAAAGCACCAGCTCCCATCCACTGCATCCACCAAAAAAGGCCTGACAGGTCTGGTGTACTGAAGGTGCTAGAACAGGGGCGGGCAAACTTTTTGACTCGAGGGCCACAATGGGTTCTTAAACTGGACCGGAGGGCCGGAACAAAAGCATGGATGGAGTGTTTGTGTGAACTAATATAAATTCAAAGTAAACATTACATAAAAGGGTACGGTCTTTTTTTTTTTTTAGTTTTATTCATTTCAAACGGGCCAGATCCAGCCCGCGGGCCGTAGTTTGCCCACGGCTGTGCTAGAAGAATGAGTTCCCTTTCCCCACCGGCTCTTGCCTTGTCTGCCAGAGAGATGGGCCTGCCTCAGTCTCCCCTCCAAACCCCTGGAGAGAGTGGAAACAGATCTTGATCATCTTGGAAGTCAGGCTGCTTTTCTGAGGGGTCATTTGCATTTTCTTGTTTATTTACAGGAGCTCATTTTTGTCAGGGTTCTACCAGAGAGACACAACCAGTAGGATATGTGGGTATAAAGAGTTATTGCAAGGAGTTGGCTAATATGGGGCTTTCGAGTCAAATCCGTGGGGCAGGAACTGACACCACACTCCACAGGGGTGCTTTTTCTTCCTCAGGAAGACCTCAGTTTCTCTGGTAAGGTCTTCAGCTAATTAGACCATCCAGGGTCCACTCCTTTACTTAAAGGCAGATGGATAGCACCATGTCTAGAGAACACCTTCATGGCACATCAGATTAGTGCCCATGGAGTCACTGGGGCACACGAACTGACTATCACATTAACTCTGCATAGATTATGGCTCTCCACCCCTCCCCCAGGAGAGGCAGTGCAGCCTCCTCCCTGTGCCTCTGAGCTTGGTCTTCACAACTGTTCAGTTCTGCCCTGTCAACTCTGTATGTCTCTCCATGGTTTCTAGGTTTCCTGTTATACTTAGAAAGGTCATTCCCACCCCAAAATCATAAAAATAGTCTCGGATGTTTTATTATGGCATTATTATGATTTTCTTTTTTTAGGTATTACCATCAGTTGGTCTGGTATTTAGCTGGGGCATGGTGAAGAGGTGGGGGGAGCAGGGCATCCAGTGTCTTCCTCAGTTGCCAGAAGGGGGCACTGCAGGTCCATACTGCCCATGGTGTTCACTGGGGCTCTCCTGGTTTAGGAAGCCACCTTGCCAGGCAGAGGGTGGAGCAGGATTCGAACCAGGACTGCTGGCTCCGAGCTGTGGCTGGTCCTCTGCTCCTTCCTCATCCCCACAGTTCCTCTCCCTCCCTCTCTGCAGCGTTCCCTGACAACCCCAGCGTCCTGAGTGAGCTCTGCAGCACTTTGTCCCATCTGACTGTTCGCAACGAGTTCTGTCAAGAGGTCGTAGACCTCGGGGGCCTTGGCATCCTGGTGGCCCTATTGGCCAACTGCAACAACCATCAGGTGGGCATCCAGAGCTGTCTTAAAGTGCAACGTCCCCTCACCCTGATTTCAATTTGACATTTTTCTCCATGCCTGGGAAAGTCTCCAGCCTCTCAGGGAACTTGTCCCTTTGGGCTCCTGCCAGCCATACAAGCCTGTGTGAGGACACACCTGGCCCGTGTGCTGATTCCAAAACCAAAATGTATTTCTACTTCTCATTGACCCATAGGTGGGAACTAAAGTTTTGGGGCAGACAAACCCATCCCACTCTTTCTTACTGTCCTCTAGTATCTTTATATTTTCTTCCAGGAGTAGGAGGGACAGGAGTGGGTGTCGCCAGGGCTAACCCAGACCTCAGCTCAGCTGTGTGATGCTTGAGTGAGGCCTACCCCTCACTTCCTGGGCTTTCCTCTCTGTATAACAGGTCAAGGACCCCTGACCATCATTATTTCATGTAACAGTGACTTATCAACCCCCTCACCACATGTCCAGCCTAAGGCTAGGGATCCTGACCCGGCCAGTGACAGCAGCCGGTCAAGTCAATCACTGCCCACCCTGGGCCTGCAGCCAAGGCCAAGGAGACCTGGTATTCTGATTGCTGACCTGAGCCAATGCTTCCTCTGTGGGGGGTGGGGGAAAAGTCATTGGAACAACAAGGTCTACTTCCCCTGCCTTCTCTATACAATGAATAGTAACCCAGCTGTCACATGCCGCCTTTGTGCCCCAGGGCAGCCCTAGCTGTTGTTCAGACTGCTGAACAGCCCCAGACCTACCTTCGAGACCCCCTCCCACAATACAGCAACTTAGCAGTTAGCACCTGGTGCAGCGGGGAGGGGGGCTGGCTGCACCAGGGTGTGACCCCCTTGTGCCCTCCATATAGGACCTTGTGAAGCAAGTGCTGAGTGCCCTGAGGGCCATTGCAGGCAATGATGATGTGAAGGATGCCATTGTCCGTGCAGGTGGGACAGAGTCCATTGTGGCTGCCATGACCCGGCACCTGGCCAGCCCCCAGGTACCTCCAAGGGGCTCATGAGGTGGGGCAGTGGATCTGGAATCCCAGCTCAGTCACTATATCTGTGTGATGCTCTTTCCATTTCCTCAACTAGAGATGAGGGAGGGGGAGGGGCAGGGAGAATGAGGGTGGGCAAGGGGTGGGATCAGGCAAGGTTAGGGTGGAGGGGGGTCTGGTGAGTGAGAGCCAGGGTAAGCAGAGCGGGAAGTGGGACAGAAGAGCTTGGTTGATGTTTTTGTCATCCTGATACTGTTCCTGCTATTGCTGGTCCGGTACACACCTGAACTGATAGTGGTCTGTTCAAGTGGGGTCTTGGGACACTCGCCTGGGGGTCTGTTGGCCTGGTCTCAGCCATTCCTGTGACCCATCCTGCAGGTATGCGAGCAGAGCTGTGCAGCCCTGTGTGTCCTGGCCCTGCGCAAGCCCGAGAACAGCCGGATTATTGTAGAGGGCGGTGGTGCTTTGGCTGCACTGGAGGCGATGAAGGCACACCCGAAGGAGGCTGGTGTGCAGGTGGGTAAGGAAGTAGGAGAGGCAGAAGCCCGCATGCAGAAGGGGGGCCAGACAGGCTCTCCTTGTCCCTGTCCCTGTCCCCATTCCCATCATGGCCCAAGCCTTCTAGGTTCCTATTCCTTCCCAGCTCCTAGAGTTCTGCAGCTACATGCCATCCTCCAGAGTATACTGTCCCTGCTCCTTTATTCTGTGTTTGATATTTTCTTTTAGGCTCTTTGTAGGAATCTGGGGAGGAGGAGGGAATGGGAGAGAGCAGTGGGGCTCTGCTTGGATTTGGAATGGTTCTGCCCGCCTCACTGGGGAGTCTTCAGGGCTGAACTATACACGGAGCCATGCGTACACTGTGGCCTGAAACCCACACTGCTTCTTGCAGTCCCTGGTTCTCCCACCTCTCACATGCACCCCAGCACTGGGGCCTCATGATCCTTAGATAGCCCAGGCTGTGGTTCCTGTAGGGCCTTGCTCTCCTGCCCCTTCCAGGACATCATGCCCTTGGCTGGCCCATTACCTTGTCCTTTTCTGACCACCCTGGCCAGAAGTCCCCACACTTCACCTACTCATCCACTGATGGTGGAAGCCTTGTTGGGGTGCTTTTAGGTACCCACACATGGCAGATATGCAGGGTATACTGAAGGAGTACCAATGTAATTGACAGATGGGCTCTGTGCACACCCCCTCTTTCCTCTGTCTTGCTGCCCTCTTCCTCTGGGGCCCCTGCCAGACTCTCTGTGAGACTAAAGGACCATATCTGAGCGATCAGCCCCACCTGCTGAACCTTTGGGCACCCTGGGAAATGGATTAGCTATGCCTTGGGCTGTGGAGAAGATGAAGTGAAGGGATGCATCTGGCCTGATGAGCCATAGCATAGCACCCATCGAATAATGGCTGTGGTCATCATTGTGTTATGACGATAACCCCAAGATCAGAGTGGATCCTACCTTGGGACTTTAAGCACCAGCCTACAGCCTTCATCTTCTCTCCCTTCTAGAAACAGGCCTGCATGCTGATCCGAAACCTAGTGGCCCGCAGCCAGGCCTTCTCACAGCTCATCCTGGACCTGGGGGCCGAAGCACTCATTGTGCAGGCCCGCGTTGCTCACCAAGATTGCGAGGACGTGGCCAAGGCAGCCCTGCGGGACCTGGGGTGCCATGTAGAGCTCCGAGAGCTGTGGACCGGCCAGAAGGGCAACCTGGCACCTTGACCCAGCCTCCTAGATTGCGACTCTGGGTGAGTCGTGTGACTCAGGAAATGGGGAGGTCCATGTCCAGCCTCTCTGCCTCCCAGATTCCTCCCCCAATTCAGTGAGACCTGTTTTCTGATGGATACCAGGTACAAGCTTGGGGGTAGAAAGGGAGCACTGGTAAGGCATCTACACTGGGTCTTGTGCTCCCATCACCAGCCAACAGTGTTAGTATTACCCATCTTGGCCCCTCCCCCAAGCCCTTTCCTACCAGAAGGACCTTCTCAGCATTGCTTGGGGTGAAGGGCTATCTGAAATATGGCAGACACACTGGCCAGTCTCAGAGTGGGGCAGGGATCTCGCTTCTGCCTCTTCACGTCCATTCTTGCTTTGCTCCTGTTTTTCTCACCTGTAAATGGGTCGAAGATACCTTGCTTTCCTGGCCAGAGGGCAGGGACTGAGGCTGGTCCATCTCTGGGGCCCCAGGCCAGCCATTTCTGTGTGGTAATAAAAAGACCTTGCTTGCACTGGACTGTGTGGCTCAGTTGGATGAGTGTTGTCCCATACATCAAAAGGTTGCTGGTTCAATTTCCTGCCCAGTAGGGGTGTGTAATAGGCAGCCAATTGATGTGTCTTTCATTGGTAATGTTTCACTCTCCCTCTCCTCTCTCTCTCAAATCAATAATAATAATAGTAACTATATATATATAT
>NW_005366140.1:1417109-1423252 GCF_000412655.1 Myotis brandtii | reverse complement strand
AGACCATTGGTTGACAAATGGAGGACTCTCTTCCAAGGTCCTTATGCAGGGGTAGGGGGCTTTGCAGCCAGTGGTCTCAGATACTGGGAGGAGTGGACATTTGGGCAGGCCATGGGGTTGCTGAGGAAAGTGAAGAGGTTTTGAGAACAGCTTGGGATATAGGATCTGATGTTGCTTTTAGACAGGCAGATTGCTGGGGCCACAGTTGGCATGAGCCTGGGGTTTGCAGGCACCTAGGTTGCTGCTTCTGAGTGTGTATCTCCCTGGGGAGCTGAGTTGCTTAGCATCCAACCCCCACTCAACTATGTGGCCTGCAGTAAGTGACATAACCTCTCTGAGCTTTGATTTGATCCTCCATAAAACAGGGAGTGTGTGTGTGGGGGGGGGGGGGCGGGGGTGGCGGGTGATAGCTCACCCTCAATGTTGGAGCAGAGCTGAGACATGGGAGGTGCCTGATTGTCTTAGCTTCACCTTGGTCACCCAGGAGGACACTCTTGCACTGCCCCTCCTGACCACATTGAGGTCCTTGCTTGCTAGGTGGCTTGGGCAGCCTGCCTTCTCTCTCTGAATCTCAGTTTCCCCATCTGTAGGATGGACATCACTGTTGGTACCCCAATGCCCACTACATCTTCCAAGTGTTCTTGGGTCTCCAGTGCCTGGCAGACCCCAGCTTTCTCTGTAGACACTCTCAGGGGGCATCTTGTGGTCATCTGGCAGCTCATGCATTCCAAATGGCCTGGTCAGGGTCAGAGTAGCCTCAAGACCCCTGGTGGGCTCCAGGCACGTGCCTGGCCCCTCCAGCCTGCACCTCAGAGCCCCTCTCCTCTTGGAGTACACTCCTCTACTGGTCATTCACTTCCCCTAGCCTGAGGAGGGACTCATTTTCACTCTTGACATCAGTTCAAGCCCTTTTCCCAGAAGGCTCCTGGTTTCCATGGAAATTGGCTAATACAAATAGCTGTGAGGTCAGCACCCTGGCCCCACCTCCCTGCGGTGTCCAAGTCTCCCCCGCCCCCAGCTGGGCGGGCCCTGCCTGCTCAATTGGGCTGACATGACCCTCTACCCCAGTGACCCTGCCCTGACCTCCTCTCACCAGGGACTTGGCAAGGGTGTAGGAGAAGGATCCCTGCCTGTTCTAGGTTGCCCTGACTTTGATTTCTGGGTCAGCCAAATGTGTGACCTTGGGACAGTCCTTCTGTTACCAGCAAGACAAGACTTCAATTCTTATCTACTTGAAGGAAAGATTTCAAGCAAGAGACACAGTGCAGCAAAGCAAGCAAGAATTTGTTGGCTGTAGCAAAAACACACTCAGGACAGTGAAACAAGGAAGGACATAGTAGAAGCAACAGGAGAGCCTAGGCTGGGCTGCTGTGGCTCGCTGGGAAGTCAGAGAAAAGGGGGCCTTGGAGACAAGTTCAGGGAGTTTGCCCAGGATGAGCTGCTGCTGCCCCCTGCTACCCTGGTTGCAAGTCTTGTGGGATCCCTTAGAGTTTAGGGGATACGTGCCTGTGGAGGAAGGAGGGGGAAGGGAATGGCACAGGCACGCTCCCCTTGGGGAGAGCATGAATTGGGTCCTTTGCATTGATGGTATTTATTTCTTGCAGGTGGGAATCTTAGGGGAGGTCTCAGGGGAGGCATTCACCAGCTTTCCAGGTGTGCTCTTTCAGGGTCTTGGTCACCACTGATTGGTTGGCGCCTGGGCAGGGCATCAATAGTCAGCGCAGCTGGTCCTGAGGCAGCCATGGTGTCACTTGTCTGATTTTGCTGCCATTGTGGGCCGGGAGCTGAAATACAACTGAGGCCTAGCTGTTATCGTTAGGGAGGAAAAGGTCAGGGGGTCTAAACTGCATGACCAGCAATATGCTAGGGAAGGAAAGGTTACTGTGGGGGTGAGGTTATCATTTTCCCAGTTTTGCCCCTTGCTAGGCACCCAGGGCTTTTGGTCTTGGTGACGTTCTACACCTGGTCCATTGTCCTTGCTCTGCTCATGTCTGTCTTAATGCCTATAACACTGTGACCTTGGGGAGTCCTCAGGCCCTGTAAGCCTTATGTTACTTCATCTGTCACATGGGCAGGAGTGGGGTAGGGGTGAGTGGGGAGGGTGGATGCTGCCAGCCAGTTTCTGAGGAAGCCTAAGTGCTGCCCTGTGATTCCTGCCCCAGATCAGCTCTCACTCTGCCCATGGCTCCCCATCAACCTCCCCATAAAATCAAACTGCACTCCAGGCCCTGTCCACCCCCACCCTCATCTTCCTCATTCTCTCCTTTAATCATGATTCCAGCCACACCAGCCTCCTCACCTCAGGGCCTTTGCCCTCCTTTTGGAGTACCCTTCCCTCTGTCCTCTCCCTTTCCCAGTCCCATCACCCCTTGTGCTATGCCACTGACCTCTGACGCCATCTGTATGTTTTCCTGTGTGTCTGCCCCCCACTCTGTGTGTCTGCCCCCCACTCTGTGTGGTTTCAAGGCAATCTCAGTCTCCAGGACTCTGTCTTCCCCACTCTGCTCCAGCTTCCTGTAAACATTTCTGAACATTTACCTGAGTAAATTAATAAGTACACAGGGTGGTTGGAGAGAAGGCCTCCCGCACAGCCCAGGGCCCACTCCTGGGCTCTTTGCCAGCTTTTCTATAGCTGCAGGCCTCTTTGGGGATGGGTGGCTCCCGTTTATCAGTTCTTCCCACCTTAGCCAGAGGAAATGGGTGTCTTCAGGGGGTGCACTTAGGGACTGTTTAGATGTCCTCAGCCTGGTTATCCCATGTCCAGCTGAAGACCCCACATTTCCCAGACGTTGGCCATGCCTAGGTTCTAGTCCCTGCACTGCCATCTCAGGTTGACCTTGGCCGACACAACTGAAAATGGACTGTTTGTCACTGCACTGGGCCATAGTTCCCTGCAAGGCCTGGTTGGGGGTGTGCCCAGTACAGTACCCCTCCCCCCCCAATCAAGGAGTACTCCCTGACCTTGTTGATGACATAAAAACGTGGGCTGAGGGGAACATGACTGCAAGGGAGGTGCCAGCATGTTTGGGCTGTGCCTCTGTTGCTGGTGCTCTTGGATGAGTGGCCAGGACTCTCGGAGCCTCTGGAGACTGAGATTACCTTGAGACCAGTCAGGCATGGCTGTAGTCACTGTTGTGTCCCTCCAGCCAGGGAAGGGCCTAGGGCCGTGGTCAGCAGACTGCGGCTCACGAGCCACATGCGGCTCTTTGGCCCCTTGAGTGTGGCTCTTCCTAAGCCTTAGGAGAACCCTAATTAAGTTAATAACAATGTACCTACCTATATAGTTTAAGTTTAAAAAATTTGGCTCTCAAAAGAAATTTCAATCGTTGTACTGTTGATATTTGGCTCTGTTGACTAATGAGTTTGCCGACCATTGGCCTAGGATCCTTGGTTGCAAACATCTCTGAGAGGCATAGCCTGTGAACTCCATTTTTCCAGATGTAAAATAGACTCACTGGCATTTGGGGGGCCGAAGCAGGATGAGAACCCAGCTTGGCCTGCCTCTGCCACTCCTCTGTTGCCAACCTGACCTTGGGCAAATGGCTCTCTGGTCTCGGTTGATTAAGCCTTGTGCCTAAGCCTAGTTCATTGCTGGTGTGTGAGATGATTCCCAGGATCCCAGAGAAGTAGAGGGAACTAGGGGACAAAGAGGCGGTGGCCTGCCCAGGGCCAGCCAGGCCAGCTCAGAAGAGCTAGGATCCTGACACACTGGCCAGGCACAACCAAGGTGCCCATGGTGGGGTATCTATCAGTTGCTGATGCCAAGGGGCTTTGCCTGACATTGTTGGAAGGGTAGAGGAAGGTTGGCTGGTGCCAGCTTGCTGACAAGCAAACAGAAGCCAGAGCGCAGCCAGTGTTTCTGGCACTAGAAGGAGCAGCTGGGTGCTAGGATGCTGCCTGACCCTTGCCTCAGTTGGCACTGTCCCTGGGGGTACCATGGGATTTTCCAGGAGCTTGCTGCTTCCCTCACAGAGCTTGGCAGATGGGTACTGTGAGTGAGGACTCCTTCAGCATTAATATCTCCCTCTTCAGGTGGCAGACTACACTCATAGTTGGTCTATATCCACATTCCATAAAGTGCTATTTATAAAAAAGGAAACCGAGTTCCTGAGAACAACTTGTCCATCACAGATGTTCAGTGAGTTCTCACTGCAGACCAATACATTTGTGAGTTTTACTTCCATTCAATTCATTAATGCTGGCATCAACCCTGGGAGGTAGTTGGAGAAACTGAGGCAGGGAGTTTGAGTCACTTGCTGAAGATCCTGTGGCCAGCAAGTCAAAAAGAGCAGGGATCAAACCCAGCCCTGCACCCTTCCAGCAAGGAACATTTGTTACATGAGGCTAGTTTTTCTTGTCTGAAAAGTGGGCACTGTCACCCCCATTCCCCAGATTCCAAGAATCCGGAAGTCATGTGACATGGTGTTTGGGAAGGCCTGGCAGGGACCTGACACTTCAGTAGGTGTTCGGCAGACTCTGGTTCCTCCTTTCCTCTGGAGGGCAGAATGGAGACCAGGGTTTTGAAGTTTCAGGGAAGCTAACCACAGCTAGGAGGTATGGAAGGGGAGGGGAGGCAGGGATATCATGGGAATATCATAAGTCAGATGGTGGTCTTGGGCTAGTGACTTCCTATAGTATGAGCCCCAGTCATTTCCTCCAAGAGATGTCATGGATTAAGCACTTACCAGCGGCTAGTACAACCCTGAAATGTGAGCCCTTATTAAGGCTTAGCTCAGTCTTGCTCCCTCCCAGGACTCCTGGTTCTGGACTGGATTTCCACCAACCCCAACCTGAACCTGGTGTAATAAGAGCCAGTATCTGGGAAGATTTGTAACCCTCTCTCTCCTGGAGATTAAGGGAATCCAAGAGCAGGTGGGCTTGGGAGAAATTCCAGTGACAGCAGAACACTGGATGACAGATGGCTCCCTAAACTGCTGGTGTCTGACTGCAAAGAATTTCATGAACCACACCTCACAGAGAAGCTGAGGCTCACAGGCCTGTTGTGACCTCCTGTGGGTCAAAGGCATTCACCAGAGGATCAAGGCAAGGGCTGGGATATAAATTCTCCAGGTGTAAGAATCATTGTCCAATGAGGGAAAAGGCTCAAAGTGCCCAAGGTTGTGCGGTGGGTGGGTCAATGGTTGAACAGGAATTGGAACCTGAGTCTCTCAGGCCTCCAGGGCTATTCTTTGACACTTGCCTTATCCTCTTCCAAAAAGCAGACTGCTGGATTCACACCCAGATCCAGCCACTTAAGTGCGTTGCGGTCTTGGGCAAGGAGCTTGACCTCTATGCTCTGGTTTCTGTAAAAGGGGCCAATGGTAGCTTTAAACTCATGGGATTGTGGTTAAGATTACAAAAGGCTTATAGCAGGGAAGAGGCCGGACTGGGATGCCATTGGATCGAGGGACAGAAAGCTTGAACTCGGAAAAGTCCAACACTTCCAGAAAATCACAAATCGAACTAGTAGGATTCCATTTCTTTCCACGTCTTCACACCAACCGGGAGCCGCAGAGTGCCAGCCTTAGTGAACTCCAGCGAGTTCACCTCTCCCTGTCGTTTGCAGCGGAATAATAGGGAGTGATTATCCACGAGTCCTTCGGCCGAGATGGCCCAAGTTCACTCTCCACAGTCTCAGGGGACTTCATGTGGGGCGTAGGAGGGCACCTCTAGCCGCCATGCTCCGGGCCTGACCGCACCTTGCACACTTGAGCTCCGCCCGTGGCACACCGCCCACGGCCCCTGCGGCTGGCCACCCCCCTTCGGCTTCGCAGCCAATCCTCGTCGCCCTCCAGGCTACTCCCTCTGTTTCACTGGAGCCAGTTGCTCCAGCCACCTCGGAGCCCCGCTCTTGTTCCCCAGCGATTGGTCGTCAGGGCTGCTTGTCTTCTGCCAGTGCTCCAATTCTCGCCAGCCTCCAGGCCCTCACCTCCCAGCACCTCCGCTGGGCGGGACCACCCTTGACACTCCGAGTCTCTCACAACAGTCCCGCCTCTACCCCAGCAGCGATTGGCTTTAGGGGTTGCCCGTCTGCTTTATGCCCACCAATCATTGCCATCTCCAGCTCTGATTGGTCATCGCACAGCCAATCGGGGCGCGTCGTGGACCCCCTCCCGCGGCGCGCGCCGGAGGGGTACGCGAGG
>NW_005366140.1:1416392-1416949 GCF_000412655.1 Myotis brandtii | reverse complement strand
CCCAGTCATGGGTCCTGGGGCGGGGGTGGAAGAGGTGGGGAATGACCGCGTCACGGGAGCAAGGAGAGGACCAGCCCCCCCTTCCCCCCCGCCCGTCACCCAGCGTCTTGTGTCCTCTGGGGGTCCCCATAGCCGGATCTGAGACCCTCGCCGTCAGCCCACGCACACCTGACACCGCGTCAGTCTCATTGAGCCCCCCTCCCCCCATACACCTGAGACTGTCCGCCTCGCTGACATCCTCCGGGGCCGCGTCCCCAGGCGCCCAGCACAGTTAGGTCTACACGCAGCTGAGTCTGTGCTCCCACTTACGGACCCCCTCACATACCTGACCGCGCCCCCACTCATGGACCCCTCCCACATCTCCTGAGACTGTCCTACCCTCCACCCTACCCCGCCTCCACAACGGGCCTGCACTCCCACACCAACACCTGAGCCTGTGACCCAAACTCAGGGCCTCCACTAACATCTGGGCCCGTTGGTATCTCTTCACTGACTTTGCTGACACCCAGGTCTGTGCCCCTCTCGCTGCCCTTCCCTTCAGCAACTTGGGTCAGGCC
>NW_005366140.1:1368542-1416365 GCF_000412655.1 Myotis brandtii | reverse complement strand
GCGCACACACACACCTGCCCTGTACCCCCTAAGCAACGCTCCAGTTGCTTCACACCCCCAGTCAGTGCACCTGCGGGTACTTTCTTCTACATGCCCCTGTGTTTGCCTCCTGTAATCCTCAAAACACGCCCCCCGCTCCAACATTCTAAACCTTGAAATCTGAGGATCACTGCACCCCCCTCCCAAGAAAAGCTCACCCACAGACTGTCTTTTCATTTATGGTAGTCTATAAAGTGATTTATGGACTTAGAATAATCCCATCCCAGACAAACCCAGAATTATTTCCATTTTAATTTAATTGAACAAATGTAAAGTGACTTGAATTGGGGAGGCAGAGCCCACCCCTTCCTGAGCATTGCTGATCCTTCTCTGTGGACTTCCACCATTTCTGCCCATCTGTTGTGTTTATTTCTGAAGGGTTGGCAGGGGAGGGGACCCCCACCCTCTCTGCAGCTGTTCTTCAGGCATCATGTCTTTGACTGGGTCCAGAAAGACTGAGCTGGAAGAGTAGCCCCTGGTCGCTGCTGGAAAACGAGCCTGCCAGTCCTGGGGTGGGGATGGGGGTGCTGGGGGAGTGTGGCTTCAATATCTGGGGTGCTGCCTCTAGCAAGGTCACTTGGAAGGAAGTTGCAGGGCCTCTGGCCCCCACTTTTGCAGACTGAAGCCCCTCCTTGACCCAAGGGAGCTCCTTAGACCCTTAAAGCCGATGCATCCAGAGTAAGCAAACACTCTTTAGAGTGAGAGAGCTAATGTTACAGTTAGAGCTAAACTGTTAAACTGGAACCTGGGGTAGTGCTTGGGTAATGATTTTTCTGGAACTTTTCAATTCTGGGAGTATGATTTGCCTGTGTGCAGCAGAGGAGACCGTGGCTTTGTTGTTAAAAAAAGCAATAAGGTGCCCTTTCCTGTAAGGCTTGCATAGAACCTCTTACACGACCACTCCATCCCCCCTTTGACTGGGTCCCACCCTTTCTCTCCCTGCAAAGATGTTGCTGGGATGTTCCAGAGGGTCATGTCACTTTCAGCTTTTCCTATGGAAACCGAAGCTATTGGAGTTTTCTGTTCAAATTCAAAAGGAGTCATTTAAAATGTGTGTATGTGTATATGTAGATGTTATAAACAGATACACATATATAAATATATGTACATATACATTTAATTACAAATTTTTTTATTGATTTCAGAGACGGGAAGGGGGGAGAGATAGAAAGAGATAAAGAAAGATCAATGTGAGAGAGGCACATCAATTGGTTGCCTCCCAAACATGCCCTAATCTGGGATTAAGCCTGCACCAGATGTGTACCCTGACCAGGAACTGAACCCGAACCTTCTGGTGCACGGGACAATGCTCCAACCAACTGAGCCACACTGGCCAGGGTCATATATACACATTTATATATACATATACTGTACACACATTTTATATATATATACATACACACACACAAAATATATATATGTGTATATGTGTATATATATATGTATATATGTGTGTGTGTATATATATATATTTCATTTTCTCTTAGGTTAAGAGTTTGCAATGAACTTGAAAAATTAGAACATGGATCCATGTGTTCCTGGTATGGAAGTTGAGGACAGAGAACAGCTCCCTGAGCACTGGAAGCAGGTAGAAACCCATGGGGTAGAATCAGTGGGTAATGTTGGACGCATAGCCCTGTAGCCATAAACTTTAACACTATCCTTTTATCTCATAGGAAGAAATCAGCACATGAATCTCCAGCCACAAATGTATTTCCCATGACAGATGCTCCCGAGTTCCTTTCTGCCGAAGAAAGAACTCTCTAACTGACAACTAACAAGGAATTCATGTACATGGTAAAAAAAATCATCTAACAATTGTAAAGGGCATACAGTAAATAGACAGGTCTTCCCATACCTGGACCCCATCCCCTTTCAGAGGCACCGTGGTTAATTTCTTCTGTTTTCTTCAGAGATAGTCTGTGTTGGGCGGGGGCAAGGGAAGGAGGGGAGAGTATATCCCCTGCCTCTTTCAAATCTCTGGTAAATTTGCATCATATTTTATCAAATGGGTATGTTGATTATATATCCAGTATTTTTTACCAAGTTGTCACTCATATTTTCTTTTACAAACCGAGCTGCACTGAACAAATAGACTCATGAGTGAGCAAATATGTAGTGAACGTGTGTGGTGCAGGCACTTTGAAACCTCTGACTTCATGGAGCTTACATTCAATGCAACCACTTCCTAGGAGTGGCCAGGCCAAAGGGCATGTCCACTAAAATGGTTAATGTTCCTCCAGAGATGTCCAGTCTCTCAGCTGTAAAGTTGGAATGCCTGTTTTCTCCTCCAGTAGCCAGGGTGTTTTTTTATCAAGTATTCTATCTCCAATCTGATAGGTAAAAAACAGTCCAAGAGATCCTTTGGAATGTTGCTTCTTCATGTACATCTCTTAGGGATTATGGCCCATGTGGTGGTAATTAAACGATAGATTTCTGTTTCTCTTTCACAGTTAGAGTACAATTCAATCCAAAACATATTTGAGTTCCTACTCTGCAAAGCTCTGAAGGAAATCTTGTGCTTGATGGGGCATCGCACGGAATCCCAGGAGGGCACATCCTGAGATGTTGACACAAAGTACCTTGACAAGCATGAGGTACCTTGACAAGAACAATTAGCTAGAATAACTGTTTAGCTGTTGCTAAATTTTTTTTCCACTTGGATCCAGCAAAAAAGAATGAAGATATCAGATGAGATTGAGCGAAGTCAAATGCTAAATCTATTTGGGAAGCTGTCTCAAGATTCAGTTGTTGGCAATTTCCCATTATTGGCGCCTGGTGGAGGGTGTCATCAGACTGAGGTCAGGCCTTTTCCCACATGCTACCTTATTTTTTGTTCTTTTCTATTTTGGCAGTTGGACATTAGAGGAATACTGTGACGATCAAAGATATTAGCTTCTTTGAGTTTTATTTGGGCTTGTTTGGGTTTTATTATTGCTTAATAAAAAGTATATAGTGTACACATGGAAAGAACCAAGGTAGAAAGAATAATGAAACTAACACTCAGCTCAAGAATTCCAGTGACTCCCTGTGTCCCACAGCCCCTCCCTGGTCACTGTGTCACTGTGCTATTTTTACACTTGTCAACTTTTTTTTTTTTCCTTCACTGAGTACCTTTTGCTGCAGCTGAGTGCTGGGATTTCAGGGTCTCAACAAAGTTCCCCTGAAGCCAAGTTTTATGCTGAAGCTCTGCCAGGAGAGTGCCCTTGAGGTCCAGAGAGGAGAGCAATGACCTCAGGGCCAGAGACGGGTCACTAGCCAAGGGACAAGCCAGTATTGGGAGGTTTGGTCTCAGAGACTCTGCCATGTTAGTTTCCTGGGGTAACTGTAACAAATTACCACAAACTAGGTAGCTTAAAGCAACATAAATTTATTCCATCATAGTTGTAGAGGCCAGAAGGCCAAAATCAAGGTATTGGTAGGGGCTATAGACTGAACTTGTGTCTTCCCTTAAAATTCATATGTTGAGCCTGGCTGGTATGGCTCAGTGGTTGAGCATCGACCTATGAACCAGGAGGTCATGATTCGATTCCCAGTCAGGGAACATGCCTGGGTTGCTGGCTTGATCCCCAGTGTGGGGCAAGCAGGAGGCGACCAATCTGTGATTCTCTCTCATCATTGATGTTCCTATATCCCTCTCCCTCTCCCTTCCTCTCTGAAATCAATCTATCAATAATAATAAAAGCGTAATATGCTAATTAGACTGGATGTCCTTCTGAATGATCTTCAAGACGAAGCCGGGCCTGTGAGGGCTGAGGCAAGCTACCACAACAGTGAGGAATGAGCCACTTGCACAAATTTCATGCATCGGGCCTCTGGTATATATATAAAAGCCTAAGTGACCAAACGACCATCAGGGGGCAGACGCTCAATGCAGGAGCTGCCCCCTGGTGGTCAGTACGCTCCCACAGCCAGCCTCCCATGGCTGGCCAACCTCCCGCAGTCCCTCTCTTCACCCTGCTGGCTGGCTGGCCTTGATTGGCCCCAATCACCGGCCAGGCTGAGGGACCCCACCCGTGCACAAATTTGTGCACTGGGCCTCTAGTAAAAATATTTTTTAAAAAATTCATATGTTGAGCTGTAACCGGTTTGGCTCAGTGGATAGAGCGTCGGCCTGCAGACTCAAGGGTCCCAGGTTCGATTCCGGTCAAGGGCATGTACCTTGGTTGCGGGCACATCCCCAATGGGGGGTGTGCAGGAGGCAGCTGATCCATGTTTCTCTCTCATTGATGTTTCTAACTCTCTATCCTTCTTCCTTCCTCTCTGTAAAAAATCAGTGAAATATATTTTTTAAAAATTCGTATGTTGAAACCTAATCTCAATATGATGGTATCAGGAGGTAATTATGTGATGAGGATTAGTGGCCTTATAAAAGAGACCCCAGAGAGTACCCTAGACCCTTCTACCATGTAAGGACCCAATGAGAAGACAGCCACTGTCTATCAGAGCCTTGATTTTGGACTTCTAGCCTCCATAACTATGAGAATACATTTCTGTTGTTTATAAGCCGTCTGGTCTGTGCTATTCTGTTACATAAGCCCAAACAGATTAAGACAGCAGGGTTGGTTCCTGCTGAGGTGCCCTGAGAGAGAATCCATCCTGGCTTCTGGCTGCTGCTCACAACCCTTGGGTTTTTTAGCTTGCAGCCCTATCACCTTGATCTCTTGCCTCCATATCCACAGGCCTTCTTCCTTGTGTTTGTGTATTCCACTAAGGACACCAGTCATTGGATTTAGGGCCCACCCTAAGTCCAGGATGCTCTCATCTAAAAATCCTTAATTATATCTGCAAGACCCTATTTCCAAGTAAGGTCACTGTCTGAAATTCTGGGTGGATATGAACTTTGTGGGTCCTAATTTAACCCCTGCAGCTGTTGAAACCAGCATTTTCATCGGGGCGTTATCTGAGGAAGTGCTTGTCCAGCTGCCTCTACTGTTTCCAGCAAGGTGAGGCCAGCAGGGTCGTAGTACATTCCCCAGCCCCTCCAGATGGCCCCTGTGGGCTCCCTTGATCACCCAACTCCCTTCCCTCAGGTGGGGGCCTCTGCCCAGAGCTAATAAGGACCCGGAGAAGTGAAAGTATACATCTCAGTTTTGCTTCTTGTCACCCCTTGGCAAGTACTTACTGGACTGATAGCTTGGTCCTAGGTCCTCCCAGTTTTACAGAAAGAAGACCAAGGCTTGAGGAGGCTTTTGCCCAGAGACACACATGGGGAAGCCCAGACAGGAGCCCAGACAGGTGCTGGTCCGTCTGAATCCAAACAAGTAGCTGTATCACTGTGCTTTCAGTTGCTGTTAAACACATGCTGCCATCAGTATGGCCTCCAGGAGTGGAACAAACTCAAAGCCTCATTCTACAACCTAAATATTTGTGTGCCAGGACTCGGGACAAGTGCAGAGGAAGCAGACACACTGGGCTTAGAAGGGAAGGGTACGTGGATGTGGATCAGACCCTCACTAAGTGGTTAGGGCACTGTAATTGATTGATCCTGATCAGAGGCTGTGGTACTAATTCAGGGGTCCAGGAAGGTTCCCCAAGATCTGAAGCCATTAAGGAGTTCATTCGATGGCAAGGTGTTGTGAGCAGAGGGAATGAACAAGCCTGGACATGGGACACCCAGGAGAAAGATAAGGGGTTGGGAAGCCCAAGAGGGTCCTGAGAGGGACCTGGTCTGTGATGCTGATGAGGGAGGCAGGAAAAGCCAGCAGAGGAGATGCTCAGGTTGAAGCCACTGTGGACTGGAGTGGTCAGCAGACCTAGGGCTCAGAACCTCTGATGGCCTGTGCCTTCCCAGCTGTGACTTGGGTACCTGGTCTGGAGACCATCCTTGAGAAGGGTTTCAAGGCTTCCATGATGAAATGTGACCTGCAGATGTCAGAGCTGTTGCTCCCTCTCCAGGCCCTGTGCCTTTGCCACAGGATGAATCGAGTTAATTACAGCCACGCTGACCCAAGACCTACTAGGTCTTCGGTTTTGTCAGCCCCATGTGTCTCCCCCTCATCCTGTCTAAAGGGCTGATTCCTGGGCCTCATTCTGGTGGCTCTGACTTCAGTCTGGGATGGGGACTAGGAGTCCTGTACAAGAGAGATTCTGGGACAGGCACTCCTGGAATAGTTCAGTGCTCACAGAATGTGGGAGATCCTCCCCCTCCACTGTTGTTGGCAAATCCCTGTGGCTATGAGAGGGGAGGGGACGGGGTGGTACTCCTGGCTTGCAGCACTATGGGGAGATGCTACCCACTGCTGGTCAGACTTTAGCCTGTGGCTGGCCTATCCTCGATCTGGCAAGGGAGTGCATAAGAGCCAGGCCTTGAAGAATGAGCAGGTTTGGGGGCTTCTCATGGCCCCTTTTTCTGGAGTACATTGGCCAGAGCAAATGATGGCCAGCCCTGAATGTCAGTCAGAGACGGCACCACTGCTGTGCTGGGTAGTGAGGATGATGTGGTAGAGTGCTTGGAGGGGAACAGGCGCTTCCTTTTGATGGACAACGGGGCATTGCTGTCCAAGTTTGTTCAACAGTTTGGAGAGATGAACCTGGAGGAGGGAGAGTTAGGGGGCTAGATTCCAGAGGTCGGTGCTCTGCTGGATGGCGAGAGCTGGGAGATTGGGTGGTGTTATGTGGGCTCCCACCCAGCCCCATCTGACTCCTTATTAGGCAAAACAGTACTTACTAACACCTGTGACCCACTCTAGCAGCACCAGCCTGGGAAGATAGTGACAGATTGGGAAACTGAGGTCCAGAGACGTTTAATCCAAAGTCACACACTGAAACCTGTCTTCTCACAACACCAGCATGGCATGGCAAGAAGCCTGGATGGGCTCCTGCTTGGGGAATGAGGCAGATTGAGGAGGTGCCCTTCCTAGGGCTGGATGATGTCTACAGGTGTATGTCTCTGCCTCCTTGCTAGGCATGAGCACTGAGCATGAACCAGGCCCAGGCCTTCCTGGGACCCCCAGCCTAGCAGGGGAAGCAAATGAAAAGTGGCAGGGAACTATGTAGTGTTCAGTGAAGGACAGAACAACTAACTTTGGGGAGGTGCGGCCAGAATGTTTAGGGTGGGCTTTGAAGGATGCAGAGGAGTTTGCCAGGTATAAAGGGAGTGTAGCCAAAGCAGAACTTGGTATGCCCAGGAAATTAATTCATTCACCCAGCAAATAATTAAGTAGGTGAAAGTGCTGTGCTAGGCTCTGTGTGGTGAGAACACAAGGCTTTTGGGGTTTGGCCATTACGCAAGTGCACCCTTTTAGTACCACTGAGTGCCTCAGTTGTTTTAGGTTACTCCCAGTGCAGTTGGCAACAAGTGTGGCAGTACTCACTGAATGCAAGGACCAAGGACAGTGATTAATCTTAGAATGTTCTGGATCTTTTTGTATGTGGATGCTTGTATGTCTGACCTGTAGAGACTTAGCACAGGGTTGCAGTGACCAGAGTTTGTGTGAAAGAAGTGTATGCAGCCAGGAGAAACACACAGCAGCTGACTGGGTTGGGGTAACAAGGAGCAGTGGTTATGTAAGATGCTTCAGCTCTCTTAGGTGAAAGTTAATGCCCATTAACTGGAAAAAGGAAAGGCCGTTATCAACAGGCAGATAGGATGTTAATTGGTTTCTGTTTACCAAGACATTAGGGTGTCTGTTCCACAGCTGCTTGTAAACTCCATCAACCGAGAAATTGCTGTTTGTGCAAACATGTCCCAAGAGGTGTAGCACACTGCTGTGCAGTGCTCCCGCCACACACTGGGCATGAACGGTGGCCCTGGGCAAGAAACTTCCAAGGGAGTCTGGCATGAATGTGTGTGCACATGTGTGCTTGTGTGCATCTTCGTGTACATACAGTCAAACCTCATTTCTCGAATGTCTCCCATCTCAATTCAGTTCTCAGAAAAAAATATCTCGGTTGTTGGCCAAAACTTCAATTTTCAACCTGACAACCCTTTCATGCTGATACCTCAGCAGGACAGAAAGTGTCTCTCAGGCAACAAAGGAGAGAATGCTTTTGATGATTAGCACAATTTTAAAACATAGAGTGCTAATGTTGCTAAGGGTGTGAAAGTGCTCACAAAACAACAATCACAGGCAATTGAATAGGTAGAAAACTGTTGTTTATTGGATAAAGGAAAAGCAGTTAGCCCATGAGAGCATTTTGGTATATGAAAGTTCATTTAGGGCTAGTAGGGGTGGTTTGATAGATTTAAGAAAAGAAGTGTTTATTTATAGATTAAATGATGATTAGACATGTACTGTATATAAGAAAGGTTAAAATGGAATTATTTGAGGGTCTGGAACAGATTAATTTACATTCTTTCTAATGGGGAAAAATGATTCGGTTTTCGAACAAATCGCTTCTCAAACAGCCTTCTGGAACAAATTAAGTTGAGGAACGAGGTTCTACTGTATTAGGACAGTCATGCCCAAGGAGCAGCTATAGCGTGGGGCTCACAGGATGGGCTCCCTAAGATCTTGTGACCCCAGGTTCACAGTTTCTAGACAGTGCTGTTGAGTCAGTTATATCGCTGAAGTGGCCCTCTACTCCACCCCACTTCACTTTGGATTTTTGTTTGAAAGATGGAAAGATTACCAGAACAGAAATACTATGTGAAAATATAAATGTTCACTGGGGCTGGTCTGCAAATGCCACCCACCTGTGGCAAGTGGGGGTGTGGGGGGGAGTTGGCCCCATTGCACCTGGCCCGTTTTTATTTCAAATATATTTTTATTGATTTCAGAGATGAAGGGAGAGGGAGAAGGAGAGAGAGGAACATCAGTGGTAAGAGAGAATAATTGATTGGCTGCTCCCTGCACGCCCCACACTAGGGATCGAGCCCACAACCTAGGCATGTGCCCTGGCTGGGAATCGAACCATGACCTCCTGCTTCATGGGTCAATGCTGAACCACTGAGCCACGCCAGCTGGGCTGGCCCCTGGTTCTTATCCACTTCTGGGAAAGACACACCGGAATCCTAGTTCATGGTACTTGTCAAAGGTGCTTCTGGAGAGTGAGATGAAGCTGAGCCCACCGGGGCCACAGGATGCTGTGTCTGTGGTTGGAAATGCCGCCTAGGGCTGGAGGAGGGTAAGGGAAATATACAGGTCAGGCTTCTGCAGGAAATGGAAACCCATCCTGAACTGGCTGAATCAGAAAGGGGGCTTCATGGGCTCCAAGGTGGAAGAGTCCAGGTTCTTCCCACTTGTTTGGTCCTTGGACATCCCCAGTCTGCAGACATTGCCTCCCCGCTCCAGGCCTTGGCTCTGCGTCACTGCCCTCAGGCTGACCTACTTCCCCTCCCTGGGGAAAGAGGACTTCCCTCGCCCAAGGCCCCCCCTCAAAAATCTCTTTGGATCGAGCACCCTGAACCCAGGAGTATGAGCTTAAGATCTGGCAAGGGTCCCCCAGGTTACCATGGAGTCAAGGGGAGGATAAGGCCCCCTTCTGCAAGGTGACAGAGGGTAGAGGGGGTGGCTGCCCAGGGTGCTGTTTCTAGGAAGGGGGCTGGACATCCTCTACTAATGTGGCCCACCTTCCAGCTTAAAAGCCCTCCAAACTTTTAGTCGTTGCCAAAACCATCAGCAGGCGTTCTCCACAGGTGAGGAAGGTGAGCGATAGCGACTAGGGCACATTGTCCCCCTGGTACCATTAGAGTCCCTTGGGAGTTAGGAACACAGTGCTCAGGGTCAGTGGGCCCGGGAGGGGCTGGGCAGGTGTGGATGGTTTTTTCTTACTGTCTAAAATGATCTTTTTAAAAAATATATGTTTTTATTTATTTTAGAGAGAGAGGAAGGAAGGTGAGAGAGAGAGAGAGAGAGAGAGAGAAAGAGAGAGAGAGAGAAATATTGATTGGCTGCCTCCTGTACACCCACCTGGGACCGAACCAGCAACCTGGGCATGTGCCCTGACCAGGAATGAAACCTTTCAGTTTAAGGGACAATGCTCAACCAACTGAGCCACACTGGCCAGGGCTAAAAATTTCTTTATTACAGTATAATTTACATACAATAATCTGAATAACTCCTGAGTGTACAACTCAAGGACTTGTTACAGGTGTTCACACATGTAACCAGACCAAGATACAGAGCGTTTCAAGCCTGCAACTGGCTCCTCCTCGCCCCTCCCTATCATAACCATCAAAGGTAATCCCATTCTGATCTTTATTGTCACTGATGAGTTTTATCTGTGTTTAAATTTTTAAAATTGTGATTAAATATATACAACATAAAATGTGCCATCTTAACCATTTTAAAGTGCACAGTTCAGTGGCATTAAGTACATTGACAGTGTTATACAACCATTACCATCATCACCATCCATCTCTATGACTTTTCATCTTGCAAAACTGAAACTGTTACCATTAAACACTAACTCCCATCCTCCTCCCCCAGCTTCTGGCACCCACCCTTCTACTTTCTTTTCTTTTTTTCCCAAACTATAAGAGAAGTTTACTTAGAAAGTGACAGAGGCCCTAGCTGGTTTGGCTCAGTGGATAGAGTGTTGGCCTGCAGACTGAAGGGTCCTGGGTTCGATTCCAGTCAGGGCACATGCCTGGGTTTGCAGGCTCAATTCCCCCCTCCAGTGGCAGGCGTGCAGGAGACAGCCAATCAACGATTCTCATCATTGATGTTTCTATTCTCTGACCCTCTCCCTTCCTCTCTGAAATAAAAAAATATATTTAAAAAATAAAAATAGAAAGTGACAGAGGTAGAAGAAATGGGCTCAGGAAACAAGTTACAGAGGCAAAAGAAGTGCCCTTAGAGCTTCAACTTCCTACGAATCTGATGACTACTGTAGGAATCATACCATATTTGTCCTTTTATGACTGGCTTATTTCACTCAGCATAACATCCTTAAGGTTCATCTGTGTTGTAGCATGGGTCAGAGCTTTATTCCTTGTGTTAGTGCGTGCGTATTTCACTTACTAGTAGATGGAGTCACTTAGATGGGGTCACTTAGATGGGGTCAGTAGTCTTTTGGGTCTGGCTTCTTGCACTCAGGGTGATGTTTCCAAGGTTCATCTGCATTGCAGCATGAATCAGTGCTTCATTCCTTACATTATGGCTGGGTAATATTCCCCTGTATGGATGGACCACATTTTGTTTATCTCTTTATCCATTGATGGGCATTTAGGCTGTTTCCACCTTTTGTGATTGTGACTGGCTGCTGTGAACCTGGTGTACAGAGATTTGTTAGAAGACTTGTCTTCAATTTTGGCATGTGCCCAGGAGCAGAATTGCTGGGTCATATGGTAACTCCACATTCAACTAGGAGCCTGCAGGCTGATTTGCATAGTGGCCACCCTCTCTGCATTCCCTGTGTGTGAGGACTCTGGGTTCTCTGGGCAGGTATAGGCAGACCTTGGCAGGATGAGTCAAGAGAACGTGGTCCTGTGTTTGGCTCCCTCACTTCAGGTGGTGCCACAAGGTCCACAGAAGCTGGTGAGGGGCAGAGCCAGCCTTGACCCTTGACTGCCTCCCCAGCTGTACAAGGAGACATTTCTTTGACCAGTGAATATGAGGAGGGCAGGGTGTGGCCTCCACCACTAGAGCCACGAGGAACCATCGGGATGATCATTGTGACCTTCTTATCAGGGGATGATGAAGCAGGGGTGAGTGGGTGAGGGTAGCGACCCCTGGACAGGACCCACATGGGTGGTTTTTAGAGTATTTTTAAGTAAACTTAGGTGCTTTGTATGTTTTGCTCTCATACCCTCCCTGGTGGTGCAGTGGGACCAGGTGGTTCTAGAAGTGCTGACAACCTCTTCTCATTTGGGAAGTTCGGAGGGGGCGGGGAGCAAAGGCCAACTCATCGCTTACAGGGTCATGAGTGAGAATCCTATTGAGGGTGAGGCCCTCACACAGGGGCCTACTGCTCCCACATTGGTGCCATCTGAGCCTGCCCTCCTGGAAAACAGCCCCATCACCTGCAGGTCTCAGGCAGAGCTTGGGTGGACTTCGGAGCCCCTCCATGAGACCTCACTCTCTGGCCCTCCCTGCCTTGCTGCACCCCTCCCCTCCTGCAGCCCCAAAAGACTGACCCTTGCCTTCCTCAACCCACAGTCTCTCCCCCTCACTGGTCAGCTAGCTCCAGCCCTGGGCCTTTGCACTTCTTGTCTCACTGCCAAACTCCCTGCCCACTCCCTGTTTATTGGGGCCTTAGCTCCAACACCTCCCCTCAGGGAGGCTGCCCCAGCCACCCAGTCTTTTTGGTTCACTCCCTGGATTGTCTTGCTTGCTGTATGAAGACAGGCAAAGTACCTAGTCACCCCTGTGCTCCTAGGGCCATCAGTGCCTGGCATAGAGATTGTGAATGACCATCCTCCCTAGGCAGCTGTTGGGCTTCAGGCAGTACTGGCTGCTCTGGCATTTCATTGTCTTACATTGACCTGGAATTGGCCTCCCTGTGACTCCCTTGAGCTGTCCACAGGGCCCTCACCCCCAAAAGCTGCACCTCTTCCTTGTGACAGCCTGTGTCAGTGTCCTGTGGCTACTGTAAAACAGACTGCCACACATGCGGAGACTGAGATACTAGAGGCCCGGTGCACAAAATTTATGCACGGGAGGGGGGGTCCCTCAGCCCGGCCTGCACCCTCTTGCAATCTGGGACCACTGGCTCCTAACCACTTGCCTGCCTGCTTGATCATCCCTAACCACCTCTGCCTGCCTGCCTGATTGCCCCTAACCACTCTGCCTGCCTGCCTGATCGCCCCTAACCACTCGCCTGCCTGCCTGATTGCCCCTAACTGCTTGCCTGCCTGCCTGATCCTCCCTAACTGCTCGATTGCCTGCCTGATACCCTCTATATCAGCGGTTCTCAACCTGTGGGTCGCGACCCCTTTGGTGGTCGAACGACCCTTTCACAGGGGTCGCCTAAGACCATCCTGCATATCAGATATTTACATTACGATTCATAACAGTAGCAACATTACAGTTATGAAGTAGCAACGAAAATAATTTTATGGTTGGGTCACAACATGAGGAACTGTATTTAAAGGGCCAGAAGGTTGAGAACCACTGCTCGCCTGCCTGCCTAATCACCCCTAACCACTTGCCTGCCTGATCACCCCTAACCACTCTGCCTGCCTGCCTGATCGCCCCTAGCCACCTCTGCCTTGGCCCCCGCTGCTGCAGCTTCGTCTGGAATGACATCTGGAAGGTCGTTCGACTATCCGGTCTAATGAGCATATTACGCTTTTATTATTATAGATAATATTCCCTTGTATATGTGTACCACATTTTAAAAAATTCATTCATCTGTCCATGGACACCTAAGTTGCTTCCATGTCTTGACTGTTGCGCTGCAATGAACATGGAGGTGCAGATATCTTTTTGTTAGTGTTTTTGTTTCCTTCAGATAAATACCCAGAAATGGAATTGCTGGATCATGTGGTATTTTTATTCTCAAGTTTTTGAGGAGCCTCCATAGTGTTTTCTCCATAGTGGCTACATCAATTTACAATCCCACCCAACACTGCACAAGGGTTCCCTTTTCTCCACATCCTCATCAATGCTTATTTCTTATCTTTTTTATAATACCATCTAACAAGTGTGAAGTGATACCTCACTGTAGTCTTGATATATCCTCACCAGAGGATATGTTTTTTATTGATTTTAGAGAGACAGAAAGGGAGGGAGAGAGAGAGAAACATCAATCAGTTGCCTCCCATATGAGCCCCGACTGGGATCGAACCCACAACCTAGGTATGTACCCTGACCAGGAATGGAACCTGCAACCTTTTGGTGTGTGGGACGACGATCCAACTAATTGAGCCACCTGGCCAGGGCTGATATTTTTTTTCTAATGATTTGCCTAATAATTAGTGATGTTGAGCACTTTCTCATTATCTACTGGCCATTTGTGTCTCTTCTTTGAGGAATGTGTATTCAGATCCTCTGCCCATTTTAAAATCAGATCGTGTTTTTGGTATTGAGTTGTATGAGTTCAAGTTGTTTTTTAGGAGCAGACATTTACAACTGGCTTAATGTAATGTTCCATTTCCCCCTGCCCAGATACTCTTTATAAAAATACATCTTTGAGCTTGTGGATGACTTGTTTTGAAAAAGCCAACTGTGGGTTTTGAAGCAAAACTAAAGGTCTTGTGTTCCCTTCAAAATGATGCCTACAAGGTACCATCTGGGTTTCGCCTCTTCCCAAAAGTCCTGGCCAGGTGTGCAATTTCTTGTCATGGAGCACCTAACCCTTGTCCCCAGGGTCCGGCCATGACTTGTTCCTTTCCCTCATGCTCTTCAGCCTCAGAGAACACAGGACACTCGTGACCCCAGAGAGCATCTTTCTGCTGTGACAAGTGACGCAAGAGGACAGCTTCTGGGCCCAGTACCTCCGAGATCCCCGGGGACCTCTCCCAGTTCTGAAAGCTGCACCCTCATTCTAGGAGTTATTTTATGGTGTTTTTTTAAAAACATAAATTTATCTAAAGGACATTTTGTATTACTACCTTAAAAAGAAGTTTGGCCCTGAAATTCAGTGTGGCTAAGTTGGTTGGGAGTCTTCCTGTACACCTGGGGGTTGCCAGTTCGATTCCTGGTCAGGGCATATGCCAGGATTGCCCGCTCCATCCCGGTAGGGGGCGTGCAGGAGGCAGCCGATCGATCAAAGTTGTATTCTCACATGGATGTTTCTCTCTTTTTCCCTCCCTCTTTCTCTCTCTCAAAATCAATTTTTAAAAAAACTTTTTAAAAAGTTTGGATTTAACTCTGACCTTAGAGCTTAAAATGTGTGTATTTGTGTGCATACAAAATATATAATGTTAAAAAACAAAATTCAACTTCAAGTTTTAAAAAATATATTTTATTGATTTTTTACAGAGAGGAAGGGAGAGGGATAGAGAGTTAGAAACATCGATGAGAGAGAAACATTGATCAGCTGCCTCCTGCACACTCCCTACTGGGGATGTGCCCGCAGCCAAGGTACATGCCCTTGACTGGAATCGAACCTGGGACCCTTGAGTCCGCAGGCCGACGCTCTATCCACTGAGCCAAACCGGTTAGGGCAGCTTCAAATTTTAAAGATCTTATTGACTTTATTCACATTCATGAATCAAGCAGCATCCCATCTAAAGAAGCCCTGAGGAGCTGTACAATTTTATAGGCAGAAGGAGTGAGACAAGGAAGTTAATAGCAAAGAGCAGATTGTGGAAAGATAACCTTCCCTAAGGGGATAGCAACTGTATATCAAGCAGATAACCTCACTAGTGCTGACCAGGTGATTCCAGATTGACTGGTTTAGTATCCCACTCCTGGGAGAGGTTGAAACTGTAAGTTAGATATTAAGTCTTAGTTTGGTGATTTGGGGTTTAGCACAAGTGACTACATTTTGGGCCTGTTGTCGTCTCTCTTTTTTTAAACAATAAAGTGGTAAAGATTGCCTTTTTAATCACAGCCTATACACAGTAGTTTGAGTTTGCTGGTTGAGTCCCATTATTATGACATAAATTTAGTTGGTTGTGATCAGCTTTATTGAAATTAAATAGAAGAGAGGAGTAGGGAAATGGCAGAGCAAATAGTACTTTTAAAAAGTTATCTTTTACTTTCTGAAACTTTGTTTTCTTTAGGGCATGCATGCATGAGTGTATGTGTGTATAAGTGAATATATGATGTAAAATGTATTTCCTAGTTTAAAACATTTCTTAAAAGAAATAACAGTTGCCCAACCAGTGGTGCTCAGTGGTTGAATGTCGACATATGAACCAGGAGGTCACAGTTCGATTCCCAGTCAGGGCGCATGCCTGGTTACATGCTCTATCTCCAGTAGGGGTTGTGCAGGAGACAGCCGATCAATGATTCTCTCATCATTGATGTTTCTCTCTCTCTCTCCCTCTCCCTTCCTCTCTCTGAAATCAATAAAAGAAGAAAAATTTTTTAAAAGAAATAACTGTTCAGCTAATAAACATATGAAAAAATATTTTTAGAAAGAAAGAAATTCAGTATTACTAGAGACAAGGAGAGAAACAAAGGAACATTAAGAAACTTCCTCTCCCAGTTGCCTACCTTGGTGCAGAACCCTGGGCTCTTGCTCTGGAGAGGGGGAGGGTAGCAGGTCCTGTAGGGACTGAAGGAAGTCGGCATGGGAGCAGGTGGCTCTGGCATGTGGATTGCTTGTGCCAACTGAGGACACTCACCGTGCTCCAGGCCTCATCCTGGGCCCCGTGGGCTGTTGGTCACTATTTAACTGATGATGAGCTCTGGACGATGCTCAAGGAGCCCATGTTCTTGAGCATAGATGTAGAGGCCCGACCTGGGGGCTGGGTACATACAGAGAAGACCCGGCCAGGGTATCCCCACACCAGCAGTAAAAGCGACCTGGTAACTATTCTGAACATGGATCCTGTGCAGGGCAGTAGGAGATACAGTTCCGTGAGGGGGGCCTCCCTGGGGTAGGTGCGCATGAATTCAGAATTTTGTGGCATCTTAGGGGGACGGGGCCAGTGGAGAGCATGGAGGGGGGGTCCCTGAATGCAGTAGGAGGGGCTTTGACCACAGAAGAGAGCTGTGTATGGGGGGGAGGGGGGATCCACTCATGGCTGGTGTCCTCCCTCTGTTACTGAGTGAGTAGGCGTACAAGTTGACAATTATAAAAAGTCACGGGGCGCCCAGCTGGCGTGGCTCAGTGATTGAGCATCTACCTATGAACCAGGAGCTCATGGTTTGATTCCCAGTCAGGGCACATGCCCAGGTTGTAGGCTTGATCCCCGGTATGGGGCGTGCAGGAGACAGCCCATCAGTGATTCTCTCTCATCACTGATGTTTCTATCTCTCTCCCTCTCCCTTACTCTCTGAAACCAATAAAAATATATTTTAAAAAATAATAATTAATTAATAAAAATAAAAAGTCATGGGGACCCTTTTTACAAAGATGGCGCCGAAAGTGAAAAAGGAAGCCCCTGCCCCTCCCAAAGCCAAAGCCAAGGCTTTGAAGCAAAGAAAGCAGTGCAGAAAGGTGTCCACAGCCACACAAATGATCAGCACGTCACCCACCTTCTGGCAGCTGAGGACACTGCGGCTCCGAAAACAGCCCGAACATCTTCAGCAGAGCGCACCCGGGAGAAACAAGCTTGACCACTGTGCCATCAGCATTTCCCCCCGACTGCTGAGTCAGCCACAGAGAAGACAGAAGACAGCAATGTACTTGTGTTCATTCTGTGAAGAAGCTCTGATATTGACGTGTGAAGGTCAACACCCTGATCAGGCCGGATGGAGAGAAAAAGGCATATGTTCAACTGGCTCCTGACTATGATGATGCTATGGATGTTGCCAACAAAATTAGGATCATCTACACTGAGTCCAGCTGGCTAATTCTAAATATAAAGATTTTACACTGTAAAAATAAATAAATAAAAATAAAAAGTCATGGGAATGACAACTACAGTATAGGGACTATACACCAGTGATGGCGAGCCTTTTGAGCTCGGCGTGTCAGCATTTTGAAAAACCCTAACTTAACTCTGGTGCCGTGTCACATATAGAAATTTCTTGATATTTGCAACCATAGTAAAACAAAGATTTATATTTTTGATATTTATTTTATATATTTAAATGCCATTTAACAAAGAAAAATCAACCAAAAAAATGAGTTCACGTGTCACCTCTGACACACGTGTCATAGGTTCGCCATCACTGCTATAGACAATACTATTGTAATCATGTGTGGTGTCAGATGGATACTAGACTTCTCAGGGGGATCACTGCGTAAGTTATATAAATGTCTAATCACTATGTTGTATATGTGAAACTAATGTAATATGGTAATGTCAACTGAAATTGGGGGGAAAAGTCTGATCCCCTCCTACCTCGGCCCCTGCTGCGTTCAAAAGTCTCCATAACTGTTGACAACACACTATGAACAACTGGTCTGCTTCTGGTCTTCACATCTGAGCAGTGCCCCACCTGGATCCAGGTTGGCTCACCCATCAGTAAAAAGCTAGGTGGCACTCTCTCATGGGGACACAGGGCACATATTCCCTCTGCCCCCTTCTTCCCCTTCACTGGGACCAGCAGCTGGCGGTGGCCTTACTGGCCCACAAGTCTTCATGCTCACATATTGGGGGCACAGCACACATTCCAAGGCAGAGGAGCCACCCTCAGCCTCTCTCCTTACACGCCCCCCCCACCTTGTTGCACAGTTGCATTGTTGCATGCAAAGAGCCCCTCACTGAGGGTGACACCTACCTCCCCATCATGAGCACAGGCAGGCACCTGTCATATTTATAAGTTGTTTCATTCTGGTGACCTGGCTGTTTCTTGGCCTTATTTTGTCTTGGATTTATTTGTTCGTGTGTTTGTTTGTTTAACTGATTTGAAAGAGCAAAGAGGTCTTTATTTCTTAGAGAAATTAGCCTTTGGCCTGAGGGACAAAATCTTGAGACAACCCCCACCCATCCCCACAATCCCCCAGGGCAAGAACGTTCTCTTCACCCTGCAATCCTGGGGAGCTGCCAAGGGGCCCCAGGAGCCCTGATGGAAGTAGCTATCAGGCTGAAACTACCTGTTCTGCTGGGGTGGTGGGGCCCTGGTGTACCACCGCCCTCCTCCCCCCAGGTTCTTCCCTAAAAAGGGCCCTGGCTTAGTTTCCGGTGACTGCCATAGCAAATCACAAAACTGTGTGTTTTAAGACAAGGTTCAGAAACTCATCCTCATAGTTTGGGAGGTCAGAAGTTTGAAATTAAGGTGGGGAACATCTGGCCCTTGGGCCTTATAAGGCCCATGAAATCCTTTGGTCTGGCTCTGCCGAGGCATTAGAGGGGAGTGAATTAAATGTTTGGCCAAATATAGCAGGCTAATTTTTAAGTTGATAATTCTGTATGGCCCACAAATGATGTTATAAATACCTAAATGGACCTTGGCAGAACAAAAAGGTTCCCTACCCTTGCACTAGAGGAGGGAGAGACTATAGACAATAAAATTGTAATGTTGTCTCTTCTAGGAGTTCTGGTGGCCCCAGCTAAGGAGAGCACCACTCCAATCTCTGCTTCTGTCTTCACAGGGCCTTCTCCCTGTCTGTGTCTCCTTTCCCCTCTGTCTCTTAACAGATCACTTGTCCTTGAATTTAGGGCCCACTCTAAATCCAGGATGATCAATGATTCTCTCTCATCATTGATAGTTTCTAAAACCATCTCTGAAATCAAAACTTTTTAAAAAATGTATTTTATTGATTTTTTACAGAGAGGAAGGGAGAGGGATAGAGAGTTAGAAGCACCGATGAGAGAGAAGCATCAATTCAGCTGCCTCCTACACTCTCCACTGGGGATGTGCCCACAACCAAGGTACATGCCCTTGACCAGAATCGAACCTGGGACCCTTCAGTCCGCAGGCCGACGCTCTATCCACTGAGCCAAACTGGTTAGGGCAATAAAACTTGTTTTAAATAAATAAAATTACATCTGCAAAGATCCTTTTCCAAATAAAATCACATTCACAGGTTCTAAATAGACATGTCTTTGGGGGGTCAGCTTCCTGCAGGTACCTTCCCTTGACCTCCCTCAATGCTCTGTCACCTGCAGTGACATGCTCTTATAGGTCTACACCAGTTTGTGTGGTGCTTTTGTTTCTGATCGTTTCTACCACATGAGGCCCCTGTCTGAGCCGTCTATATTGAGATACCATGGCAGGCCCTCATAAGGTCCAGTGGGCTCCTCGAGCAGCCCCGGGTCTGAGCCTGTGAGCACCTGCCTGCCTGAGGGAACTATTTATTACAAAACTGAGATCTCCTGGGGAACATTGAGCAGGACCTGGGGGAGGGCACCTCACCCACCGCAGGTGTACAAAGGGCTGGATCTTTTCTCAAGAAGGTTCTACAGAATGCGTTCACATTCAGCATGCTCACAGGATGCAGCACCGTCCACGCCCAGATACAAGGGTGATCCCCAGGCTCCAGAGTGTTGGGGAGGTGTGAGCCACAGCTGCAGGTTCTAGAGATGGTAACGCAGTCTCAGTGCATCCCACAGGCTGACACCCCAGCAATGGGCTTGGGAATACTGCTAAGGCCTGGTTTATGTTTGTGAACAGTTTCAGACTTACAGAAAAGTTGCAAAGGTAACACAGCCCCTAAACTCCACACACCCAGTTTTTTCAATTTTAACATCTGACATTAGTATGGTACATTTGTCACAACTAATGAACAAATTGTTAACCTAAAAATAAAGGCCAAAGTGAGAGGCAACAAGCATTTATTTGAGATTAAAAGGAGCAACTATTGGGGAAGCACTGCTTCAGGCAGAAACCCAAACTGTTCCAATTAGAAGACAAGGCAATGGGTATCTATATATATAAAACCTTAACATGCAAATAGACTGAACAGCGGAACAACTGAACAACCGGTCACTATGATGTGTGCTGACCACCAGGGCACGCACATGGAACATGGCAGGCGTCGGCCGTGGTGGGATGGTGGAGCAGGTGAGCAGGGGTGCCAGACCAAGGCGGGGAACCGGCCACTGTCATCAGGGCGAGACTTTGGTAGTTACTGAAAATTCTTTGCTCCCTTGTGCTGTGGTCCTGCCTGGCACTTGCACCTGCTGCCAACGCCAGCCCTGCTCGCACCCACTGCTGGTGCCCAGCGCCAGCCCCAATCGCTCAGCACCATCAGTGGGTGTGAGTGGTGGCTGCCGGGCCGATTGCCCCTGAGGGCTTCTCCACCTCCCCCTACTCCTGAGGGACGATCGATCAATCGATCGGGGCCAGCAGCTGCCTCTCACACCTGCTGCCGACGACAGCCCCTCTCGCGCCCACTGCCGGCGCCGGCCCTGCTTGTACCCGCAGCTGGAGCCACTGCTCACCTGCTGCTGGCGCCCAGTGCCAGTCCCGATTGCTCAGTGCTGTCAGTGGGTGCGAGCAGCGGCTGCTGGCCCAAATCGCCCCTGAGGGCTTCTCCACCTCCCTCTGCTCCTGAGGGGCAATTGGGGCAGCAGCTGCCGCTCACACCCGCTGCTGGCACCGGCCCCAATTGCTCCATGCCATCAGTGGGTGCGAGTGGGGCCTGCACCGTCAGTGCGTGGGAGCGGCAGCAGGAGCGGGGCTGCCAGCAGACGGGACCGGGGCCCGCAGCGGGAGGGGCCAGGTGGAGGTGCAGAGGATGGGCCGAGACCCACCCCTATGCCCACCGCAGTCTCCCGGCCCACAGTTCCCTTCAAGGTGCACAAATTTGTGCACTGGGTCCCTTGTCTATATAATAAAATCCTAAGTAACTGTTACGGTGCAACGACCAGAACGACTGGTTGCTATGATGCGCACTGACCACCAGGGGGAAGACACTCAACGCAGGAGCTGCCCCCTGGTGGTCAGTGCACTCCCACAGGGGGAGTGCCGCTCAGCCAGAAGCCAGGCTCATGACTGGCAAGCACAGAGGTGGTGGCGGGAGCCTCTCTCGCCTCTGTGGCAGCACTAAGGAGCAGCAAGAGCAGCAAGCAGGCGGGCAGTAAGCAGTGAGGGGGGATGTCCGACTGCTGACTTAGGCCCGCTCCGGGAGTCGGACATCCCCTGAGGGGTCCTGGACTGGGAGAGGGCGCAAGCTGGGCTGAGGGAACCCCCCCCCAGTGCACGAATTTTGTGCACCGGGCCTCTAGTTTATGATAAAAGGAAGAGGAACAATTACATCAATAGAAAAAAGGCATTTCTATTGGTGCAGATAAGCTAACATAGTGACTGACACATTCTAAACAATGTCTTTTTAATCCTCACCTGAGGATATTTTTTGCCATTGAATTTTAGAATGAGCGAAAGGGAGGAAGGAATTGGGTGGCTTACTAGTAAAAAGAGAGAAAGAAACATCAACACAAGAGCAACACATTGATTGGTTGCCTCCCACATGTGTCCCTGACAGGGTCTAGGGACCAAACCTGCAACTGAGGTATGTGCCCTTGACTGGGAATCAAACCTGCAACCCTTCATTCTGCAGGCTGGTGCTCTAACCACTGAGCTTAAAGATGGCCAGGGCCTAAACAATGTTTTTAATTTTTAGTCCCCTTGGCTTTCTTGTTATCCTTGCAAACAGTTGTCTGGGACACAATGTTCTTGAGGCCCAGTCCAAAGGTTATTTTGCTGTTTTATATTCTAAAGGTTTGAGGGATAAGATACACAAGGCAATTCCTCTGGAATGGCAACTCTGGCTCCAATTTAAAGTGGCTCTATTTGGGGTGGTTTTTTGTTGTTGTTGTTCCAAAATACTGATACATTATTATTAACTAAAGTCCATAATTTATTCAGATTTCTTCTCCCCCCCCCCCCCCATGTCCTTTTTCTGTCCCAGGATCTCATATAGCATTTAGTCATCACTAGTGTGTTGTAGGCTCCTCTGGCTGAGACAGTTTCCCAGACTTTCTGGGTTTGATGACCTTGACAGTTTTGAGAGCTGGTATAATCACACCCCCTCGGTTTGGGTTTCTCCTTGGCACCTCAGGGTACTCTCGTCTCATCCCTGTTTCCTGCTCTGCCCTGGAAGCTGCCGTTCTTCCAGAGCCAGGCCTGTTTTGAGTAGGAAACAGCGGCAGAGGACCAATGGAGTGGAATCCCACTTTGCTTTCTAGAACCTTCCACACTGGCACTGATGTGGCTTTCACAGCCTGCTCAGGGCACATCTGCACCCTTTGCAGCATTTTACAGGAAGGTGTATTGATTTATTAGATAATTTTTTGTTGTTTTTCCATCATTGCTCCCATAGAGGTGTCAACATAACATCCAAACCTGCAGAGAATGTTTTTGAGTTTATTTGAGCCAAACTGATGACATATACTGGAGAGCAAGCTCTCAAGTGCTCCTTCTTTATTGGATAATTCTAAAGCATGGGAACCAAGACCTCAAAGGGCACCGGTGCACAGTGGCATCTCGGAGACACCTGTCTTTCCTTTTCTTCCTTGCGGTCCCCTCACTGCACTATGCTGAGGTTTGCGTGCACTTCCGCCCAGAGTATAAATGTGGGTTTCCTGTAAGAAATCCTTAAGTACTAGGGCCCTTTGCTATAAACTCGGCCAAGAAGAGGATGCAGCCACACAATCTTTAAATTAAATTAAAAGATTAATTTTCTTTTCTTTTTAAAAATATTTTTATTGATTTCAGAGAGAAAGGGAGAGGGAGAAAGAGAGAAACATCAATGATGACAGAGAACCATTGATTGGCTGCCTCCTGCATGTCCCCCACTGGGGATCGAGCCCGCAACCCGGGCATGTGCCCTTGACCAGAATCGAACCGGGGACCCTTCAGTCTGCAGGCCGACGCTCTATCCACTGAGCCAAACTGGCTAGAGCGATTAATTTTCTAAAATTGTTTCTTTGGTCAGAGGCTCAGGTCCAAGCTGTCTTGAGCCCAGTGGGCATTTGGCTCTGGGCAGACAGGGCCCCCCCACCTCTCTGCCTCACAGCCTACCATGCCCCTGCCCCCTGCTATGTGACCTCAGTGGGGTGGCTTACCTTTTCTGAGCCCATCTGCCCAGTTGGTACAGGCTAAAAAGGCAGATGACTGAGAGGCCTGTTTGTGACAATCAAATAAAAGACTTTGTAAATGATTAACCATCAGCGGAGGGGATGGTGGCATTCTTTCCCTGCAGGGAGACTGGCGCCAGGTTAGGAAATCACACTCAGACAGTTCTTGCTTCAAGTGAATGGGGCATGAGGCAGGTGGCGGAGGCCCTTTCTCATCGGGTTTCATGCCCCCTCTTGTTCCTCAGGACCGGTCTCCACTGTCCCCAGCAGCCTGGAATGGGTAATGGTGTGAAGGAAGGCGTGGTGCGATTGCGTGAGGATGCCGACACCGTCCTGCCCTCATCCGTCCCTTCAAAGGCAAGTACCTGGCCTCAGTGTTCTCATGGGTCCCTCTCCTGTGGGTGTGCACCCATCACAGATCATCCCCTACACCAGGGGTCCTCAAACTGCGGCCCGCGGGCCACATGCAAATACAAATATTGTATTTGTTCCGTTTTGTTTTTTTACTTCAAAATAAGATATGTGCAGTGTGCATAGGAATTTGTTCATAGTTTTTTTTAAAACTATAGTCCGGCCCTCCAATGGTCTGAGGGACAGTGAACTGGCCCCCTGTTTAAAAAGTTTGAGGACCCCTGCCCTACACACACTGGTGTGGGGCTACATCAGTGTGAGACCGTGGGTGGGGGAGATGCTGGCTGCCCCATTTGTGATGTGAATCCAGCCCCCAATCACTTGGCAAGAGCCAAAACCTTACCCAAACCTTTGGCTGGAATGTCAGAAGTTGTCCTGGAGCCCCTTTTCTCTCTCAGATTTGCAAACACAAAAGAATCAGCAAACTCCGGCTCTTTTGTGAGGAAGGGCCCTCACGGCCTATCCTAGCTCTCCGGGCACCCTTCGGGCAGGTCTCAAAGGCTGAGGTGGTCATCCTCCCAACCCTCCAGACTTTTCCCAAATTCCAGGTGGCCCTGCGGAGCGCCAGGCAGGTGGGAGGACTGGTTTGTGGGCCAGTGTGTCGGGCCACCATCACCCTACCATGTGGAGCATCGAGGGTACGCCTACAGCAGGCATGCGTGTCCCTCCCAGTTTAGTGAACTTCCCAGCAGAGCACGAGGGAGACTCAGCCCCTCTACTTGCTGGTTGGATCCCAGCAAAAGGCCTGTCTGTTCCCGTCCCATGTCTGGATCCCCAGTGCCCATCTTCTTCTGTGCCGGCCACACATGTGACATCAGCCTTGGTCCACTTGGCCGGCCCGATGTGGGAGCTCACCCTGTGGTTAAGAAGCCCAGAGTCTTCTCGCAGTGCTCACGGCTGTGCTCACTGTGTTCTCGGCCGGACTGCAGGATCCCTCCATACAGTGGACAAGGACACATGGACCACTTGATGCCTGTGCTGAGCTCTTCAAAAAATAAGCTGCTGCGGTCAGTAAGAGCCACTGGCAGCATCTGCTGAGCCAGGAAGTGGACTTACAGAGCATCGGGAGCCCCCTTGAGAGCAGGGCTTAAGGACATGTGTTCCAGACGCACAGAACTGGCCTTGGAATTGTAAGAACCGCAGATTGCACAGGAAGTGACCTGCAGAAGGAGGCACAAAGGACACATTGGCTTCGCCTTCGGTGCTGACAGGCACATAAGCTGTTGTGGGGTGTTCCCTTGGCTCACAGCGGGGTGAGCAATTGCTCATTGGTTCACAGAGAGGAAACTGAGGCAGGGAGCTGCTGCTAGGAGTACCACTGAACCTTCTAGCATCTGACATCCATACCTCTCAAAGCCAGCAGGACCAGACAACCAGAACCTTGCTGTGTGATCCAGAAAAGGCAGGGGTCCCAGTGACAGGCCTGTGTGAATCAGGAGCAGACGGAACCCTCTGGTGAAGTTCTGCCTCAGAAACACAGGAGGAAAACCACTTCTCTAGGCAGGTGGAGGGGGTGCCAGGGCGTTAAGGGAAAGGAGCTGGGGCCATACAGGGCTGGGGGCCAGGTTGCAGGGCACACAGCCCCTGGGAGCACCTGGGACCCACAGAAGAGGATCTGGGAGTGGGACCTGGACCAGGAGACAGCACTCAGCGTGTCAGAGATGAGGAAGGAGAGACCAGAGAGGCCATCCTCTGGTCACTGCAGTCAGGACAGAGTCCAGAATCAGGCCAGAAGTGTGGACAGACCCAGGGCCAGGCCCTTCACCCCTGGGCCACCGCCGAGCTGAGCAGACTTGGTGAGGGGTTGCCCTGAGCTCCACCATATCCACTCAGACCTAGGCTGCCAGTTTTACCCCCCAATGCCCTCACAGTCTCCCCTGTTCCACCCGCTCTGGTCTCAGCCTCTGCCACTCCATCGTGATTACTGCAGGAGCCACATCTTCTCTGGTCATAGTGAAATGGCCTGTCCGCCTCTGTGCTTCTCCATGTCTCTTTGGGCAAGAGCCAGCCTCTTTGTGGGCCCCCACCTGGATTGGAGACTGTGCACCATTGTCTGAAGATTTAGTTCATGTCTTGCTCTCTCCGTAGACCTTGGGGGGTGGCCCTGAGGGGGCTGGTGGGGCTCATATATACCCCCACTCTGCACGGCATGTCCCCAGACCCCTCAGGGCACCTTGTCTTTGTGGGACTTCATGGGTTCCTGGGGTCATTGAACGACCTGATCCTTGCCATTCTTGCTCATTGCTGATGAAGGAAAGATGAGGGCACCTCCAGTCCAGAACATTGCAGAGTGCTCACCGCAGTTGTTTGTGAGAGCCAGGTGGAGGAATATAGACTCCAACCTAGTGAGACGGCTCAGGACCCGGATGGACATGGAAGGGAAGGAAGGAGGGAGAGAGGCTGTACAAGGAGGACTTGGAGAGCCTCCAGAAGACGGGGAAAGTGCTGGCCCAAGGCTGCCATGGGAGCTCGAAATGCAGGCCAGCCACCATCCCCATCTCCCTTGCCTTGGCTGAAGGGCCACAGACACCAGTCCCTGAAGTCCTGACAGAAAGATGTAGAAAGGGGACACACTGACACAGGCAGGGTCCTCTTGCCCAGCACCCCCTGCCTATCCCCCCACCACCACAAGGGCCCTCATGACTTTGCCCTGAAACACTGCAGTGCAAGAGCCCGGCGCACATGGGTGGACAGAACCAAGGCTTGCAAGGTGGGTCAGGGGTGACTTATGTTTGGAGTCAGTCCCACTGTGGCCCGGACAGAGCATCACCTCTCATGGATGGTGCCTGGCACCTGGGAGGTTTTTCACCGTATCCTGTGAAGGCTCTGAGGCCCTGGTCCCACCACTGCTTGTCCAGGGCCCATGAGGGCCAGGACACTCACGCTGCTGTGCATCTCTCCGCCCTGGACCAGGGCAGGGGAGTGATGGAGGGTGAGGAAAGGTGATCTTGGTGCCACCCCCAAGGGAGCAGGCCTCTCCCCCCTCTGACAACAGATGTGTTTTCATGTGTTTCTTGCAGAGCGATCACAGGCAAGTTCTCAGCTCCCTCTTTTCTGGGGCCCTGGCTGGCGCTCTTGCCAAAACGGCAGTAGCTCCCTTGGACCGAACCAAAATCATTTTCCAAGGTAAAAGCTGTCTGTCTGTCTGTCCCTCTGTGATAGAGATGCTGCCAGGCAGGCACCCTCTTCACAGCCCCCCAAACTGCACTGTGAGGTGGTATCCTGGGGCGGCCAACACACAGTATCTCAAACCAGGCAGCTTAGAACCAGAATTTATTCCCTCACATTTCCAAGGCCAGAAGTCTGAACCTAAGGTGCCGGCAGGGTTGGTTCCTTCTGGAGGCTCCGGGAGAGGAGCCTCCCTGCCTTTTCCAGCTCTGGGGGCTCCAAGCATCCTTGGCTTGTGGCTGCATCACTCCGATCTCTGCCTTCCCTTCTTGCCTGTGTCCTCTCCTCTTATGAGGACACCCATCATTAGGTTAGGGCTGACCCCACTCCAGTACAACCTCGGTTTAATTTAATGACATCTGCAGAGGCCCCATTTCTGTAAGGTCTGTCACAGGTCCTGGGGGTGAGGACATGCCATGTCTTTTTGGGGAACACAGTTGAAGAAACCATCTCTCTCTCCTTAGGGTTAAACAGGCTCAGGGTCCCCTGAAGATGAGGCCTTTCCATCCTGTACAGTGGCCAGTGCCTGCTTGGCACCAGGCAGGAGCACGGTCACAACCTGAGACCCCGTCCTTCAGCTGTTTTGAAAGAGAAGCCCTCCCCAGTTCCTTGAGCTGGTACCCTAGCCTCTCTGTGCCTCAGTTTCCTTATTGAGACAACAAGGATGATAACATCAACCGCCTCCCCAGAGGCTGTGGAAAGAGCAGGCATGAGGCTGAGCTCCCCTGTGTTCCTTCCTCCGTGTCAGCTGCATTTTTACCTGGCAGACTTGAAGTGTGGCGCCCTGCAGGGAGCTGCTGTAACTCTGAAGGCAGTACCTGTGCACACATCCACGCAGACAAGAGTGCAGGGGTGTGTTGGAAACAAAGTGGAGGCTCCAGAAGTGAGGAGCGGGAGACTACAAGACAAGACCCCTCATGACTGTTTCTGAATCCTGTGGCCACTGTGGCTCCAGCCCTTGGTGACAGGACACCAAGGAGCAGGGGAGTGAGCCAGGGAGCTAGGGAGGATAAGAGAGGCAGGTTAGGGGCCATTGAGAAGAGAGGGCAGACCCCAGACAGACCTCCCTGGCCTTGTCCTGGGGGAGTTGGATCCCTAGACTGATCCCCACATGGCTAAGGACTGTGACACCTTCCTGAGTTTGGTTGGATGGGGGTGCTGTCAACCCTCCAGAGGCTGATCCCCACATGGCTAAGGACTGTGACACCTTCCTGAAAGGAGTTTGCTTGGGTGGGGGTGCTGTCAACCCTCCAGAGGAACATCCTCCACAGACTCCTGGGCAGTTCATCCCCCTTCCTGGGGACAGGTTGGCGTGCAGAGTGGCCGAGTACAGGGGATGAGGAGGTTCCTGGGAGGAGAGTGATCCTGCTCAGGACTCTACCCCCTCAGTCCTTTTGGGGGTAGGGAACATTCTCAGGGGCTGCTGTCATTTCCCAGCTTAGACCAGTTTCCTGCAGTAGGGGGTCATGCAGACTTGGGGGGGTCCTCTCCTTCGCATCTAACGGTCTGTTTTGTGTTGTTCTTTCCCCCCAGTATCTTCAAAAAGATTTTCTGCAAAGGTGAGCCACTAGGTCACCAACTCCAGGCTCTGGGACTGTCACCAGCTGCCCTGCTGGGTTGGCAGGAGGCTATGCAGGCCGGGGGGTGGGGGAAGTGGGGAGATGCTTTTCCCCTTTGATCGCCCCCCACCACCCCCTGAGGCTGGTTCCCGGGAGCCCGGGTGACCAAGGCCTCCCCTGCCGGGGGTGGGACCACTTGTCCTGGCACCCTGAGCACTGCCTGGATGAAGCCCACTGGGAATTGACAGGAGAGTGCCTATCCTAGGGCCGGTGGTGAGGCGACTTGATGTTTTAAACCCATGTTTTCACATTTATTTTTAAACACAGAGCAGGTGTTACTTAATAAAGAAAAAAATATTTTTAAAAGCTAGACTACCAGACAAACATCAACAAAACACCCTGTGTGGGCTCTGAGCCTGCTTTGCAAACCTGGTGTTCCCCTCTCATTTTACAGTTCCCAGGGCCGAGGGCTGTGTGGGCAGAGAATGTAGTGGGTAAGGTGGGGCCCCCAGGCACAGGGCTGGACAGAGTAAAGCAAGGTGTTCACGGAGCAGGGAGAGGGAAGGACAGGCGTAGGTGTTGACCTTGCCCCCCCTCTAGGAAGCCTTCCGGCTGCTCTACTTCACCTACCTCAACGAGGGCTTCTTCAGCCTTTGGCGCGGGAACTCAGCCACCATGGTGCGTGTGGTGCCCTACGCTGCCATCCAGTTCAGCGCACACGAGGAGTACAAGCGGGTCTTGGGCCGCTACTACGGCTTCCGTGGAGAGTGAGGCCCCCACCCCTCCTAACCCTCTCCACCCTCCTGTCCCCTGCTCTTCTATCCTCTTTCACATGGTCACCATGTTAGAACCCGGGTCCCAGGAGGGCCGCAAGGGAAGGGCCCTACCATTCATTGATTGAATCGTCCACCAAGAGACTCCACCAGCTCAGCTAACCCCCCCCCCCGCCCCCGTCCTTGGTTGCTCCACACTGAGAGCTGTGGGCCTTGGGCTTGGCCCCCATCCTTTGGTTCTTGGGGTCTCACCATCTCTCCTCCCCCTTCCCCCCTTTCAGAGCCCTGCCCCCTTGGCCGCGCCTCCTCGCAGGGGCACTCGCTGGAACCACAGCTGCTTCACTTACCTACCCCCTGGACCTGGTCCGAGCCCGCATGGCCGTGACCCCAAAGGAAATGTGAGTCCTACCACGGTGACCTTCACCAGTACCAGGAGCTCTGTGTCCAATGGGGCTCCCAAGTTGAATCCGTTCGTCAGATCCTTGGGTTTGGGTCTGGGCCTCTGTGTCCAGCCCACAGAGGAAGCTATAGTGTCAACACCCACCACATGGACCCTGCCTGGTACCACAGGGCAGGCCATTCTGCAGCTTCCAGAAGGTTCTCTAAGCCTGGGGGTCAGTTCTGCTTCCATGAAACTTGAGTCTTCGTTTTTAATTGGTCACAGACACATTAAAAACACGGGAACACTAGACAAGGGCTGAGTCCACAGCCCACCCTACGGTCCTCTGTCCTGGCAGGTACAGCAACATCTTTCACGTTTTCATCCGCATCTCCCGGGAAGAGGGGCTGAAGACCCTCTACCATGGCTTCACGCCCACCGTGCTGGGGGTCATCCCCTATGCTGGGCTGAGCTTCTTCACATATGAGACCCTCAAGAGCCTGCACAGAGGTGAGGAGGGGGTGGGGCAGCACCCATGGGTCACATAGACCTGGAGGCCAGGCACTAGGACCCCCAGGGTGAGGCAGGCTGGGGGCTCAGGGTCCGAATCAAGAGAAGACACATGATGTCAGGAACCGTGTGAGGAACACAGACTTACGACCTTTAATGCCCAATTTTTAGAGCAACCTTGTGAAGTTCAGTGTGTTGTCCAGGGTGTTAGTGGCCACTTGTGCAACACAGGCACCTGCACAAAGCCTATGAGTAGCCTAGATGGAGGAGTGCCTTCTTGTGTTTAACTTTGAGAAACTTGAAAAGTATAGGGAACATTGTAACAACCACCCCCCACCCCAAGTGCCGGCAGCTTCCTCTCCGTGGTTGGGAATACTTGTGCACTTAATATGTGGCAGGAACAATCCCTCATCTGGTTTCCTGGTTATAAAAGGTAAGGAGTTGAGTCACTTTCCACACCTCTGGGTAGGGCAGCTCTTGCTCAGCGGGTATTGAGTCATCTAAGTAAGGGGAGGGGCACTGAGGCTGTTGGCACATTTTCTGTGATCAGCGGACATCCAGGAGTGCCGCCTTGGGGGGCGGGGGGTGCAAGACCCTGTTTTCAGTTTTATGCAGCACTTGCCTGGGGCCCTGGCCCCACATTCACCCCAAGTGGTGGTGTCAGTTTACTTAATGTTTTCCTAATGTGGTGAGTGAACAGAGGTGTCTCCCATTTTTAATTCCTAGTTATAAATCTACAGTGCGTGTTTGGAGAACCCCTGTTGATGGGTTGCACATCCTCGGTCCCTTTGGACCCAGGAGGCAGTGCTGGGTGTTCACGGTTCTGCTTGCTCTCAGGCCCCTGCCCAGGAGGGGCTGGGGAGGGGCTGGGGAGAGTCAGGGAAACATTGATGTCTTTACTGGAGGGAAGACGAGTGATTTTCTAGGAGCTCATTCTGGGGCTTTGGAATCATGTGCTTTTCTGTCTTAAAAAAACCAAAAAAACTTTAATTTCTCAAAAGACAGGAGGTGAGGGTGGGAAGGCGCCGGGGACCCCCGTCAGGTCCTGAAGCACAGGGACGACACTGCGGGTGTTTGTGGGTGCTGGGTGCTCCTGTGGGTGCAGTGTGCGCTCCCGCTGCCGGTGGCGCCCTCACAGCCCCTCCTGGCCCTCCCCGCAGAGTACAGCGGCCACCGGCAGCCCCACCCCTTCGAGCGCATGATCTTCGGGGCCTGCGCTGGCCTCATCGGGCAGTCAGCCTCGTACCCGCTGGACGTGGTGCGGAGGCGCATGCAGACGGCTGGCATCACAGGCCACCCACGCACCTCCATCGCCTGCACACTGAGTACCATCGTGCGGGAGGAGGGCGTGGTGCGTGGCCTCTACAAGGGCCTGAGCATGAACTGGCTCAAGGGCCCCATCGCCGTGGGCATCAGCTTCACCACCTTCGACCTCATGCAGATTCTGCTGCGGCGCCTGCAGACCTAGGGGCCCGCACTGGGCCGCTCAGGACAGGGAGCCAAGCTCCAGCACGCGGAGGACCGCAGACCCCTAATATTTTGGAGCCTGGGGAGTGAGGGGGCGCTTGGCTCTGCCCCAGAGCCACGTGGGAATGCCTTGTGGAACGAGCCGGCAGGCCAAGGGGCCGGGGCCCAGTGCCCATGGGTCCGCGAGGAACGCCAGAGGCCCTTTAAGTGCAGTGTTGGGGCCACGAGCCCGCTGCCTCTCCTCTTCCCTCCTCCCCGGAGCTGGCCCTGCTCCCGGAAGTGCCCCTCCCCCAAACGCCCTGACACAGGAGTGACCAGCGCCACCTCCTGGTGCTCTGTGCCCCTGGACACGCTCCTGGTTCTAGTGACTGTCCCTACTAGGCTCAGAGCCAGACTCCGCCTGCCCCTTACCGGCCCCGGCTGTGCTCAGTGCTCAGGGTGCAGTAGCCCGGGAGTGTGGGAGAGGCCTGGCCTCGCCTCTTCACATGGGACCAGTCTCCTGCTCAGCTGCGGCTACAAATGCAGCCTCTTGACCGCCCTGCCCCACCCCCTCCTGCCTTTACTTAGCAGGTGACATGACTCCTCAGTCCCCAGAGTCTTCTGCTGGTGAACAGCCTTCTCCAAGTGACCCTGATCCTGACTTCATGCCAGGGTGGGCCTGGAGCCAGTCTTACCCTCTGTTGCCCACCCGACAGCGGCACTCATGGAGGCGGAGCCTCGGGCCCTGACCTTCTACCCACAGGCGCAGAGGCTTCTGGGGGGACCTATAGCATCTGGCACATCCCTGACTCCCCACCTGAGTGGGCGCTTGGCCTGGACATGGGGCAATTTAAGGCCTACAGGGTTGTCTGATTCCCATGAATGGATGCATGGAGGTGGGTGGTAGCCTCGGTCTTCCCCAAATGGGAGCCCGTGACAGTGTATGGCTTGGGGTGGGCAGTTCAGAGGCCTTTAGTTAACACAGGGCACCCCCAGGGAGCCGGTCTCAAGTGAGAAGTTCCCGCCCCTCTGGGTATCACAAGGACTCAGAAACACCCATTTCCTAATGACATTTGAAGGTTTTTGACTTTTTGGTTTTAAAATTTGGCCTTGGGTCTAGTCACAGTACACCCTAACCGGCCCGATCTGGTTCCAGCCCCATCATGTGAAATGATCTGATTTCCAGTCATGCCTTTCATTTCTTACCTTCACTCTGTCCTATGTCTGTTCTTGCCTTGGACCGTGGTGTGCCCTTCCTTGCATGTGTCCGCTGGCCAGCCCCAGTATCATTCCCAGACTCTTGTCCCCAGGGACCCAAGCAGCCTGTGATCGCTGTCCTGTTGGGTGTTTCACCTCCTCTCCCAGCCTTGCCCAGCACTCAGGAGAGGCAGGGGCATCCCTCACAGGGAGACAGGATGGGGGGCCACCCCAGGTGGGTGAGACCAGGTGGCTGGTTGGGCAGCACCCTACTTCGAGCTGCAGGCTGGGCAGGAGCAGGAGGGTCCTCCAGGTCCTACTGGCCCGTGTGCCTCCCCAAGGTCGCTCCCAGCCCCATACCCACTCCCCCAACCCCACTCACAGCTGGGCTGGCACCCTCCGCGGTCACACCCCTCCCCACTGGCTGCCTGTCCTGGTCTGGAGTTATTTTGATGCCATGAAGAGACTTTGTTAATATATAATGTTTATATATTTTAAAGATTTGTGCCAAGAGAGTATATTTAATAAAAATTAAATTGACTTTTCCTCCTGCCCATGTCTCTTTTCTTAGGCTCTGACCCCCACCCACCATGAACCAAAAATAGGGTTATTTTGATAAATTTTTAAATAAAGTCATGAATAAAACTTTTTAAAAATGTAATTTTTTTTATTGTCAATTCATACTATGGTTTTCTAGAAAATGCAAACTGCATGAAAGGGTCTACCAAGTAGGGTCTCCCAGCTCCTCTGCAGGGGCATCCCATTCCCGTCTGTGTAATAGGGGTGTCCTTCCAGACATCAGTCAGGATGAGCCGTGTCCTGCTCAGCAAGTGGGCCCCAGAGAAACCCTGAGGTTTCTGTCTCTTGCACCCTGTCTGTCATGTGTGTGCTGGGGGCTCCCGGCCACAGCTGGATGAAGCCTTGGATTCAATGTTGCCATCTTCAACTGCAGGAGGTGAGGGCACCAGAGGTCCGTCTCAGTGGCCATGGCATTCAGGGCATACCCACCAGGGGCAGGAAGTGGGAGCCTTGTGTGTAGGTGGTGAGCAACATGGTATTTACTTATTTACTACTTAACCCCATCTATTTATTGATTCCTGGGCCAGCTTTTTGCAGTGAGAGATAATGCTGTGACTGCCACCTTGGCTCCTGCACCCACAGGTGAGAATCTCAGGATGTGTCCCTGAGGGACCAGCCAGCTGTGGGGTCACCTCTTCCAGGTACAAAGTGCTCTCCATTGCCATTGTGTGAACTTCGGTACCCACAGGCATTGTGCAAGGTTCAGCCACAACCCAGCTGGCAGCCTCTGACTCCCCATTTGGGGGTGCCATGTGGTACCTACTTGTGTTTTAGTCACATCTTCCTGTGATCCTTGCAAGGCCAAGCATCTCTTCATGATTGTTGGTTGTTTATTTCCTTCCTCTCAATCATTCTATACACTGTAGACCAAGACACCGGCCTGGCAGAAAGGTGAGATGTTCTCAAGTGATCTGAGCAGGAATCTTGTGTGTTTTTCATGCCCTAGCAAGGCAGCAATAGGTGTGACACAGACACACTGGAGAGAAGTGGCTGCAGCTTCTTCACGCACCTCCCTCAAGCCCCAGTGTGCAATGGGCCTCAAACACCTCTAGTGAGGGGTGAGTCAAGGTTCCCAGACTTGGGTGAACTCTGGTGCATTCTGCTTGGGGTGGCAGCATGATGGGTGATGCTGTTCTGGCTCTTGATGTGAAATACATCTAAAAAATACACTGTGGGGCCCAGGAGTCAGGTGGGAATCCTAGGCAGCTGAGGGAGGGAAGGACCCCACCTGAGGAAGTGGGAAAAGCCCCCCAAGGCCTGGGAATTCCCTGCAGGGTGGGTGTCAGGCAGCAGCCCCAAGACTGGCCCTGGGAAGCCATGTAGGGTGTTCAAGCAGATGAGGGAAGATGGGGGGGAGCTCAGGCAGGGAGCCAGGCTATCTGAGCAAGGGGATGGATGCAGGACCTGTAAGCTGAGGTTCCAGAGAACTCTGGTGAGGGGTGGAACCAAGAGCACCCCAGGGCCCAGCCCAGGCACCTGCCTTCAACCTGGGAGACCAGACCCAGACTCAAGTCCCTGATTCGTATCTTCCTAATAACTGTCACATCCAGGTAACTTCTGATAATTCCTAGTGTTCCCTTAAGATCTTGTCTTTGCCTTGGTTGTGATTCTTCTGCCTACTCAGCTTGTTGTGTGTGTGTGTGGGGGGGGGGGCAGATATTGGCTATTTTATCTTCAAGGCTGTCATGGACTGATGTCTCCCTTGGCTCCCTAAATCCCTATGTTGAAACCTAGTGGTGTTAGGAGGTAGGACTTGGGGAGGTGCTTAGGGTCAGATGAAGTCATGAAGGTGGGGCCACCATGATGGAATTGGTGCCCTTCTGAGTCACCAAAGAGCTGGCTCTCCTCTCCATCCTCCACTGTATGAGAAGTGGCATCTGCAACCTAGAAGTGGGTCCTCTCCTGGCCATGCCAGTGCCCTGATCTTGGACTTCCAGCCTCCAGAACAGTGAGAAATCAATTTCCTTTGCTTGTCAGCCACTCCAGCTATGGCATCTTCTTACCTAATAAAGAGGGAATATGCAAATTGACCATCACACCATAATGGTCAAGATGGCTGCACCCACAGCAGAGGCAGGGATTCCATAACACAAAATGGCTACGCCCCCCCCCCCGGCCTGGTGGGGCTTGACAGGGGACCTTAGGCCACACACCCCTGCCCCGGCGCCAGGCTGGGGGAGCTCAGGCCGCATCCCCCACCCAGCAGAGCTTGACGGGGGACCTCAGGTTGTGCCCTGCGGGGCTTGATGGAAGAACTCAGGCCACACCCCCTGCCCACAGGGCTTGATGGGGAACCTCAGGCCGTGCCCTCCATCCCGGTGCCAGGCCAGGTCTGAGGCTGCACCCCCCGCCCTGGCACCAGGCCAGGGGACCTGAGGCTGAGCCCCCCGCCATGCGGGGCTTGATGGGGGAACTCAGGCCACACCCCCTGCCCACAGGGCTTGATGGGGAACCTCAGGCCGTGCCCTCCATCCCGGTGCCAGGCCAGGTGACCTGAGGCTGCAACCCCCACCCGGCAGGGCTTGATGGTGATGGGGCCGGCCAGGTCTGGATCTAGCTCAATGCGGGTGGGGCCGGCCGGGTCTGGGTCTTGCACGATTTTGAGGTGCACATGGGTGGACAGGGACTTTACTCTGGTTCCCATGGTGCGCCCCAAACTCTGACAGGAGAAAGATATTCATATACATTTTACTAATTTTCTTTCATCTCTGACACTTCTATTATAGAGAAAGGGCAAATAGCAATATTAAAATATTTCCTCTAATTAATTCCCTTTTAATGTGCACAAATTTTGTGCACCGGGCCACTAGTTTTGCTATAACAGCCAGAATGGACAAAGCCACTGGCAAAGTGGTCCTTCTCTAAGTCATGGACCGTATCGCTTTTCCCAGCTCTGTCCTAGCAGTCTGCTTGGTAGGAAGTCTGAGTTTTTCTCTCAGGAGCTAGGTGCCCTTCAAAGCCCTCATGCTCCCTAATTGAGGCAGCCCCTCAATTAGGGAATGGAGTCTGCCACAAAACCCCTCTCTGGCTTCTGGGCAGAGCTGTGTGCAAGGGAACAAGCAGCTGTCGCTGAGCAAAGTGGTGTCAGGGATGTGGGGTGTTGGGGTCAGGGGGGTTTTGAAGATGTTGCAGACAGGTTTCCGAATAGGCTGGGTATGAGAAAGAGAACGGTAACAGAAAAATGGAGCTGATGTGCCTGAGGGGTAGTAGGGGAAGGTCAAGAGCACTGGACATGCTGGCTGAGCTGCCCAAGACACTGAGGACCATAGGAATAAAAGTGGGACTTGCTGACAAACATCTAGAGCCCACAGAAGGATGGAGAGGAGGGGAGAGGGGAGACAGGAGCCTGCAGGGGGGGGAGGAGAGCCATAGGGGAGGCCAGATAGTGCCTTGTGGGGAGGGGACGAGGGCAGGTGAAGGCTGGAGGACTTGACAGTGAGGTTGTTTCAGAGTCCGTGGTGCACCTCAGGTCCTGTTTCAGTTTGCAGCATCTTTTCTTTGCACTAGTTTTTTCCTTGGCTGACTTCTCTTGATTTGCTTTGGGGGGGGGGGGCTTCTTTTTAATTCTTTTTCTTTAGGTGGTTTGGAAATTATATAGTCAATTTCTTGCGATGTAGGGTTTCTCAGCGCTACTGATGTCTGGAGCCAGGTTTTCTTTGTTGGGGACCATCCTGGGCACTGTGGGGTGCTGAGCAACATCCCTGGCCTCCACCCACCAGACGCCATTAGCCTCTTCCCTCCCTCCAGCTGTGATATTCAAAAATGTCTCCTACCTTGACTAGTGTCACTTTGGGGCAGAATGACCCCCCTCCTTGAGCAGCACCAATATGTGGAAATTGCCACTGATGAGTCAACAAAAACTAAAACACTTATCCTCCTCCTGAAAACACCGGATCTTTACCACCATCTTCCATCTTACCTAGTTTTCTCTCACCTCATTTCTTCTCATTCTTACCTTCTCTCTGTGTGTGTGTGTGTGTGAAATGTGCAAACTGTAAATATCTTGGACAGCAAAGGCTGTAACTGTCACTGGTTCTTCCTGCCTTGGCTGCCCCACAAGCACTGCACCCCATTGTGCCTGCTGTTTGTGCCAGTCACTGCCTTGCTTTTGTTTATGGTGTTTCCACTTCCTACGTGTCCCTAACCACATGGTGTTGAGCTCCAAAGCAGAGAGCAGGCACAGCCATGGTTGGGCAAGCAAGGGGCCAGGCATCCTAAGGCACCGCTGCAGGAAGAAGTGTGCCCAGTGGGCTCGGGGGCCACCAGGTGTCAGATGATGACTCCTGAGGTGCCAGGGGACAGTGCGGGGCCTGCAGAGCTGGGAGATAATGCTCCATTAACTGGAGGCATCCCAAGACACCAAGGGCTGGGCATCAGGCACCTGGAACCTTGCCTTGTTCCATGGAATGTTCTCCCTGTTTGCTTGGATCTCTTCTGCCAGAACTATTTTGAAGATTCTTCTAAACCAATCTTCTAATTTCCTTTTTGTCAGTTCTTGTTTTGTATAGCTTTTGTTTTTTTGTTCCTTCTGTAAGATTTCCACTTTATCTTCCATTTGCTTTTAATTTCCAAGAGCTCAAAAGAGAACAACAAAGGTTCGTCAGATGTTCCTTTTTAGTAGCATTGTTCTTGTTTCATGAATCTCTTTTCTCAGAACATTGGCCCGTGGGCCGTAGTTTGAGGACCCCTGTTCTAAACCAATCTTCTAATTTCCTGTCAGTTCTTGTTTTGTATATCTTTTATTTTTTTGTTCCTTCTGTAAGATTTCCACTTTATCTTCCATTTGCTTTTAATCTCCAAGAGCTCAAAAGAGAACAACAAAGGTTCGTCAGATGTTCCTTTTAGTAGCATTGTTCTTGTTTCATGAATCTCTTTTCTCTGAGAACATTCTAGACTGTTGTTTTTTATTGATTTTTTTTTTTTAATAAAGAGAGGAATGAAGAGGGAGAGACAGAGAAACATTCATGAGAGAGAAACAACACACGTGTCATAGGTTCGCCATCACTGTTCTAGACTGTTGTTTCTTTTAATGTTTTTTGTTTTTTTTTTTAGAAGAATGAAGAGGGAGAGACAGAGAAACATTCATGTGAGAGAGAAACAATCGACTGGCTGCCTCTTGCATGTCCCCTACTGGGGATCCAGCCCGCAACCCAGGCATGTGCCAGGAGCGGGAATTGAACCAGTAATCTTTTGGTGCATAGGACGAAACTCAACCAACCAAACCACACCAGCCAGGGCATGGACTGTTTTTGTTTTGTAAGTTCCCTTCTCCCTGTAGAATCAATTCCCCAAAGTCGTCTTTTTTCTGTTCGGGTCCGTTTTCCACACTGGACATTCCTCAGATCCCTGGGCAATCCTGGTTGTCTACTCACAATGAAGAATAAGGGCTGAGACAAGCAGGTTGGAAGGCCAAAGGAGTGTGGGGAACACATGGACTCCTACCTAAGCTGGAGGCTGATGGGAACTCTGTGGTGCTAGTGTTATTAGGTCTTTCTTCTTGGACCGGCTGGATTCCCAGGGATCTTCAGTCTCATGCCTGGTAAGTCCTAGAATCTGCAGGCAGGATAGGGGTAGTGGCTCTCTCCATTTAGCTTTCATTACGTATAGTCACCTAATCCCATTTGCCACCACATTCCCTACCAAGCCTGGCTTCCCTCCCAGCAGTGGTGTCCTGGGAAGAAAATAAGCACCTGAGAACTTTCCAAACAGCTCCCCAGCCGGCCGCCTGCCTCACCCCGGCCCTCAGCCTGGCCTATTGAGACCTGCTGTGGTCAGTGCCTCTGGAAGTTTCTACGGGTAAATCAAGCTGTTTCCTGGGCTTAGGGTTTGGCATCCATGAGTTTGGCAGTCAGTCGTGGCTCCTCCCTTAATTCCACCTCCTGGCACATACTGCAGCCTTGTACTTAACCGGAGATTTGAGAAGGATCAAAATTGGATGATGCATTTAGTTTGCCTCAAGCCAGGTTTTAACTCTTGCTTTTTTCCTAAATTTTTTAAAAATATATTTTTATTGATTTCAGAGAGGAAGGGAGAGAGAGAGATAGAAACATCAATGATGAGAGAGAATCATCAATAGGTTGCCTCCTGCATGCCCCACAATGGGGATCAAGCCTGCAACCTGGGCATGTGCCCTGTCTGGGAATCGAACTGTGACCTCCTGGTTCATAAGTCAATGCCGAACCGCTGAGCAACATGGCCGGGCTAACCCTTGTTTTTAATATACTTTTCATGTTTATCCACATAACAGAAGCATAAGATGCTGCCTGATTCATGAGTCATTCAATAAAGCCTATTAAGACCATTAAAATTTTTCATGTTTATCCACATAACAGAAGCATAAGATGCTGATTCATGAGTCATTCAATAAAGCCTACTAAGACCATTAAAATGTACTCAGTTGAATTTTGGCTTTTCAGCCACGTGTATGTTCTACATACATGCATACATAGTGGGTTCCCACTGTGGCCACAGTGACAGAAAAACTCCGGAGTCAGAGAGAGCCCCTCATCCTCTTTGCCCTGGGCCTATGGCCTCAGCAACGTACCCATTTGTCTGTGTGTGACCTTTATAGGGAAGCAGTCCCCATGTACCTGTGGCAGAGGGCAGTAGCCACTGTGGCCCAGCCCAGAACCAGGGGCCCACCCACCCCACCCACCTCTCTCTCCCTCCAGATCCCTTCTTTTCCCCTTTTTTAAAAAGCCACCCCTCTGTTATTGCTCTGCTGTCAAACCTGATGTGCACATGCAGTCTAGGAACAAAGGCTGTGGGACTCAGCCACCAGCCTCAGGAGATAGTTTCGAGGCACAAGCTCAGGGTCCCAAGGGGGCCCATGCAGGCACTGCAGTGAAGGGTTGGGCACAGGCCTCCCAGGCCCTCTTGCACCTGGGGATACTGAGGCACACACAGAGAGGGCGGCCATGGGGTTCCAGGAGTCTCTTCAGGTGGCTAGGAGCCTGCCAGGTGCTGATGGAAGTAGAGGCCAAAGAGGCTGGAAAGCAGCTGGCAGGCCGCAGTCCACCAGATGAGGAAGGCCAGGGTACCACGGAGGAAGAGGGGTGTGAGCAGACCACCCAGGGCCCCAGTGATCCGGGCCGCCGCCTGCTGGGCCTCATCCTCCTTGGGGCCCACTGGGCCATCCTGGGCTGCTGCCAGTACTGGGGCTAGGGGGAGGGCCTGGCCCAGGCCCCAAGAGTAGCCACCTGTGAGAAGAGAGCAGAGAGAGGGACGGCTGTAGGAAGGAGGGGTGAAATAGGGGGATATAGGGACAGGAGGATGAGGAGCGGAGGAAGCGGGGCTGAGGCCAGGACGCCTCAGGGACCCCCAGGCCACCCTCACCCCACAAGGCAGTTTCCTCTCACCCAGCGTCTTGAGCAGAAGCGTGCAATTGAGGGTGAGGATGAGTGGCGTCAGGTACTGCAGGCTCACCACCGTCAGGTAACAGTAGACCCGTACCACCTGGTGAGCAGGTAGCAGTGACAGGTGACCTTCTGAGCTCCAGCTGGCCCCATGCTTGGAAGGCATGGAAGGCCTGCCCTGCAGCCCAGGTTCCCTCCCAGACCAGCACCCATACCCGCCGCTGGATCTCGCAGGCCTCAATGCGGCCAGCCTCCCGCCTCAGCTGCTCCACGCGGGCCTTGGCCAGGCATAGGTAGGCTTGCAGGTGGGGCCGGGTCACTGCCAGCCGCAGCAGGCACAGTGCCACCAGCACCCAGAGGCGCAGTGAGTCAAAGGCCGAGTCCGACAGTCTGCACAGAAGAGGGTGAGGAGGCTAGTGAGGCCCCCTCCGCCCCAGGATCTTCCCCCAGGACTCACAGCTCTCATGGCTCCTCCCTGAGCCTCAGACTGGAGTACACAGAGGGGTCCCCCAGTGACCCCCTCCTGACCCCACCCCATACACACAGGAAGAAGGGTGTGTCCCCAAAGGGCGCCTGGTGCAGGAAGTTCCGTGCAATAGGCTTGGTCCAGAGCCACAGGATGAACAGGGGGGACAGGAAGCTGGTGTGCAGGAGAAACCTGGAGGCAAGGACGCAGCAGGGTGAGGCCTAGGCACCTACCACCCCATCCATCCCCTCGGCTCCCTAACCTCTCACCCACCCGTTCCCCACTTCACTGCAGCACGGGCCGGTCCTCTGACATGGTCAGAGCATCTCGGTGGGTCTGGGCCAGCCGCAGGCCTGGGAAGGTGAGGAAGGCACCCAGCATGGAGCCTAGGACCGAAAGCCCCACACGGATGGCCAGCTTGACTAGAGGAACCCTGGGAAGAAGAGACAGGTCAGGGAACCCCACAGCCTGACAGCCGCCCCTGCCCGCCCTCCCTTCCCAGGACTCACATCCAGTCCCAGCCCTGCATCTTCAGAAGTGGCTCCAGGTTCTGGATCATACTGGCCAGGCCTGGGGAAGACAGAGAGAAAGGTGGAGTAGAGCACACCCCTGGGAACTCAGAGCCTGCGCTGCCCCTCCTAGATGTCCCCTGCTCCTCAGGTAGGAACGCACCAGTGGCATCCAGGCCCCATGCCTGGCAGGAGGATCACTTAATGCTCTTTTCAAAGAACAGGAGAATGGCCCTGGCCAGATGGCTCAGTTGGCTGGAGCATCGTCCGGTACACCAGAAGGTTGTGGGTTCAAGTCCCAGTCAGGGCACATATCTAGGTTGTGGGTTTGATCCCCAATTGGGGTGCGTATAGGAGGCAACCAGTTGATGTTTCTTTCTCACATCAATGTTTCTCTCTCTAAAAAATAAGGAACAGGAGACTGTATCAGGCAGACCCTGGGTTGTGCAGGGGGACATGGGAAAAACAAGGGAGCACTGAATGGGAGCTTACAGGATTACACCAGGAATTGAGGGACGTGAAGGGCTCCCGCGGGAGAGAACCGGAGTCCTGGAAAGAACCCTCAGTAGTTCAGACCCCCAGACTTTCCACAGAGTAAAAGTAAGTAAACACACAATCACAACCAAAATCACCAAACACACAAGGAAACAATCACCATAAAGGAGATTCGACAGGAAAAAAACAAAAGACAGTTTAGACTTCAGAAACTGGTATTATCAGCTCTGTATGAGATGATTGAGGAAAATAAAAGCTGGATGACAGAACAGGTGACACAAGATTACCTCAGCTGATCAGGTAAATTTACAGAGAAATCAACCTTTTCCAAAGGAAAAATATAATCACTGAAATGACAGGATATTAAACATTAAATTAGAAACAGCCAAGGAGGAATTCATGAATTGGATCTGAAGAAATCACTCAGATTCCCACTCAGAAAGACAAGAAGGTGGAGAATATGAAGGGAGATGGAGACAAAGAGGACAGAATAGGAAGTCCAGCCTAAGTCAAGTCAGGGCCCCAAAAGGAGAGACAGAGAGAGACAGAGAGAGAGAATGAAGGAGAACAGGAGATACTGCAAAAGAATGGTTGAGAAGTTTGCAGAACGGATGCCACACACAAAAGACATCAAACCAGATAAATACAAAGAAATCCATACCTAGACATACTGGTGGAATTGCAGAATACCAAAAACAAAGAGGCTGCAAAGCAGCCTAGGAGTTAAAGCAGATCGCCTATAAAGGAAGGACAATTAGGCTGGCAGCCACTATCAAAAGTAACAACAGAAAAGGAACAATATAAAGTATAAAAGTAAGATGGCAGAAACAAGGCCAAATATGTCCAATCACAATAAAACACAGATTAAACTTCAAAGTTAAACAACATAGATTGATACACTTGATTGAAAATACCCAGCTATGTTTTTTAGAGACATACCTCAACATGAGGTCACTGGAAGGTTGAGAGAAAAGAGATGTTAAAAAGACATAACAAATACTACAAAAGAACACTATAAAGACTATATTGAAACCAGACAAACTAGACTGAGATAGAAGTGTTACTAGAATCAGAAAGGGTCAATACATCATGATAAAATGGCTGATTCAGCCCGGGGCCAGGTGAACAGGAGGCAACCTATCAATGTTTCTCTCTCTCCCTCTTCCTTCATCTCTCTCTAAAAATCAATAAACATATCCTTGGGTAAGGATTAAAAAAAAGACTGCTTCACCAGGAAAATGTAGCAATTCTAAACTTGTAAAACACCTTCTCAATCTACCTCTATATTTAAAAAACATTGATAAAACAACCTAGAGACATTGAGACCTCTATCCCAGAGGGGGATTAACCCGTTAGTGACTAACAAAAAATTAGGAAAGATGGAGACTTGAATTTATTGGACATACAGAAGCAGTGAATATATGTTGTTCAAGAACACATGGAACAATCTCAAAAACTGATCACTATCTAGGCCATAGGCAAGTCTTAACAAATATTAAAGAATTTATTTCAAGTAGATCATCTTCTGTAACCAAGCAATTAAGCTAGAAATAAGAATCTTCTTGAAGTTCCATGTTTGAAGTATTTTAAAAAGGTTAAAAAAGAAATCACAATGGAAACTTTAAAATACCCAGTATTGCATGATGATAAAAATACAAGGCAAAACTTAGGGGGAGACAAAAGTGGGACTTAGGAAATAATTATAACCTTAAATGCTATAAACAGAAATAGAAAAGAGGCTGTATTTTACCATAACAATAGAAAAAAGGCATACAAACCGAAAAAAAAATGGGCAAAAATACGAACAGGTTTTTGACAGAAGAAGAAACGTGAATCATGAATAAACAGGAAAAGAGGTGTCCCCCCACCCCCACCCAGGTAACCAGAAAAATGCACATGAAGACCCAGAAGGCATCATTCTACACCACCAGACTGATACCAGAGATCTTCATTCATTTAAACCACCCAGTCCCCTGGGAAGTTGGTGTAGTCACCACCCAAACCTACAAGCAGGAAGGCCAAGGCCTTTGTAACCTCACCCACACCCGCCTGCCACGCGGCTGGGACTCACCGGCAGCCTGAGCCCAGCGTCCGTGCTCTGGACCCCAGGCGGCATGGCTGGTGGATGTGCTGGGAGAACTGCTCTGAAAATGCTGAGGCACCATCTCATAAAGGTGAACATGTCCCCATGGTTCCCAAGTCTGTGCCCAAAAGAAATGCCTGCCCATGTGTATGAAGAAACATGTACAAGAATGCTCCCTGTAGCAACTGTGAAAAGCTAAACTCTGGAAACCACCTGAACATCCATCACAGGAGAATGGGATCATAGAGAAGAGTGGAGTCCCACCACATCACACATGGTAACGACATGAATTAAAGGAGCCCGGACCAACACGGCCTAATTTGCAAACAATAACAGCTGGAAGACTAATAAAAGACAGATTAAACTTCAAAGTTAAACAACATAGATTGATACACTTGATTGAAAATACCCAGCTATGTTTTTTAGAGACATACCTCAACATGAGGTCACTGGAAGGTTGAGAGAAAAGAGATGTTAAAAAGACATAACAAATACTACAAAAGAACACTATAAAGACTATATTGAAACCAGACAAACTAGACTGAGATAGAAGTGTTACTAGAATCAGAAAGGGTCAATACATCATGATAAAATGGCTGATTCAGCCATTTGTAAAACTGTACAATAAATTCTTTAGGGACAGAGACGTGTGTGATGAAACTGTTTTGTTGTTGTTTTTCAATGTTTTTATTGATTTTAGAGAAAGGAAGGGAGAGGGAGAAAGAGATGTGAGAGTGAAACATCGATTGGCTGCCTCCTACACGTCCCCTACTGGGGATCAAGCCCTCAACCCAGGGATGTGTCCTAATTGGGAATTGGTGCAGGGGACGAAGCTTAACCAAGTGAGCTACACTGGCCGGCCGGGGAGAAAAAGAAATGATAACCACAAAGTTTGAGGCCTTGGCCGGGAAGCTCAATTAGAGCGCCACACCTCTAGCCAAGGCTGTGGGTTTGATCCCCAGTCAGGACGCATACAAGAGTCAACCAATGAATGCATAAGTGGAACAACAAACCGATGTTTCTCTTTGTCTTTCTCTCTCTTACCCTTTCTCTTCCTCTCTCTCTAAAAATCAATAAAAAAAAACAACACAAAACTTGCCCTGGCCAGTGTGGCTCTGTGGTTACAGCATCTGCCCACACACCGAAGTGTCCCTAGTCTGATTCCCAATCAAGGACAAGTACCTGGGTTGCAGGTTCGATCCCCAGCCCTGGCAGGGGCCCATGCAGGAGGCAACCAATCTGTGTGTCTCTCACTTGGATTCTCTCTCTCTCTCTCCCATCCTTTCCCTCCCTTCCTCTCTCTCTAAAAATCAACAGAAAAACATATCCTCAGGTGAGGATTAACAACAAAAAAAACTTAAAACAAACAAACACAGGGGGAGGCAGTGGGACCAGGAAGGAGCACCAGAGACACACAGAAGTGTTGGGATCCAGTTCTTACTTGAGAGGTGGTTCATGGGTGTTTACATGATTATTATCCTTTGTAACTTACATATGTGTGTTATTTTATGTATCAAATATTATGTAATTTAAAAAATAGAATTGGGGAGAATTGGTGATAATAAAGCTCAAGGAATCAACAAGGCCCTATAAGCCACAGTGAGGAAATTGGTCTTTATTCAAAGACCATGAGAGTCTGGTGTCAGGCAGAGAGGTTGCATGATCCAAATTATGTTTTTAAAAGATCAATCAAATAATAGGAAAAGCCAAAACAAAAACGAGAAACTAAGAAAAAAATAGAGAACTCCTTCAAATCTATAAGAGGGTCAACAACCCAGTAGAAAATTAGGCAAAAGAGCAGAACTTTTCTGGAAGGGAAATAGAAACAGCTTCTTCAGCATATAAAAAGATGCTCGCCCTGGTCGGTTTTGCTCAGTGGATAGAGCATCAGCCCTTGGACTGAAGGGTCCCGGGTTCGATTCCAGTAAAGGGCATTGAATGGGAGGCAACCAATCAATGTGTCTCTCACACATCGATGTTTCTCTCTGTCTCTTCCCTTCCCTTCCACTCTCTCTAAAAATCAATGGGAAAATATCCTTGGGTGAGGATTAACAAAAACAAAAGATGCTCAGCCTCACTTATATTTTCGCCCATTAGCTCACCCAAGATGATAAGGTCAGAGGAAACCCATTGGAGAGGGTGTGGGGAAATAGGCATGTTCATACATGGTTTCCTGAAGGACAATCTGCAACATTATCCAAATTACAAATGCACTCTGGTGCACGGGGCTACAGGCACAAAGCTATTCCCATACCACATTGTTATATAACAACATGGTTTTGTGCAACAACCATTTAATAGCAGACGACTTAAATGTCCATAAATAGACAACCAAGATGGCGGCATAGGTAAACACCTGAACTTGCTGCCGCGCACAACCACATTAAAACTACAACTAACAGACAAAACGAATATCATCCAGAACCACGGGAAGGCTGGCTGAGTGGAAATTCTACAACTGGAAGGACAGAGAAAAGCACATTGAGTCCGGTAGGAGGTGCAGGGATTTGGAAGTGCGGAGGTACAGGGGCTGGCAGCTGGGTACACTGTTGTCTTCTTCAATCGGGAGGGAGATACAAGCTCCCGACTGCTTTGAACTCCAGTTCCGGGTGAGAATTTGGGGACCCAGACTCATACAGAGAGAAACTGGACTGTCAGGCATCGGGCGGAACGTGAAGGCAGCTTTCTCGCAGAGGTGCTTGCAAAGGTCATTGTTCCTGCACAGGGCTGCGGGACACAGACCCCGGGACTGCTCCGAGGCAGAGCAGACTGGCAGCCATTGCGGTTTGCTCCGCCCTGGTGATTCCCTGAGACCCCGCCCCACCCAATTTACAACCCTACCCAAGCTGTGTGCAAAGGCTTTTGCATATGAATGGCCTGGCCTTTCTCCCCTAAAAACCTGGGTAGACTCAGTGAGCACCAAAGCCCCATTGAAGCCACCCCTGCCCCATAAGGGTGTCTCCAGCACAGAAGTTCTCCCATTGTAGATACAACTGGTCCTCACAGCCAATTGGCCTGGAGGTCAATTCCTCCCAGTGATACCTACAACAATCAAGGCCTAACTCTAACAAGACTGTGCACCCAGCCCACAAAGGGGTGCACCAAGAGTGTCCACCTCAGGTAATTGGGGAGGCTGAGCCACTGGGCCCTATAGGACACCTAGCACAGAAAGCCACTCTATCAACACAGGGAAGCATAAAAAATGCGGGGACAAAGAAACAGGACACAAATGACAGAAATGGAGGAAAGCAAACTACTGGATATAGAGTTCAAAACCACGGTTATAAGGTTAATTAAGAATCTTCTAGAAACCTCCGAGAAATTTAGTGAGACCCTCAAGGATATGAAAAAGGACCAATCAGAAATTAAGCATACACTGACTGAAATAAAGAATAATATACAGAGATCCAACAGCAGACTAGAGGATCCCAAGAATCAAGT
>NW_005366140.1:1365398-1367487 GCF_000412655.1 Myotis brandtii | reverse complement strand
AAAATCATACACCTATGGACGAGGACAGGGGTGGGGGTAAGGCAGGGGGTGGGGTGGGAACCAGGTGGAGGGGAGCTATGGGGGGAAAAAGAGGAACAACTGTACAATAAAGATTTATTTTTTAAAAAATGCCATTAAAGGTAATGCCATAGGTAAATATAAAAGACAGTGTAAAAAAAGAAAGAATAAATGTCCATAAATAGGGTCCTAGTTAAATAATAATAGAACATTCATAAAATGAAATACCATGTAGCTGTCAAAAGAAACAGTACCATATGTAGCATCAAGGGACAACCTCCAATATTTATTATATTTAAGGAGAAAAAAGACAAGGTATAAGAGATATCTACGCTCCTGCTTTATGTGAATAAGGAAAAGTGGCGCCCAGGTTTCCTCTGGGGATCAGAACCAGTGTGGAAGTGTAATTTTCACTCTTGAATTTATTTTATAAATTTTGTAGCATTACCCATTTCCTTCCACAAATTAAACAAAAGTAGGTAAATATTAAATTACTGTGGCTGCTGGGTAGAGGACAGACTAGCGAGCAACAGAAATGCCTGTGTGAAGAGCTATAGCCACAGGCGTCTGCCAGACAGTGAGGTAAGATGTCCTCTTATCCCCAAAGCCCAAGGGGGCACCAAGGGTGGCAGAAATCCATAGACACTGGCCCCAGGAGTCCCCTCCTACTACAATGTGCTGGTGGATCAAGCCGCTTAAACCCCACACTCGGCAGCTCACAGGAGGGAGTGACCGGTGTCTACCCCACGCCCTGATGCACGTACCTGGCTCCAGGCCTAGCTCCAGGGTCTCCTCTGGCACCACCTGCACCAGCATGGCCAGAAGCAGGAAGAGGAAGGCAAAGGTAAGGCAGACAGAGCGCTCGCCCCCCTCCTCGGCGCTGAAGTACAGCCGAGTCACTGTCAGGAACATCTTCCTGGCGGCAGAGCTAAGGAGGCTTCCACCTGTGATGCCCCTGCCCACCCCACCACCTCCAGCCAGTGACACCCCAAATCCAGGGCACAAACACCAGGTTTGGGTTTGGGGTCCGGGGGAACAGGGGACTGACTGAGGAGAAGAGTGAGCTGATAAACAAGCCCAGGACACAAGGTGAGAAGGCTGCGCACGCCTGTGTCAGCAGCGTGGGATCTTGCACATGGCAGGTGCGCCTGGGCTGGGCCTCCAGCATGGCTCGTCACACTGTGTGTAGCCAGTCAGAAATGGCCACCGAGTCAGTCTCTTCAGGAGGTCCCGCCTCCCTTACCCATCTCGCCTCCCGGCTACATCACAGCACGTTCCTCTGCGGAGCTGGCAGACACAAGGGCCGCGTCTCCAATCTGCCTGGCAGAGACCCAGGGCTTTCTGAAGAGTGTGGGCCTCCAGATGGGCTCCCCTTCTCCCCAAGCCCACGGCACAAGGACATTCTCTCCTACGTGGGCCCCTAAAGCCACAGGTTCACTCTCTTCCCTGTGCAGCTTAACAAAACAATTGCGGAGGGGCCATCTCCCTCCCGGCCCCTGCCTCTGGGCAGCCTGGTGACTTGCTTTGACTGAAAGCGTGGACAGGGATGGGGTGTGCAGGCTTGGGCGAGGCCTCAGGAGGCCTGCAGCACCCCATCTTCCTTGCTGCCTTTCTGCGCCTGCAGCGTGGGAGCCTGGCCCAGCCTGCTAGAAGGGGGGAGCAGGGATGAGGCCCCCCAGCTGGGCCTGGCCCAGGAGAGCAAATAGGGACTGCTTTCCCCCACCAAGTTGGGGTGAGGTTTGTGTCACAGCCGTCCATAACCAACTACCAATACAGGGGAGACAGGAAGCCTCAGTCAGGCTCCCACATGCCTCCCGCCTGCCCCACCCAGAGCTGGAAGGATACATGGAGAAGGCAACGGTAAGCAGACACCAAAACACAGCGATGTTGGTCTCCCTCGCCGGGCCCAGAACATAGTAGTAGGCCTCTGTGAAGAGGTACACGCCTCCCGAGTACACGGCAAAGTCCACGAACCACTGGTATTCCAGGAAGAAGCGCAGGACTGCGGGACACCCTATTCAGCCAGCTGCCTCCCCAGGCCTTCCCCCAACCCTGCCCACCCAGGGTCTCC
>NW_005366140.1:1361133-1365356 GCF_000412655.1 Myotis brandtii | reverse complement strand
CCTACCCACCCACCCTGCCAGGGTGTGGACAAAGTGAGGGTGCTGGGGACCCACTGGACTGTTACCGAGGGCATCCACGGCTGTGAGGGGGCAGGTCTCCAGCTGGAAAGGGGCATCTCGGGGGACACACAAAGTCTTCTCTTCACTATAGCCATTGGCCCACCTGGTGGGGAGGGGAGAGTCAGAGCAGCATCCTCCATTTCTGCCTTCCCTGCCCAGCCCACCTCTCCCTGCCGCAGCCTGAGGGCCTCAGAGTGCCACCCTCAGAGCGCCACCCTCGAGCACAGGAGCTGGTGGGAGGTGCCTTCTCCCCAGTTGGGGTACCCTCTACACACCAGGTTGCAGGCACCACCCACCCACAGGGCTGGCCCACAGCAAACTGCCAAGCATTCAATGCCCAGGTATGACAGTAAAAATCATTCATCCTGGGGTGTCCAGATTCTCCTCTGGGGTGCCTCGTTCTCCTCTGTGCCCAGAGTGGTGCCCGAGAGCCGGCAGGGCAGGCCCTGTGCCCCTGCAGCCTCCCCTGAAGTTGGAGGCTCACTCACCGCTCCCTCCTGCCTCTGGGCCTCTGCTTCCCTGCCAGGGCCCGAAGCTCCTCCTCTGACGGGTGCTTGTACCGGAAGAGACTGAGGGCAAAGACAGGCAGGTGGTCAGGAAAGCTCGGGCCTGGGGGTAGGGCTCTGATGTCAAGGCAGTGAACCCCAAAACTCGGGACTAGAGTCAGAGGGAGGGCTGGGCCCCAGAACCCTGGTGACAGGAGGAGCAGCGCCCATGGGAGGCCAAGGGAAGGGTCGGGAGGGGGGCGGGGCAGTGCAGCAGGGGTGCAGACACCCCTGGATCTGCGGGCTAACTCTCCTAGCGAAGGCGTGCACACTGTCCTAAGGAGAGAGTGCAGTTTCCACAAATCTCAGGAAGGGGCCCAGACCCAAACAGGGACCAAAAACATTTCAGGAAACCTCTACAGTGAGCGAGGGGTGGAAGGGAGGTGTCGGGGGAAGCAGCTGCTCTTCCAAGTGTGGACATGGTCGTGTGTGTGTGTGTGTGTGTGTGTGTGTGTGTGTACATCTGTCAGAACTGATCCAACTGTGCCCTTCCAAAATATGCAGTTTACTGTACATCAACCACATCTCAATAAAGTTGTTTAAAAAAAAAAACTACCTGCAGGGCCTGAGGCGGGCTGAGGCTCACCTGCCATTGCAGAGCAGCCAGCGAGCAAAGGAGCAGTGCGGAGCCAGCCGGTGCATGAGGGTGGCCGTGAGCAGGGTCACCACCAGCTGCACCCCGAGGATCGCCTGGGGGGAGGGACAGGACAGGCAGTGCCAGCCAGAGAGTAACACGATTACCCCCTTACCCCTCGGAACCAGCTATTTATAGCGATGCAGGGCCAGGTGGGGGAGGGGCCTCCCTGGCTCCAGATGTACCTTGGGGTAGGTGGACTGGGGTGAGCTCGGACCCAACCCTGGGAGACCCTACTGACCAGGAACCGCACACCTGGCTGGGGGGAGAGCGGGATGGAGAACAGATGCTGGGGAAGAGACAGGTCAGGCAGGTGCGCTGCCAGGCTGTGCCATGGGTTTCAGGTATTCCTCTCCCAGCCGGGGGTTCCTCCCCGGGAAATGAAGTGCTTCCTATTTTGTTTCTTGTTCTCCCGGGACTGCCTTCTGGACCTACAATGACCCTGGTACGTCCAGTGAGAAGTGGCCCCTCTCCAGCCACAGTCCCTGCCTTGGCACCACTGCCTCGGACCAACTTCCAGCTTCGGTGTCCACAGGCGGCCCTGTCCTCATTTACCCTGATGGCTCAGTCACCTCTCTCCTCTCCACCTCCCTTTTCAGCAACCTCCTCAACTGGCCACTGCCCGCTTCAGGATAACGACTTAGCCATGAGTGGGATAACCTTTTTCTCCATTAGGAATTTTCTCACCAAATTCTACATAACAACCGTTTACACAATAATTCATCACACATTTTCACACACGTGTTTGTAAACATTTTAGGAGAAATGTTTTTGGTAATCAGTCTGAAGCTGAAGCTGCCTGAATATAGTAATTTTGTAACTCTGTAAAATGTGCTCAGGGGAGTTGCCTACTAATACTATGGCATTATAATGAACAACTAAAATGAAATAAAGATTAATATTAATAATTAAAATTATCTTACCAGACAAAAAATAAGCTAACTTTATTTTTAATATTTAAAAAAATGTTTCGATTGATTTTAGAGAGAGGAAGGGAGAGGGGGGAGAGAGAGAGAGAAACATCCATCCGCTGCCTCCTACACATCCCCTACCTGGGATGAAGCCCACAACCCAGGCATGTGCCATGAGCAGGAATCGAACTGGTGACCTCGTGATGCATAGAACAATGTCCAACCAACTGAGCCACACTGGCCAGGGCAAAAAATAAGCTAGCTTCAAAAAGAAAAACTCCAGTGGGATAGAAATCAGGCCTAGCACTGTAATTCGGAACGACTGCTGAGAAACCCATCATTACAATAACCAACTCATAGAATATGTTCTCTATGCCTGTCACTTGTAAACTGAGCCCATAAGTGTTTTTTCAGTAATGAGCGTGGAGTGCCATCTTTCTGATCTCTTAATCTCACTAATCTCCTAGTCTCATTGTTCTCCCTCCTCCTACCAACTACAAATTGGCCAGTAGGCACTAATGACCACGGCATTGTCAAGGTCTGTGGGCACCCCCAAGCCCAGAGGGCCAGGCTTTCCCACCCATCCTTCCTCCCAGCACCCGCTCTCCTCTCCTCTGGGGACCCCCAGTGCCTCCCACCAATGCTCTCCAAACTCCTGGGCGCCTTTGCCTGCTTTTCTCCTCCCTCTGCCAGCCTCTCTCCTATGTCCCCATCCTCTGCCAGGGGTTTAACGACTGACCTGGCCCAGCATGACCCCAACAAAGCAGTACCCCCAGCCTAGACCTCTCGGCCAAGCTCGCAGACCTGTGCTTCCCCAGGCTGTTTCGGGAGCCCAGCACCCACCCCTCACTCCGAGGACACAGCACTGAGCTCCTCCAGGGGATCCCAGACCCTTCCCAGTCTCACAGTCAACATGCAGCTCTGCTCCTGTCAGGCCCAGCTCAGGACCACCACACCCCACTGCCTGGCTCTCTCCCCAGTCCTCCCTGGGTCCAGCCACTGGGGTCTCAGAGGCCCTCCAGACCCAGGGCCCTCCATCACTGACTCCATCACCCCTCTACACACACACACCCTCCCAGGGAGGGGGACTCATGGTTCAAACTGTGGTCCCAGCACCTACAACAGGAAGGAAGAACCAGAGCGAGGGTAAGAGAAGGAAGACTGCGTCCTCCATCCAAGGGCCCTCCACCTAAGGCAGAGGTCTGTCCAGGGATGTTTCTCATGCCCCGACCCCAGCAGCATCCGTCTCAGGGGTCCCCGCTCTGCAGATCTCCGGAGATTTTCTAGAGCAGTGGTTCCCAACATGGGCACACATCCCACAGGAGGGCAAATTTGATTTTTAAGGGGGGCAATCGAGAATGAGTTATTAACAGTGAATTTTTTTGCATTTCTATGGTTCTAGGGGCCTCATAGACAGTATATAAATATATATTGTGACATATTTATACATTTCAGTTCTCTATTATATGTTTTGAAACTATCTGCTATTTTCTTATATCACTTCATATTATTATTATTTTTTAAACAATTTCTTAGTGATTTCTTCCTCAGTACTTCAACTGTCCTTTCGTTTTTATTTTTTATTTCCCTCTTTCATGGATGCCATGTTCTTTGGAAGCTTGTTTAGACCAAGTTAATGGCCTGTTAGGCTTCCTCCACGTGAATAGGAGTTCACTTTTGAATAATAAGAATTACATGTCACAGGGGGGCATCAGGACTTAGGGATGCTCAGGTGGGGGATGGCCAAAAAGAGGTTGGGAGCCACTGTCCAGAGCCTTCCATCCACCCATTCCCTCCGCTGCTCAGAGCCTTTCCCCGGATCTTTCCTCCATCCCGGTTCTGAGCGCCCTTCCTTCCCCTCGTGGCCCACAGCATCCCGCACCCGCCTAGAGCGCAGCCCGCTTTCGAGCACCGCCTCCACCAGCTCCCACTCAGGCTCATCTCCGCGCCCCGCCCTCCTCAGGACAGTCCTCCTCCTGGCCCCCGCCGGGTCAGGTCGCCTTCTGGGCCCCTCCAGACTGCCCCTCCTTCTGCCCAGTCCGAACCCATGGGGGCTGAAGGGGCGGGGGAGGG
>NW_005366140.1:1354493-1360934 GCF_000412655.1 Myotis brandtii | reverse complement strand
TCTGCGCATGCCTGTACCCGCGGGCACCCACCAGCGCGGCCCCACGCTCCTCCGGGAGCCCAACCCAGAGTAGGCCCCAGCGGGACCCCAGGCCTTCCTCGCGGGGCCCTGAACGTGCTCGGCCCCCAGTCCCCTCGGCGGGATCCCAGACCCCTAGAGGGCACCACCCCCAGAAGACTCAGGGCTTCTCGTCCCCACGGGTCCCGCAGCGAGATGCTGACCCCCGAGAGGACACAAGGCGCTCTGCGCGACCCGGAGTCTCTACAGCCCCAACCCCGACGAAAGGACCTCCGTCCCTTCCGTGTCTCCCGGGACTCCCACGGCGGGACCCTGCGCCTCTGGGGGACCCCACACGCCTCAGAACTCCCGCTTACCATGTCGCGGGCGGGAGCGCGGTGGACCCCCAGCCCCTGCTCGGGCACTTATGAGAACTCGACCAATCAAAGCCAGACTGTGGTCTGACAAGCAGCCCATGCGACCAATCATCGGGCTTGCACGGGGAGCACAAACCGAGAGACCCGGGGTCGCTGGCTTTGCATGCCGGAAGTTGTAGTTCCAAGACGTCCGATGAGCTCGCCACAGTTGAATCGGGACTGTATCAGGGACACACCTACGTGACCGCCTGCTCTTAGACTCAGTCTCCTCACCTGCACCCGCCTCGCAGATCTGCGGCCAATACACCTATTCACGCAATCACTCACTATCTCCGGTGGGACAGTTCTGAGCATGAAACTCCTGATCCAGAACATTAAATGGCCTGGCTGGCGGGGCTCAGAGGTTGAGTGTCGACCTATGAACCAGGAGGTCACGGTTCGATCTCGGTCGGGGCTGTGAGCTTGACGTGCCCAGTTTGGAGACTTGGTCCCTAGTGTGGGCGCGTGCCTGCGGGATGCAGCCAATGACTGATCCTCTCTCATCAATGACGTTTCTATCTCTCTCTTCCTCTCCCTCCCTCTCTGATATCAATAAAAATGGTTTTTTAAAAAAATAACATTAAATGGCTCCCACTGACTAGACGCCCAAGTGCTCATACTAAATTCAGACCCCTCTGCCTAACTTCAATCTGCCGCCAGTACTATTGTGCGCACTATAGTACAGCTTGCCACCAGCCACTCTATCTCATACCTTCAGCATTTGTAAATGCTGTCCTCCATCTCGGAATGCCTCCTTTCTGTGGCATCATTCCTCTCTATCAGCCAGGACTTCGCGCGCGCGCGCACACACACACACACACACACACACACACACACACACACACTCCAACTCAAATGGGCTCCAGCAAAAAAGGGAAATTTTTAGTTCCTGTAACAAAAAATTCAAAAGTAGGATCAGCTTCAGCCATGGCTGGATCAAGAACCAAATGTCAGCCTCAAATCTGATGTTTTATTCGCTCCCCCCAATACAAGTGAAAGTTTATTTAGAAAGTCACAGAGTAGAAAAGTGCCCAGCTTGGCTGCATGGGCTCAGGAAACAAGTCACAGAGGCAAAAGTAGAACGCTTGGAGCTTAGGAGAGAGAGGGCAAAGGTATTCACCTTGCAAGAAGAAGGGAAAAGGTGTCGGCAGCCTGAGAGAGAGAGAGAGAGAGAGAGAGAGAGAGAGAGAGAGAGAGAGAATGCAGGAATCTTATGTTTTCTGTTTTCAGGCTTGGAAGTAAGAGCTTCTAGCACAGTTACCTAAGTTTTACCATCTGTTTCTATGGATGTGTCTGTGTGAGTGTGTACATGCAGGTGGGTATGACAATGTCTTTATGGGGGTGGATACCTGTTAGTAGGGCCGATATGGTTGATTGTCTCATCTCTGTGGGTGATTTTGTCTTTATGGGTGTCTGTTTGCAGGGGATTCTCTGATTGTGACTTTGGTCCCCTGGACTCAGTGTCCCTTTGAAAGAGGATGGATGACAGTGGCAGTGAGGGTCACTGGGATTCCCCAGGACCTACATGGGGGTCATGACATGCCCCTCAGGGCCAGGGCATACAGGTGGGATCCAGGGAAGATGAAATTTTGGAAAGGTGTCAGAGAAGAGGGAATGAGAAAGAAAAGGTGGGGCGTGGGGGGCGTTTGCTGAGGCCCACTGTAACCATGCTGGGAGTGCCTCATGTGCTGCCTCCAGCAGGCCAGGGAGGTTGGACAATTGGCTCCATTTAATTGATGAAAATACTGAGGCCCTGAGAGGCCCAGATCTCTGCTTCTACCTGACCTCTCTCTTGGGCACCGGGCTCCTGAGTCTGGGTGTCACAGTGCCCCCACGTGGTGAATCACAGGCAACTCAAACACATCCTGGCCCCAGGAGCTCCCAATCTTCCCTCCACCACCTCCCCATTCTCCTGGAGCTTATCCACAAACCCTGGAGTTGGCCTTGACTCCGCTCTCACCTCACACCTAATCTGTCAGCTCCTCCTGATGGCTCCACCCTCCAAGTGTAACCACAGTTCCACCCGGCCTCACTCCCTTCACTGTCTCCACCCATCCAGCCTCCTTCATCTCTTGCCTGAAGTCCCCTCCTCCCAGGTTTCTGGCTTCCATTTCCCATCCCTTCCCCCAGCCTATTTTCTCCTGAGGAGCTTGAGGGCACCTGTTAACACTTGAGCCAGACCATGTCCCTCCTTTGCTTACAACCATCTATGGCTCCCAACTCATGCAGAGCAAAACCAGTCTTCTCTCCTACATTGGAAGGTCTCCATTCTTCAAAGTTTGCTCAACATCTCCGTTCTCCACTGGACACTCCTTGGTCTCTGTCCTCTCCATTGGGTCGTCTATGTCCCCTGATCCTCACTGGATGCTCCCTATGTCGTTCACACTAATGTCCCACCTTCTCTGACCACACTGAGGCCCACACTCTCATTCCAAACTGACCGTTTCACCACGGCCCTCTAAAAAACGCATCTCTGAGATACCCCACTTCCATCACAGTGTTTGGCCCAGGACACAATTCCCATGGTGCTTCCAACCAGTGATGGAGCTCCTGGGGGAACTTGGGGCCCTTTGACTGTAAAATTGGCCCTGGCTGATGTCGTCAGGGTGTCCTTAGCAAGGCTAGCGGTAGGACACTTCCATACAACCTCCTTGCTTCCTTCCCAACAGAGCCACAGGGGAATATCTGGGGCCTGGACCCAGAGGTGTTTCTGGAACCCAGTAGCCTGTCCACTGTCCTTCATGGGTTAGGACACCACAGGCTGTATGTGTATAATCACACACACACACACACACACACACACACACACACACAACACATGACATAGCCTGGGTCCCCAGGCTGGGAGCCTAAAATCATGGGTGGCCCCTGGAAGCCAAGATGGATTTTATTTATTCATTCCTACTAGTATATCTATTCTAAAATGTTGAGTGGGGAGCACAGAATCCAAAGCACATTAGTGGACGCCACCTAATGGCAGATGGCAAAAGTGCAGCCTCCCAGTGATGGGGGACACAGAACCACATACACAGGCCCTAGGGTTCCCCCAGCCTTTGAAAGCAGCCACGTTTTTATGAACCCCACACTGAGAGCTTAGATTGCGGGCACAGACTTCAGAGACTGTCCTGGCTTCTTGTCCATTGCAAGGGTGAGATCCAGAGGTTGAGAAGAGACCCTCTCTGGCTGTGCCTCAGTTTCCCCCAGGGCTCCTGGGTCTGGTTGTGTGGGGAGCTGTGACTGCAAAGTTCATACACCCTTATGCAGATGGCCAGGGTTCTTATGACCCGAAGGAGGGGATCCCCAGAAGGGTAACCCAGGTGGAGAATTTGCACCCTCAAGGTGACCACCATGCCCATGCTGCTAGGGGTGGCGGAGGTTGTATGCACAGCCCAGATCCCTGAGTTCACTGTCTAGTGCTGGAGTGGGGGCAGAGGTTCACTCTTCCTCTGAGGGTGGGCAGGGGCACAAGGGAGCAGGTGGAGAGGATTTAGGACCCGAGTCTGAGTTGGTAAGAGACTCCCCAGTCTACCTTGGGCGCCCTACAGAGGCCCCGAGTTCACCCCACACCCCCTGCATTCTCTGCAAGCCTCCCAGCACAGGTGTGGGGTCCCCTACTGCCCCCATCCAGGTTAGAGGCTGTGAATTGCCCATGGCCCCCTCTTCCCTTTTCTCCACATCAGAGCCTCCCAGGGTTTCTGGTGGCTTTGCCCCCAAATACACTTCCCTCCCAGCCCTTCAGCCTCCTGCTGCTCTTGCCCCTGGCTCCCCCAGTGCACCCCCTGCCACAGAAGCCCTGAGGAGGGGAGCTTCGATAATGCCATGTCCCTCTCCTGGAAACTGGGTCCCCAAAGCCCCTACTTTACTAGAGATGGTGCGTCAAGGACTGCGAAGATGCATGGAGGACAAACCCTAACTGGGTCTGGCATGTGGGTAGCAGGGTGCTCTGTGCAGGGCCACTTAGACTGCCCCCACCTCACATAAACGTCTGTCAGATTCTGCCCTCTCCCCACCCCTGGAGGAGTCAGCCCTACGTCTTGGTGACTACAGAAGAGGAGGTGCTGAATTCCAGGGACGGGACTGACTTTGAAGCCTGCGATGTGCACGCTTCCCCTCTTTGTCCACCATCTGTGACTGTGTGCGCTCGTGGAGAGTACAAGGCATTGGATTTTACTAAAAAAGGCTCCTCTGTGGTGCACTGGGCTGAAAAGAGGGGACAAGAGGCTTCAACAGCCAGCCGGAACCAATCAGCTTTGGATCTTTGTGGAATGGGAGAGGGGGAACAAACCTTTTAAGTGCTGAGACCAGTACTCTGTGTTCTCCACATCCCTGTTCAAATTGGTGATCTGCACTCAACAAACGCTCTGCTTAACTTACAGTCAGAGCCATTTCTCAGGCTTGGGCAGTGCAGACATGGAGTTGGGCCTTGGAAGGTAGGAAGCAGTCTTTTACAAAAAGGTGATTGGAGGGTTGAGGGAGGTGGTTCAGAAAGGAGGACCAGCATGGACCTGCAGTTGGACATGCAAGTGTTTCTAGATGCCTCAGGGCAGGGGATAGATCGCGTGGGGGACACAGGCAGAGTGGGTGGGGGCATCTGAGGAGCTATAAAGGTCAAGGGTCTGATCTGACGGTCGTAAAGATCCATCTGAGACCCTGGTGGGGTAGCTCAGTTGGTGAACCAATCAGCTTTGGATCTTTGTGGAATGGGAGAGGGGGAACAAACCTTTTAAGTGCTGAGACCAGTACTCTGTGTTCTCCACATCCCTGTTCAAATTGGTGATCTGCACTCAACAAACGCTCTGCTTAACTTACAGTCAGAGCCATTTCTCAGGCTTGGGCAGTGCAGACATGGAGTTGGGCCTTGGAAGGTAGGAAGCAGTCTTTTACAAAAAGGTGATTGGAGGGTTGAGGGAGGTGGTTCAGAAAGGAGGACCAGCATGGACCTGCAGTTGGACATGCAAGTGTTTCTAGATGCCTCAGGGCAGGGGATAGATCGCGTGGGGGACACAGGCAGAGTGGGTGGGGGCATCTGAGGAGCTATAAAGGTCAAGGGTCTGATCTGACGGTCGTAAAGATCCATCTGAGGCCCTGGTGGGGTAGCTCAGTTGGTTAGAGCATCCTCCTGATATGCCAAGGTTGTGGGTTCATCCCCAGTCAGGGCACATGCAAGAATCAGCCAATGAATGCATAAACCAGTGGAACGACAAATCAGTGTTTCCCTCTCTCCCTTCCTCTCTCTAAAAATAATAATAATAACATCCCACTGAGACCACCTGTGGGGTGGTTGGAGGTGGGATGAGCAATAGAGCTCCCTTGGGCTCCTGGACCCCCAAGTTTGCCTACACATGGGACAGGCCAGAGTGAGGGAGGGGAGGCTGCGCACACCTTGGAGTACGTGGATAACTACCTGGCTCCCTCTGGTGTAACAAAATTGCTGAGTCAAGAAATAAGCCCATTTAAAAGAGGAACGGCATAGGACCCCAGCATTCAAGATTCCTAACTGCTTCTTCTTTTATTCTTTACTAGAGGCCCGGTGCACAAAAATTTGTGCACTTGGCAGAGCGGGGGGAAAAGGGGGATCCCTCAGCCCGGCCTGTGCCCTCTCGCAGTCTGAGACCCCTCGGGGGATGACAACCTGCTGGCTTAGGCCCGCTCCCCGGGGGATTGGGCCTAAGATGGCAATCAGACATCCCTCTGGCAGCCCGGGAGCCCTTGGGGGATGTCCACTTGCCAGTGGGGAGCAGGCCTAAGCTGCAGTCTGACATCCTTAGTGCTGCTGAGGAGGCAGGAGAGGCTCCCACCACCACTGCTGTACTGGCAGCGTCAGCCTGGCTTGTGGCTGAGCAGAGCTCCCCCTGTGGGAGCGCACTGACCTCCAGGGGGCAGCGCCTACATTGAGCGTCTGCCCCCTGGTGGTCAGTGTGTGTCATAGTGACCAGTCATTCCCAGTCATTCTGCTGTTAGGGTCAATTTGCATATTACCCTTTTATTATATAGGATAGAGGCCTGGTGCATGGGTGGGGGCCGGCTG
>NW_005366140.1:1353254-1354270 GCF_000412655.1 Myotis brandtii | reverse complement strand
TCCTTTTTTCTTTTTCTTTTTTTATTCTGGGATTTATTTACCTTCTATAATTGAAACTTTGTTGCCTTCAGTGGAGCTCAGAACCCCCGTGGCAGGCAGGAAGCTTGGCTTCCTGCTTGCTCCAGCTCCGTGGCCATGGCCGGCTGAACGCAGGGATCTGGGGGTTATTTACCTTCTATAATTGAAACTTTGTTGCTTTCAGTGGAGCTCAGAGCCAGCCGGGAAGCTTGGCTTCCTCCATCACTGGAGCAACCAAGCCTCCTGCTCGCTCCAGCTCTGTGGCTGCCAGCTGCCATCTTGGTTAGGTTAATTTGCATATAGTCGCTCTGATTGGCTGGTGGGCATGGCTTAAGGCGTAGCGAAGGTACAGTCAATTTGCATGTTTGTCTTTTATTAGTGTAGATTTTTGTTAATCCTCACTGGAGAATATTTTTTCCATTGATTTTTAGAAAAAGTGGAAAGGAGGGGGGCGGGGAGAGAGAGAGAAACAGATTGGTTGCCTCCCACATGTGGCCGGGAATGGAACCTGCAACCCAGGTATATGCCCTTGACCTGGAATCAAACCCAAGACCCTTCCATCTGAGGGTCACCAGCCAGGGCCCCAACTGCTTCTTGCTGCAAGCAATTGTGATATTTCCCTCTGAGCCTACCACCTGACACTCCCAAAATCTGAGGGCAAATAGGCAGGCCCTTCCCAGTGGGACGGAACCACTCTAAGGGCAGTGGGTGGGAGCACTCTAGGGGCAGTGGGTGGGAGCACTTTAGGGGCAGTTGGGTGGGAGCACTCTAGGGGCAGGGGGTGGGAGCACTCTAGGGGCAGTTGGGTGGGAGCACTTTAGGGGCAGGGGGTGGGACCACTCTAGGGGCAGTTGGGTGGGACCACTCTAGGGGCAGTTGGGTGGGAGCACTCTAGGGGTAGGCGGTGGGAGCACTCTAGGGGCAGTGGGTGGAACCACTTTAGGGGCAGTGGGTGGGTGCACTCTAGGGGCAGTGGGTGGGAGCACTTTAGGGGCAGT
>NW_005366140.1:1351177-1351647 GCF_000412655.1 Myotis brandtii | reverse complement strand
CCTCAGTGGCCCAGTTGCTCACCACTGTCACCAGTTCATTTGTGGCCCCTGCAGGGCCCCTGTCCTGCCACCCACCAGGAACTTTCCCCCCATACCCCACCCGAACCCTAACCCTAACCCTCATCTCAGGATGGAATTCTGGCAGGAGTACCCCAAACCCAGACAAGCCAAGACTGAGGCCCCAGCGGAGGAGATGGGAGGACTGGGCAGGGGTGGGGATGGCTCTGAGCAGGACAGATCACTTCATCCGTGGAGCCCACGTGCTTTATTGGTGGGTACACACTCAGGAAGGGTCGACAGAGCCCAGACCATGGATCCAGCCCAGCCTTCCTCCTCCAGGACCACGGTGGAGGGGCGTCACATCCATTGGGTCTTCTCTGAGGACACCCAGAGGGAGGTTGGGAGTCCTCGTGCCCTCGCCCGGCCTGGTGGGGGGGTCAAGGCCAGTACCCCCCCCCCGGGTCCACTAC
>NW_005366140.1:1345970-1351001 GCF_000412655.1 Myotis brandtii | reverse complement strand
GGGGCTCTGCCAGAGGCCGGGCCAGGAGCAAGGGGTAGGGGAAGGTCTTGGAAAAGTCGCCGGGGCCACCGGGTGCTGGCGAGAGGCGCTCGGACTTGATGCTGACGTGGGGGGTCAGTGGGGAGGCACCGCGGGCTGGAGCACCCTCCTCGCCCAGGCTGCGGCCCCCACTGCAGGAGGGCGGGAGAGAGAGAGAGAGAGAGAGAGAGAGAGAGAGAGAGAGAGAGAGGGCGCATGAATGAGATGGGGGCCGTGTGAGCTTTGCGAGGAAGGAGAGAAACCCGGAGGTGGCACGGCTTGGGCAAAGGCTTGGCGGGAGGACCTTGGGAAAGGAGGGGGTGGCCTTCCCTCTTGGGGCCTCCAAAATAGAATCCCCGCCCCGCGCCCCCCGCCCTCCCGCACCCGCACTCCGGAAGGGCTGGGTGCAGAAACAGGAGTGGCCACCAGGTGTCAGCAGTGGCTGGGGGCTTCGGAAGCGGTGGAAGGGCCCCACGGAGCCTGACTCGGGGTTGGAGAGGCATCGGGGCACTTACCTGGGCTGGGCAAGGCCGGCTAGGGGCCCATCACCCCTCGAGGGCTGCCAGGGGGCCAGGGAAGGGGGCTGCAGCAAGCCGGGGGGGGGAGGGGGGTCTCCCAGCCCGGCCTGTGCCCTCTCGCAGTCTGGGACCCCTCGGGAGATAACGACCTGCTGGCTTAGGCCTGCTCCCGGGTGGCAGAGGGCAGTCTGGGGGCGGGGGCAAGAGGAGTAAGCTGAGGCCCCCACCCTAGCCCAAGCCTGATCCACCCCACCAGCCAGTTTTCAGTTGGCAGGAGGGGGCGTGTGGCCTGCCCAGCAGGCGGGTGTACGGATATCGCCCACAGCAGAGCTGGGGGGGTGCATACCTGGGGGGCCTGCTGGGAGGAAAGGGAAGGGTCCTGGAGCTGCGGCCGAGCATGGACTCTGCAGGCTACTGTAGAGGCCTCTCTGTGGAGAAAGGGTGAGGGGGAAGCTGAGGCCCCGCTCAGGCCACCCTGCCTGCCCCCTCAGCCTGGCACCTCGCCCCCCCCTCACTCACTGAGGCGCTCAGTCCCCCTCGGGCCCCTGCCAGGCCTCCAGGCAGGTCTGGCCTCCGCCCGTCTGCTGCCAGGTACAGGGGTGGCGGTGTCTTGCTGGCAAGGTGGCTTGGTGAGAAGAGAGGATGGGCCAGGCCTGTGGAGCAGGAGACCCCCAGGGAGAGGGCAGGCAGCCACGTCATCTACCGAAGTCTGAGTCCAGAGTGATGAACACAGCCAAGCAGTGCTGAGCCAAGACCCCCGCACGCACACACAAGCTCCCCTGGGACCCCGCCCCCACCTTCCCCAGGGCCTAGGCCCCATGCTTACCTGGGGGCCCAGCTTTGGGGGCTGCTGGCCTGAAGGGGGATGGGCGGCTCTGGGCGGGCAGGGCCTCCCCAAGCCCATTGGAGTCACAGCCTGGCGGGGGCAGGGCCCCATATACCATGTCTGGGCTGGGCATGGTGGGGGCTGCTGGCTGAGGGCAGAGAGGACACCAGTGGTTGGAGGACCGAGGAGGTGAGGACACCAAGTCCAGGAGAATATCCCAGCCTCCACCGTTTGGAAGCCCGCACTACTCCCCCCTCTGGCCTAGCCTCCCAGGGGCCAGGCTCTGCTGCTCCTGGACAGCTAGGCCCAGAGCCGAGGCTTCTCACTCAGCATGAGCTTGGCACTGAGGGGGCTTCCCAGGTATTTGATGAATAAAAAAAATAAAATAGAAGGAAAGAAAAGAAGGAATTATCTGCCTTTTGAACTCTTATTCATCTTTCAAAGCCCCAGCTACAATGCCCACTCCTCCAAGAAGCTTTTCCTGCCCACCCAGGCAGAGACCTACCACCATACTCTAGGCTACTTGGCCCTTTTCCAGTCTCGGCCTTGACCACGTGGGCCTAAGAAGTCGGGGGGCAGGGGGGGGCCACATTCATGGCAGGGCGGGGAGTCACTTACATAGAGCCGGGGTCGGGGCAAGGCTGGCTCACCCCCATCACCTGCCAGCCTCCGAAGCTTCTCTCCCGGGCCCTCAGGCCCCTCATCTGGCTCCAGCTCTGGCCCATCGAGGCCCACACCCCTCCGCTTCAGTGTCTGTGGGGAGGGGACACAATAGGATGAATCTCCCCCCATCCTAGCCAGGGAGCCTGGCTGTATGGTGAGGGGAGAGACCTACCCGGCTCTGTGGGTGGGGCAGAGTGCAGGCACAGCCTGCTCCAGCTAAATCCCATTGACCAAAACCCCCAGTGAGTTACCATTTGCTAAGTTCCAACTGTGTGCGAGAGAGGGACTGTCTTGCCCTGAAACCACAGGTCCACCCCGGCCGGCTGGCACTGTCCTAACACTCCTGAATACAACTCTGGTTTCTCCATTCTGCATCCTTGTGCTGCTTTAGAGCCTGGCATGCAGTAGGTGCATAATAGATGTCAAGAAACTGAGCACCTGAAGACAACTTTATAGGACTTTCTGAGCTACCTGGGACCAGTGACCTGCATGGCCCTGGACCTCAGCGAGGTCAGCTTGCTCCACGGTGCCTTTTATTTTCTGTTCTGTACTCACCAAATGGGTGATAGGATTAAATGAGATAATGTGTGTAAGGGGCACATAGTACAGCCCTCAATCTATAGTGGTTGATTTTAAAATATATATATTTCTTGCCCTAACCGGTTTGGCTCAGTGGATAGAGCGTCGGCCTGCGTACTGAAGGGTCCCAGGTTCGATTCCGGTCAGGGCATGTGCCTCTAGGTCTATCCATATTGTCACAAATAATAAAATTTCATTCTTTTTTAGGGCCAAGTAATATTCCATTGTATATAGGTGCTGCCATTTTTTACCCACTTGTCTCTTTTTTAAAAAAATATATATATATATTTCTTTATTGATTTCAGAGAGGAAGGGGAAGGAGAGAGAGATAGAAACATCAATGATGAGAGAGAATCATTGATCAGATGCCTCCTGCACACCCCCCACTGGGGATCAAGCTCACAACCCAGGCATGTGCCCTTGGCCAGAATCGAACCTGGGACCCTTCAGTCGGAAGGCTGACACTCTATTCACTGAGCCAAGCCGGCTAGGGCAGTTGATTTTTTTTAAAAAGGTTTTTTATTGATTTTCCTTTTTTGAGAGAGAAGAAGTGAGAGGGGGAGAGAGAGAAACATTGATGTGAGAGCGAACATCGATTGGCTGCCTCCTGCATGCCCTCTACTGGGGATCAAGCCCACAACCCTGGGCATGTGCTCTGACAGGGAATCGAACCCACAACCTTTAAGTGTATGGGACCACGCTCCAACCAACTGAGCCAGGGCTGATTGATGTTTTTATTTCTGCTAGCCAGGTAACTACCCCAGAGAGACTCTAATGCCCGAAACCTGCGTTAACTGGCAGCAAAGCTAGACTGCAACACTCATCTTTTGTACAAACCAAGAGTCCCAGGCTCTGAGCCAGCAGAGTGTGCTGGCTCCCCGGGGAGGAGGGCCCAGGGTACCTCGAGGATGTCGGTGTTGGTGCGGCTCTCGTGGGGTTCGCTGTACTCCGTGTACTTGAGGAGCACACGGTCCATGTCTGTGCTGGCATACTGAAAGAGGCGGTTGGCGCTGTTGAAGATGATGAGAGCAATCTCACAGTCGCAGAGCACGCTCAGTTCGTAGGCCTTCTTCATCAGCCCAAACTTCCTTTTGGTAAATGTCACCTAGACCCAGCACCCACAGGTGAGAGGGAGAAGACAGAGACTTGGGGTGGGGTGGGGGAGGTGGAGGGGCCTAACTGTTTTCTGAACATGCCTCATGATTCTGTGCCTCTGTATGTGCTGTTCTTTCTGGCTGTTCTTCTCACTTCTCAATCTGGCAAACTCCTATTGATGCTTCAAAACCCATCCCAAATGACCTCTCCTTTGGGAAGTTGTCCTTGGTCTCCTAGGCAGAGCCCACACTCCCTCTCTGAGCTTCCCCAGTTCTGTGCCTCCCTCTGACCCAGGCCTCTGAGTAGGGTGTGTTTGTGTCCAGGTCCATCTCCTCTGTGAGCAGGACTTCAATAAATCATTATGAAAATGAGCAAATGCTACATCTCAAACTCCAGACTTGTCTTCAAGACTCATTCCCCTACAATTCCCCCAAATCGCTAGGCCTTTGCCCAGGCTGTGTCCCCTGCCATGAATGCCTTCCCACCCAATGAACTCACTTGACGATTCCTTTGGTCCAGAATGCGTGAGATCTGTATTTTTTTCCTCCCCATCGTCCTAGGCTGGGCAGAGCAACCTTGGTCTGTGGGAGAAGGAAAAGAGGACAGAGTGAGTGGGTGGAAAGTGGGGTCAGGCAACCAGCTTTCCTTCTGTCCTCCACTTCCCCCTGCCAGGCACTGAGGAGAGGTGATGGGGGAAATCGAGGCAGGCTGGGCCCCCCCCCCAGGGCCCCCATTCTCAACCAGACCAGGATACAGTCGATATTCAATGAACACCTTTGCACCAATTCCACATGAGGCGAAGGCTCACCCAGGCCCAAAGATGGCAGTGCAGATGCTCCTGCCCCAGCATCTAAAACATTACCCCCTGGTAACTATGGACCTCAGGGAGCCTGCCCGCCTCGGGCACCTGTCTGCAGTAGGGGCGGGGCGGGGGGGCAGTGTTGTGTACTGCTCATTGTTGCTGGGGACGAAAGGAGCTAACCTTCCTGCCTGGCACATAGCAGATGCCGCATACGTATTGCCATTATGAATATTGGCAACAGCCTCAGAGCCCTCAACAGGCCAGGTTGGAGGGACATCGCTGCAGCGCTCGGTAATCCTGAGAGTGAGCCTGATCCGCCCATCGGACACCTTTCATCTCATTCAACACGCAACAGCTCCTCAAACTAAGATCGAGGCCCGCGGTTACAAAAACAAAACAAGTCCAGCTGGTGTAGCTCAGTGGTTGGATGCTGACCTATGAACCGGGAGGTCAGGGCACATGCCTGGGTTGTGGGGCTCAGGTGTGTGTGTGGGGCGGGGGGGGGGGGGGGGGGGGTGCAGGAGGCAGCT
>NW_005366140.1:1335501-1345911 GCF_000412655.1 Myotis brandtii | reverse complement strand
GTGCAGGAGGCAGCTGATCAATGATTCTCATCATTGATGTTTCTGTCTCTCTCTCCCTCTCCCTTCCTCTCTGAAATCAATAAAAATATATTTTAAAAAATAAAGTGCACAATTCAGCGACAGTTAGTTATTCACAATGTAGAACCATCACCTCTATCTAGTTCCAGAAATTTTCATCCCCCCAGAAAGGGACCCATTCCCATGAGTAGTCACTCCCCATCCCCTCCCCTGACCCCTGGCAACCACTGACCTGCTTTCTGTCTCCATGGCTTTGCCTGTTCTGGACATTTTATGTAAATGAATCATACAATGTGTGGCCTTTCGTGTCTTCTCCCCCTGCCCCTTTTTTGATTTTCTGAACTTTCCAACTTTCCCCTCAGTGATTATGGACTATTTCTATTTTTAAAGAATTTTTAATTAAAAAATAAAAATACTTTAAATAACAAAAACCCACCCCTGCCCCACTTTCTACCAGGAGGAAGTAAGGATGCCCTGGAACAGGGGTGGGCAACCCCTGGCACGCGTGCCAAACATGGCACGCCAGTAACTTTTGCTGGCACGCGAAACCCTCTCTTATAATCTTCCATTTACAATTTTTTTTCTTTTTTTGACTTTTTTATTTTTCAGATAAATTCAGTGTAGGTGCATCTTAGATAAATAAATAATTTTACATAACAAGTTATCTTAAAGACCATAGACATGGATTGACAAGAGAGGGGAAGAGCAATTTCTATGCCTCTGCCTTAACTCTCCCTGCCTTCCTAGATCCGACCAGTGTTTTGGTTTCATCCACATACGCTTGTGAATCTTTGTTCTCAGTGATGAATTTTGTTAAGTCTCATAATAGGAGTAGCCTGACAGATGAAAGTAGTAGCTCCTGCATATCTCTTAAGGTCACGAAATATAAACCTGATGTAAAATCTCTGTCATCAGTGATGCAGCAGCAGAAGTCCCACTGATAATATCAAACGGAGTCATAAAGTTTTCTGTCGGACTATCAGTGTACATGTATACATTAAAAAATAAATGTATTTTTCATCATCATATACTGTGTTTTTGTCGCTTGAATGAATTTTATTATTTCTTCAAGGTTCTTCACATACGTACACCTTAAGAGATATCAAGTAGGCGTAACATGTTCTCAAAAAATTAAGGTTGGCACGCAGAAGAATTTTGAGTCAGAGATTTTGCTGGTTTTGGCACGCACTCACAAAAAGGTTGCCCACCCCTGCCCTGGAAAGACCTTAGGCTTGGAGCCCTCAGACCCCGATTTGGGCCCAGGGCAACTTGGGCGACACCCTGGACCCTCCTCCCGGGGATCTCAGATCTCCCCAGTGTGAGCCCCAAAAAGTGAGAGTGGGCAACTCAGGGAGGACAGCATGTCCCCAAGACAAGCAGCATGTTGGGGTCCAGGCCTTCCCTGTGCCCCCATGCAGGGATCCTTGGAACGAAGAAACCTGTCGTGAGGCCCCGCCACGCTGTACAGTCAGCCACCCCAAGGCCCCGGATCCCTGACACCCCTCCACTCCTCTGTGACCACACGTGACCCCCAGCCACTCCCATGTCACAGGTGCCTGCGGCAATGTCACAGGCTGCCCAGGGTAAGGGGGCCAGCGCTCAGATCCCAGCCAGTCTCTGACCCCCTGGGCAGCCCTCAGCCAAGGGGGCCTCCCCTGGGCTCAGATTGCTGTTCTGTGAATGGGGTGGGTATGGCATGCAGAGCACCTGGCACAGACCTGGAAACAAGCCCTGGGGAAGCGTAGAGAAATGAGGTCTGTCTCCACGAGTAGCCATAGCTGCTTCTCTGACCTCCGCCTGAGGGGTCTGGGTGGGACCCCCTTCATCCCAGAGGCCCAGGGCCCAGGAGTGTAAGATGCCTTGGCCATCATAAGTGGCCCTCTGTGTGGCCCCAGGAGTGTCCTCTACCCTCTCTGGGCTGGGTCTCTGAGCAGTCGCAACTATGCAGAGCCCAGCCGATGAGAGCCCCACCAACCCCCTAGCTCCGGATTGACTTGCTAAATTTAACCTCGGGGGCTAATTTTAATCCCTGGCTAGAATCAGACTCGTTCCCACGGCTGGGATGTGTTGCCCTGGCCCTGATGGATCCCCCGGGACAGAAGTGGGGCACTGGTCCGGAGGTCCCGGTGCCAAGATGACTCCGGAAATGCCCCCCACGCCTGGGGTCCCATGGGAACATGGGACTTGAACCTGAGAATCTGAGCCTGGAATATCTGACTCCAGCCCCTTCTCAGTCTGTCCCCATTTTAGACAAGGACATCCCTGCTAGGGCAGGGGTCACATAATGGGGGAGCCGCAAGCAAGAGCCAAAAGGTCAGGAGGGTCTCTCGGAACTGAGACCCAAGAGCCGAGACAGGAAGTGAGTTCCAGCCAGAGGGACAGCAGGTGCAAAGGCCCTGAGGCGGGACAAGACACAGCAACAAGGCTGGACGGAGGAGCTTGAGGGAGAGGCCTGAGAAGCAGGGCCACGCTGGGTCCTCTGAGCTGTGGGAAAGGCTGTGAGTTTGGGTCTAAGAGCAACGGAGAGCCATGGGAGGGTTTGAGAAAGAAGGTTGGAGTTTGAGTTATCATTGAAAAACCTGTCCATGCTGGGGGGTGGCCGGATACTGGAGAAAAGGCCAGAGCCGCATCCATCTGGGCAGAGACGGGGGGAAGTCACGGTATCCCAGGTCTCTTTGGGTCCTTCAGAAGGTCCCACATCCTCTGCCTTCCCCGGGGCCCGGCCCAACAGGCACAGATGGGCTCACACTCTTCTAACCTTCAGTGACCCTGGAACTCCCAATCCCCACACAGGAACTACAGTCATCCCCAGCTTTGGCCCTTGAGGGACCAACCCAACACAAAGCTTTGGTCATGACCCTCCCTGCTCACACACTCTTCATGGCTCCCTACTACCATCAGGAGAAAGTTTCAGTTCCCAGCCTGGCATTCAAGGCCCTGCCCCAGCCAATCCCTGCCCACCGTTCTCTACCTTCAACAACTCTTATTCACGCTTCAAAACCCAGCTCAAAAAATCCATCCCTCCCCCTGGCCTGTGTGGCGCAGCTGGTTGAGCATAATCCCATGAACCAAAGGTGGCTGGTTTGATTCCTGGTTGGGGTTTCAGGCTTGATCCCTAGTAGGGGGCACGCAGGAAGCAGCGGGTTGTTGTTTCTCTCTCCCTGTCCCTTTCTCTCTCTCTCAAATCAATAAAAACATATTTTAAATATAGTGTGTGTGCTTTAAATCCATCCCTCCAGGAAGCCCTCCTGATCTCAGTCTAGACCTCTACAGCTGCCACCCTTCCCTTCAGTTCTGACCCCATGGGGCTGGGGATGTGTACATCCGTGGAGCTGGGATCCAGGCTGGAAGCCTCGGGATCAGATATAGGGGTTGTTGGGCAGATCGGGTGAATGGAGCAGGTTAAAAGAGACACGTCTGAACTACCCCCAGTTTCCCTCAACAACTTCCTCTCAGACTCCCCCAGCTGACTCCCTACCCAGAAATACACGCGCATGCAAATCCAGCCACTGAGTGGACCTGTCTCAGGCCCAGGTGTGAAGGGCCAGCCAAGGAATGTGGGGGTGGAAGACCCAGGGTGTGCATATATATTTGTACTCACATGCAAATCCCCACCCCGAGCCGCAGACAGACCAGCAACCAGCGCTCCAGATGTTGGCGTGATCGGAACTGCTGGGGGGAGGTGGTGGTGGCTGCTGAATGTGCCAGGCACGAGGGGGGAGGCTGAGGTTTGGGGAAGCCTCTTCTGTGCATCCCCACACCGAGGTCCAGCCAGAAAGCAGAGAGTTTGTGGCATCTGCCCAGCAGAGAGGCAGAGAGGTAGACCCATGGACAGGAAATGGAGCAAGGAAGGAGGGCCCGGAGAAATCCAAGGGGGCATCTCAGAGGAGGAAGCATGTAATTGGGCCTCAATGGAGAGACTGGATGGGGCCTGAGCAGATGGGCAGTGGGGTGGTCATTTGAAACCGAGAGACCACTTCCCCACCCCTTTCTTCACCCCCTTATACTTAACATTTATTAAGATCAACCGTGCTCCGGCCACTGGGATAAGCAGACCTCAGAAGCAGAAAGTGTAAGTAGAGCAATGGCCACGGAAGACTGGCAAAGTGACTGCGACCTACCATAAGAAGACCGTGGGCCCAGAGGGCTGTGTGGCTGTTTTGTCAAACCGTAAAGGACAGGAAAGTGCAATGTTACCTAAACTAACTCAGACCTTTGAAAACAATGGGAACTGCCCAGGTCATTTCCCTGAAACTTTCGTTTGTCTGAAGTCCAAAACGAATGAAGGACTGACTATGAAAGGGGCAGCGTTAGCCAGGGGTTTCGAGAAGGGCCTATCTGAAGAGGTGACATTTGGGCCAAGACCTGAAGCATGAGAAAGGACAGTAAAATGAGGGAAGTCAGTGGTGGGAGATCTGGGGAAGGTGGTCCTTGCAGTGGAACTGCAAGGGCCAAAGGTCATAGTGATCATGAGTTTGGCATTTGGGGAAAAAACACACAACAAAAAGCAAAGAAGTCTGCATAGCTAGACAGCATGGCAAGGGGAGAGGTGAGGAGCATGGTGGTGGGGAGGGCGGTGGAGGTTGGGTCATTTAGGTATTTGTGGGCTTTACTCTGAGGGCAATGGGAAGCCATGGAGAGTTTGGGGGCAGGGGAGGGTCAGGATACGATCTTACAGTTTAAAAAATCCCCTTTACTCTCATGTGTTGTTGGTGGGAGGGGAAAGAGGTACAGCCACTGTGGAAAACTGGCATTTACTGAATATGAACATATGTCTAACCTGTGACACAGTGATCTCTCATCTCAGTATTCACCCAATAGAAATGGGCCTATGTTTTACCAAAGGACACGGACAAGACTGTCCTCAGCAGCTTCATTCATCATAGCCCCGAACTGGAATCGGCCCAAACACCCTCCTAGGGAGAACTGGTAAATGCTTTCTGGTATATTCTACCACGGGCGGCTACACTGCACAGAAAAGGGATGCACTCCGGCCCATGCATCCCCACGGGGAGTCTCCTAGACCTGTGCCAGTTCAACAGTGCGGACGCCACAGAGGAGACATGCCATGATGAGTCCATTTACATGATGTTCCAGAACAGGCAAAGCTCACGTACGGTGCTGGATGTCAGCACAGAGGCCGCAGGGCAGGGGCCGTGACGGGGCAGCAGGAGACCTAGAGGCCGGTGTTCTGGCCCCCAGTCCAGGGTCTGGGTACAGGGAGGTGTTCAGTTTGTGCAAATGTGTGAGTTCTACTTGGATGGTTTCTGTGATTTGTCTCAAGCAAAAGTGTTTAAAAAAGCTCCCGCCTGCTCCTGGCTGCCATGGGGAGCAGCAGCTGTCTAGGCAGGAGTGAGGTGGCAGGGAGAGGCTGAGGTGAGGTGAGAGACAGGGGCCCTGAGCTGAAATGGGGTGCAGGTGGCAGAAGTGCATGGGTCAGTTGACTACAGAGGGGACAGCACCACTGGGGCACACACCTGGGGTGGGGAGGAGCCTGGGTCCCAGGCCTGAGCACGGTGCCGGGCAAGTGCTGGGGGATGAAGGAAGATTTTCATGAGCTTCTGAGTACCACAAACTCTCTGTGATGAGACTTGTGGTCACTAAGTCAACTAACAAATATCCCAGGGGTCCTTCAGGCCATGACGGTCACTTCCCTGGCTGGTGAGACCCCGAGCCCCCGGTGATGGAGATGGGGCCTGAAAGGAATCCCACTCTCCCACTGACCCTTCACCCTGGCCTGTTTCCACTTGAGGACTCGGGTTTTCTCACCTGTAAATGGGGGTAAGAATCCTTCTTCCACCAGCTGGGGAGGAGGGGCGGGGGCGGGGAATGGTGCCCACAAAGTGTCTGGGCCTTGGGACTGGGGATGCTGAATCAGGTGCCATGGCGACAAGCACAGGACAAACTTGGCAACATGAAGCCCCCATTTCCTCCCCATAAAATGGGCCACAGAATCGTGCCCCCAAGGCTTTGCGGTGAGGGTTTGAGAGAAAGGATCAGGAACGAAGCAAGTTCCTCTTCTCGGCTCCCACTGGGACTTTAATAGGGGGATGAGCGACAGCTCGCTGCCAGACCCTGCGCCCAGAGGCCACAGCTTGGTGGGGACCCAGGCCGGGAAAGGAGGGTAGGAAAGGAGAAGTGAGAGGCAGGTGGGTGGTGGGGGGAGGTGAGGGCCCGCAGGGACTCTGCGAAGCGGGGAGGGGGCGCTGCTCCTGGGCCACGGCAGCAAATCAGGCCAGAACCGCCTCACGCAACCCAGGCGGTGGTTTCATCACCTGCTCCCCAAGTACCTCATTACTGGCGACAGGAAGAGCCCCTTGGAAAGCCAGGACCCCCTCCCCCCCTTGAGGGCTCTAGTGACTCTGACCCCAGCTGCCAATGACCTTCCCAAGCTCTGTGCCTGCCTCTTCCCTGGGACCTGGGAGATGGCGCCTCAGACGGGGTCACTGTGGGTGACCTAGGGGCTGGCTCAGCCCACAGCAGCCCTGGAGCCCCACACCTGCCCTCGGGGACAAGGTAGGCTCCAGCACTGACTCTCTGGTGGCCAAACTACTTGGGGCCTCAGTTTCCTCCCCTGAAAAACAGGGAGTCAGGGGAGCCCGAGGTTGGTGGGGCTTCAGAAGCAGGTTTTCTGTAGATGCTATTACCTTCTTCACCTGTCACTGGGCTCTGACCTGGGGTCACTGCTCCTCAGCTGGAGGGGGGCCCTCAGCTCAGAATGAGGCCCCAGGCAGATGGAGGTAGGCTGGGGGGACAGGAGGCAGGGACATATGGATGATGGGGTGAGGGTAGGGAGACTCCCCTAAACACATGCAGAAACCCAGGTGCCTAAAAAATCCACAGGTGCCTAAAACATACGGAGCTCCAGAAACATGCATTACCCAACACATGTGGCTCCTGCATACAAAATGCCCCAGAACATGACGTCCACAATACATGCAGACTCCCCAAACCCACACAGCTCTTCAAACACCCATATCCCCACACATAGATCGCCAACACACACAGAACCTTCAACACATGCTGATCCCACAAATGCACACCGATTCCCAAATACAGGCAGACATTCCAAACACACCAGGCCCCTTGCCGACAATGAGCAGGCTCTCAAAGCTCCCCAGATATATGCAGACTCCATGCTGATCCCCGTTACATTCAAGCCCCCAGACACAGGTAGGGCCTATCCTCCAAGGGAACTGGGAATTTGAGGGTGGGGTGTGTCACCCAGATGCAGCTATGAATCCTAGAAACACAGAATGTTCCAGCTGGAGAAGACCCTTTGGGGGTCCCTTTGTTCCTAGCTCCCTCTGGCATCCTTGGGAAAACTGGGACCCATTGTGAACCCTCAGACCCACCTTAAGAGACCCCTCCCCAGGCCTGCTCCTGGGAGGGCCCGTTATGGCCAAGCACTGAGGGGCCAGGGATACAGCTGTGAGGCTGGCCAGACCAGGGTTCAAATCTTGGCTCCAGCCCTAGCCGGTTTGGCTCAGCGGATAGAGCGTTGGCCTGCGGACTGAAGGGTCCCGGGTTCAATTCCGGTCAAGGGCACATGCTCAGGTTTCGGGCTCAATCCCCAATGGGGGCTGTGCAGGAGGCAGCCGATCAATGATTCTCTCTCATCACTGATGTTTCTATCTTTCTCTCCCTCTCCCTTCCTCTCTGAAATCAATAAAAATATATTTTTTAAAAAATCCAGGCTCCACCAGACACTCATTGCCTGAAGTGCTCTGAGACTCAGTTTCCCTGTTTGTATAATGGGCCCCTGCGAGCTCTGCACCTTCTCCTTTGCTCCTCCTCTTGGGGAGCCTCAGGTACCGGCGACCACCTCTGTCCCTTTCCAGGCACCTGACACACCAGCCCCAGACAGCGCTTCCCTTTCCCAAACCCCCCCCCCCCCCCCCCAGAATGCCCAGGCCTGGGAGCTCTCCTTCAAGGCTGAACAGAAACTCCTGTTTCTGGAAGCACTGGTTTCCCCAGGCGGGATCCCCGTCTCTCCCTGCAGCACTCAGCCCTACTGGATTTTTTAAATGTTTTTATTGAAAAAAAATTTTTTTTAAGAGAGAGAGGAAGGGAAAGGGCGAGAGAGAGATAGAAACATCGATCATCTGCCTCCTGCACAGCCTCCTACTGTGGGGACCTAAGGGCTGGCTCAAGCTCGCAACCCAGGTATGTGCCCTGACGGGGAATCGAACCAGAGACCTCTGGTGCACGGGACGATGCTCAACCAACCAAGCCACATCAGCTGGGCCCTACTGGGTGTTTGTGTGCTTCCTTGTTGCTTTATCTGATAATCATGTCGCCCCGTGAGGATGTCTACTCTGTGAGGGCAAGGATGGCCTCATACGCACCTGGCACACAGTAGGCCCACAGTCACCCTTCCTAAGTGAATGAGCAACAATGGAAGAAACATTGGCAACTGGTTCGCTTTTCTTTTAAATACATCGTGACCCACAAAACACATTTGAGGCTCCCACCTGGCCCACAGGCCGCCAGTTTGAAACTCCTGCTCTAAAGAGCCAACAGCACAACAGCCAACTAGACGGTGTTTGTGCTTCTCTCAGGCCCAGGGACTGACACCCCGAAGTCCCACTGCCATCTCGGAACCATGTCCTGAGGACATGCAGGTCCAACCTGGCACGTGCTCACCTGCCACAGAGCCCAGACTCTGTCACAGACGATGCAAACGGAAGTCCTCTGCCCTACCCAATCTCCCGAGACACTTGGGATCCTGACTCCTGGGGCCAGAGACTACATTCAGAGCCCAACCTGCTGTCCAAGGCAGATTGGAGCCCAGGGCTGCCCAGCACCCCTGGCAAGGTCCCCGAAGCCACATGGAAGCTGCAGGAAGGGCCCCAGGTTTCCCTCTTTGTTCCAGAGAAAGCTCTCCCCGGGGGGCCCCAGAAATGTGTCCCCAGAGGCCCAGCTCTCCCTGCTTGGGAAATTAGCACATCTGTCAGTGCTGGGCAGAAGGGACTCGGCCCACAGCTCCACAGACCCAAGACACAGTCAGCAGAGACTCCAGGACAGGGCCTTGGGGCACCTCTGGTCCCCCACGACTCCCCCAGAAATGTCACCAGGTGCCAGGGACACAGGGGCAGGGAGAGGACAGACCCAGCCTGGCCTCCCTCACTGCCTAGTCTTGTAGGGGAGAGAACAACAGGCATATAATTGCGTCAGGGACAGAGGCCTTCAAGGAAGAAATTCAACAGGGGGAAGCAGTGGAGGGTGTGGTGGAAGGAGCTGCTTTGAACAGAGGGGCCAGAGGGCTTGTCTGAAAAGGGGGCCTCAAGGATGAGAGGACACCAGCCCTGTGGGACTGCCTGCTGGAAGGAATGGTAGATGCAAAGGCCCGGAGGTGGGAGCATGCTGGGTGGGTTCCAGACAGAAGGGAAGGCCGGTGTGGCTGGGACAGGGTGAGTGAGGGGCAGGGTGAGGCGAGGCCAAGGAGGGCAGGGCGGCTGCAAGGAGCCTGGGGGGATCAGGGTGGGAGGGTGGACTATAGAGCAATGGGGAGCCGTAAAGGGCACATGAGCAGGGGAGGGCTGGGTCTGACTCAGGATTTTCAGCAGAACCAGTGGCTGCAGGAGGGAGAAGTCTTGTCTGGGCAGGAGGTTGGGACAGCGTCCATCAGGAGGCAGTGGGGGCTGTGGGTGTGGAAAGTGGACAAGGTAGTGGCTCCTTATGCCAAACAGCCGCGATGTTTTCCCTCCCAAGGTCCTCGCCTGGACCTTGGGTGAACCTGAGCCTGCAGAACAGAACAGGGAAGCCAATGGACCGGAGGCCTCCCTGGCCCCTGATGGAGGGTAGGGCGAGGTGGACCTGGATGGGGCTCACAGGCACCTCCGCTTGGTCACAGTTCGGATGGCACCTCGCGCCTGGGCCCACGCGCCACCTCATTTACACACAGGGCCTGCCTGACCCACAGACAGCCCAGTGAAGCGGAGAGAGCTGCCCCGATTTACACAGGATGAAGCGGGCTTCTTCCCAGGGCCACACATCAAGACCCGCCTCCCCCACCATCCATCCCTACGCAAGCCTGGGCTGGCACCCCAGAGTGGTCCTGTGGCCACCCAGTCTGGGAAGTGGGCCTGGGTACCATCAGTCCAAGACACTTGTTCTGGGGATGATGGGCAAGCTCACAGGTCCCCAGGATATAGACCCTTTGGGGGATCAGAAATGGGACGCAACCTCTGTGTGTACCCCATGGGCATTAAGGGGCCGGGGCTGGGGTGAGTGCTGTCACCCCAAATGGTATCCCAGGCCTATGATAAATCCTTTCAAAACATGACATCTTGCCCTAACCGGTTTGGCTCAGTGGATAGAGCGTCGGCCTGCGGACTGAAAGGTCCCAGGTTCGATTCCGGTCAAGAGCATGTACCTTGGTTGCGGGCA
>NW_005366140.1:1299852-1335450 GCF_000412655.1 Myotis brandtii | reverse complement strand
GGTTCGATTCCGGTCAAGGGCATGTACCTTGGTTGCGGGCACATTCCCAGTGGGGGCTGTGCAGGAGGCAGCTGATCGATGTTTCTCTCTCATTGATGTTTCTAACTCTCTATCCCTCTCCCTTCCTCTCTGTAAAAAAATCAATAAAATATATTTTTTTAAAAAATGACATCTGTCTCCAGGTGCACGTGCCTCAAATCTTCTGGAAAGCCAAACCTCCAGCATGTCTACGTTCATTGCATCTGAGCCGGGCGATAAATGATTTTAATTCCCTTTCTCCTCTTAATTTGCATTTTCCAGATGTCTGCTTGGTTGGGTAATGATTTAATGAAATACATCATTAGTTGGAGATGGGAAGTAAGATGGAGCTCAACTTGTTCAGGTCACAGGGGTGGCCATGGAGCTCAGAGCGGGGCAGCAACCTGTCAGGCCTTCAGAGAGCTGGAGCGCCTGGCTTTTGCTCTCTCAGAGAGCTGGGGTGGGGGCATCATGTGCCCCATCCTGTCTCTGAAGTCCCTGCGTGTCTGTACCTGACCTCAGTCTTCCCACCTGCAAAGTGGGAATTTCAGACCATATAGTCAGCTTCCAGCTCTAGAACTTCCATTCCCTGGAAGCCAAGATTCACTCCTCAGCTCAGAGGGGTGGTGGGAGGCAGGCACGGGACAGGAGAGAGAGAGGCTGCTTCAAACCCCACACACCAATCCTTCCAAGTCTAAATACTTTTGTGAACCTAGTTCAGTGATGGCGAACTGTTTGAGCTTGGTGTGTCAGCATTTTGAAAAACCCTAACTTAACTCTGGTGCTGTGTCACATATAGAAATTTTTTGATATTTGCAACCATAGTAAAACAAAGACTTATATTTTTGATATTTATTTTATATATTTAAATGCCATTTAACAAAGAAAAATCAACCAAAAAAATGAGTTCGCGTGTCTCCTCTGACACGCATGTCATAGGTTTGCCATCACTGACCTAGTTCCTTCTCCCCAAAAGAGTTCTTGTACCCAGACGCCAAAGGTCCAGATATTCCCCAGTGAGGATTTCTCGGTCAGGCTAGGCAGGAGGTCTCAGCTATTTCTATAAATCTTTTTTTTTAAATTGATTTCAGAGAGGAAGGGAGAGGGAGAGCTAGAAACATCAATAATGAGAGAGAATCATTGATCGGCTGCCTCCTGCACGCGCCCCACTGGGGATGGAGCTCACAACCCGGGCATGTGCCCTGCGGGAGTCTAACCATGACCTCCTGGTTCATAGGTCGATGCTCAATCACTGAGCTACCACAGCCAGGCACATTTCTGACTTCTCAGGTGTATGGCTGAGGACTGGGGGTGGCCAGGGGCCCCGGTCACTGACCAACGTCTGCAGCTCTGGACTCTGAGGAAGGTGGGAAGAGGAACCGTGACCATGAAAGTAACGGCCCCCAGTTTGTCATGTGCGCACTGTTATTCCCGGACCCATGTACCAGAGGGGGACACTGAGGGACAGGGAAGGCGGTAGCCCCCCTTCGAGGCACCACCCCAGGCTCCGTACCCACCACATAGGTACTCTGTGAGTCCAACAGAGGCCCCACATTTGCTGCATGAGGCAGACACCATGGGGCAGGGAGGGTCAGAGCAGTCACAGGCTCACAGAGATGGTCACGCCACATGCGGGTCTGGGGCCATGACACATGAAGGTGCAGGTACAGCAGGAAGGCACGGGGTTATGCATAGGAGCCTCAAGGGTACGGACAGGGGTGTGCTTCAGGAGAGGAGGACACTGCAGCCCACAGACCAGAAAAGCTCACGGACGCACACAGCAGGGGCTGGGGCACCACAACTTTGGACACACAAGTCCTCCCCAACTGACATCAAAACCCGCAGACACACACCCCTTGGACACACGACCTCTCAGAAACACAACCGTAGGACTCACAAACCCTCTGACACAATCTGCCCCTTAGGCTCACACCCCTCAGATTCACACCCTTTGGACACACAACCCCTGAACTCACAATCCTAGGACGCACCTCTTAGACACACAACTTTCAAAGCACAGCAGCACACTCAGACCTCCACGCCCAGCCCAGCCCAGCCCACAGATGACAATCAAAGGACGGCACGAGCCTCGTCCAGACACGCCTCGTCCGGATGCCCCACGCACCTGCTCCGCCTGGACCCTCGGACGCGTGTGCACGGATCTGCAGCAGCTGCACAGAGTGACCAGCGTTCCGCGGCCACAGGTGCCTTCGGAGCCGGCGGCCCTGCCCCCGGGAGCTGATTGGGCGGGACGAGATATTTGCATAGAGGGCGGGCACTTGGGCGTGGCCCCGCCTCGGAATTTCAGGGGGCGGGGTCTCAGGCTAGGAGAGACTCTGAAGATGCTTATAATGCGGGAGAGGGACGGGAAGGGGTTGGATCAGACCCGCCAGACTTTCCCGCCCGCTCGCACTGCCCTCCCCACAACTGTGATTCTGACCCTAATTTGGACCGTCTCTGACAACTGCCAGCCTCAATACAGGACCTCCTCCATCCTGGGTGAAATATAACTGTCCCTGACGGCCCCAGAGACTGAGCCCTTCTCAAAGCCAACACTGACCCTTGATCTCACCCAGATGGAGGGACTGCAGAGTCACCTGTGTGACCCGCCCATCTACAGGAGAGTGACAGACCCCCTAGGCTGCTGGGTGCCTTCCTCCACTTCAAAGGTCAGCTGAAGGGGGCCTCCAAGCCTGGGCACCAGCTCAGACCTCTAAATCCACATCTTCCCTGGGACCCTAGCTCTGCCCAGCACAGGGCCAGGCCCAGAGGGGTGAGTGAATCAATGTGAAAGAATTACAGGATGAGGAAAACGTTGGACCGGGTAAACCTGAAGAAGCCCCCAGTCTGGAGGAGGCAGAGCAGCCACCACACACCCCTCCAGCCCCGTGGGGGTTAGGATGTCAGGAAGCCTTCCCAGAAGAGGGGACATTTACTGGGCCTTGAAGCTGGAGTAGTAGTTTGCCACTGGGAGAAGAGTTTTCCAAGAGGGAACAGCCCTTGTCAATGTGCAGAGGAAGAGTACAGTGGTTTTTGGTAGGTGAGATAAGGAAGATGAAGCCAGAGCAAGAGTAGATGGGATTGGGAGCGCAAGGAGAGGCTGAGAGAGGGAGAGGAGGTGGTCAATTTAGGGCAAATGAAGTGGGGTGCAGGTGGGTAACATGGCTGCCTGGTGGCCACCTTCTCAGAAGACCACAGGAGATGGCTGCACCCCTGGACTCAGGGGTGAGCATGTGGAGATATTATGTGGAGGACACGAAGGCAGGGAACAGCTTGTGCTTCTTCCCATGCCTCAGTTTACCCATCTGTGACATGAGAATTTTGGACCCCTAGCCTGGGCACATATTCCTCTTTGGACATAAAATCTAGGGCTCACACTGTGTCATGAGGTAGGAGTCGAGGGTCCTGCTCCCTACCCCTGCCACCGCTGCCCCTCAGTGTCCAATGCCAGACACTCAGGTGTTCCAAGGACACACCAGGGCCCAGGCCAGTCTGGGGGCTTCTGCCTCAACTCCAAGGTGCAGAACAAGGCTTGGGGAGCGTGGAGGTGGCTGGGGAGCCCCAGGCCCCCCGAGGGCCACTCTGTTTACCTGCTGCGGCCTGCCATCTCTGATGCAACAGGCAGGCTCTGGTTACATAAGGGCAGCAGCTGGAGCAGCTCTGGGAGCAGCTGGGGCATGGCAGGAAGGGCGGCCTGAGCTGAGGTGGCTGGGGCTGCCCCTGCACCCCCACCTACCTCCTGCCCTCTCCCGCCATTGAGGCTCCCTCCTGTGTTCCTGGCCCCATTTCATCTTCTATCACTCACACCCTATTTTCTATAACGGCCCTTCCTTTTTTCCCGTGCCCGTTCCTATCCTATACTCTCCCACCACTGGCTGTGTCACTTTGTGGGCCCCCGTCCCCCATTGGTTATATATATTGGAGAGATATATATATTGGTTTCAGAGAGGAAGGGAGAGGGAGAGAGAAAGATAGAAACATCAATGATGAGAGAGAATCATTGACCGGCTGCCTCCTGCACAGCCCCTATTAGGGATCGAGCCCGTAAACTGGGCAAGTGCCCTTGACCAGAATCGAACCTGGGACCCTTCAGTCCACAGGCCGGTACTCTATCCACTGAGCCAAACCAGCCAGGGTGGGACAGTCAAAATTTTTTATCTCAGTCTTTTCAGATGAGGGGACACCTTAGTTGCTAGAGTAAGATGCTGGACTGTAGAGGGGTGGGTTGGGGGTGGAAGGGGGTGGAAAGGGCCAGAGATGAGGGATCTGAGAAGGGGGCCTGAAGATGGGGAGACGGGTGGGGGGGTGGTGAGGTGGAAAAGCCTCTTCCCCCAAGTCCCTTTTTCCAGATCCTCTCCCACATGTCAGCAGGGGAAGGCTGTGAAGGACTCTCCATGGCAAGGACAGTGTGGCCCGGCAGACAGAACCTCAGGTTAAAGAACCCTGGTCCCCATCCCAGCTCCAATGTCCTCTCACTGTGACTTCAAGTCAGTCACTTCACCCTTTTGAGCTTGTTTGTTCATATGAAAAGTGGGGACAATAGCAGCCCCTCCTTCTTGGGGAGAACCGTTTAAGGCTTACCTTCCCACTCCTCCAAAAGCTTTCTATATCCCCCCTCCCATTTGGGATTCTTCCACACCCATTCCTCCTTCCAGTCCAGTGCTGACTCAGCGGTTTTGGGATGTATGTCTAGCTCTGTCTCACCAGCCTAGGGGTTCCTCGGGGCCAGGCCCAGTATGTAACAGCACCAAAGGGTGTCCCCATGGGTTTCTTACACCACTGGAGAGCCCGGGAGAGGGTATGAGTGGAGGAGGGGCATGGGGACCAAGTTTGGGACATCCAGAGGCCTCACTGAGGGATATGACAAGGCTAGGAAGGGACTTCCCGGGGGCAGGACCTCAGAGCAGGGCTGAAATAAAACCATGATTTGGACCAGGCGAGAAGGACTAAAAGCCAAACTCAAGTCTGATTCCCGCCTTGACCACTGCAGACCAACCGGGGGCATTGCTGCCTTCCTGGGCCTTTTATCCACCTGCAGATCTGAAGGAGCCTCGGGTGGGGCGGGAGTGCGCTGGGATCCCTTCCATCACCCCCATGGGTGCTGGACTCCTGCCCCAAGGCACGGGGAGCTCACTGCCTCTCCCCTGACTGTCCACCAGCTGGGGCTCTGCTAGAAGCAAGTCCTACTGAGCAGGAAGGCCACACCAGGAGGAGGGGAGATCGGGAGCGCGTGGGGCAGATGCGGGATCCTGCTGAGTAGTCCAGCCTCAAGGAGCCTCACTCGCTCTCTGAAAAACGGAATCAAGGACGTACGGGGTAAAAAGGGGTAAGGGTCACAATGCCCCCACTGCGATCAGCCAGGAATGAGGACAATGACCTTTTAGAGGCCCAGTGCCCAGCCAAACCTTTGCCTCTTGCGCCCCCTGGCGGCCAGCTGTTAAGGGGCGTTTGTGGGTGTGAAGGGCGAAGTGGCTATGTAAATAAGATGCAAATTACCAGCACCCACTCCTTCCTGTGGGCCTTTGGACTCCGTGTGAGGGATCTGACAGTCCAGAATCGTCTCTGGCTGAGGTTGTGTCCTGGGGCTGTGGGTGGCGGGGAACCCTGGAAAGGTCTGGGGCACCCCACAGCTGTTTCCTACTACCTCACAGCACCCTTGGGTTATGTGTAGTTACCTCATTTAGCGGCCTTTCTTGCTGGCCTGTCTTGCTCACCATGGCATCCCCTGGGCCGGCAGGGCCTGACGCACAGAGGACAGTCAATATTTGCTGGACAAATGATTGCATGGCGGACAGGTAGGAGGGACAGACAATTACAGGTACTTTCAGAGCAGGCAAGAAGAGTGATGCTGTGGGGACCACACACTAGTCAGGGCCTCAATGGGTTGGACCTGAGGTCCCTCCTTCCCCTCAAACTGAGCTGGGGTGGTGGGGAGGCAGAATAGCAGCATGGAGGCCCCCTAATACACTCTAGGGCCTGACTCCCATTTCCTGGCAGTGGGAGGTGGTACTTCCTTGACACCTCCTGTGTCCTTAAACCCTCCCAGGCCCTCAGGCTCCTCCACAGCCCTGACACCACACTGGGACCCTGTTTCTCCCCTAGGTTGCCCCTGGCCCTTGCCACCCTTCTCTCCCAACCACCCACAGTGCCAAGGGGAATGTGGAGGGTCCTCCCAGAGCAGCGGGCCTGATGTATCTCCCTGATACATTTTGCTGGACACAGTGTTGACACAGCTGGCCTCGGAGGTGGACAGACTATGGGTCATGACCTCCTAAGCCTAGAATTGGAAGAGATCAGTATAGGCTCTTCTGCAGTCAGCAGAAAGACTCAAAGCAATTTTGGCAAATACAGTAATTGAGGGTACAGCTGGACACGGTCAGGTACAGCTGGATTCAGGGTCCCAGGGTGACTTCTCCATCTGGCCTACGCCGGGTGGGTGTTTCTGCTTGAGGCAGAATCCGGCCAGGCAAGCAAGTACACGAATGTCCACCTCAGCTGTAGAAAAGGTCCAGTCCGGCCTTCCTTGTCCAGATGGAGAAAGGGAGGACGAGAGAGGGTCATTCTAGGCCCCGTGTCACACAGCATGTCAGAGGCAAGGCTGGGACGAAACCAGGCAGGGGTCTGGTCTCCTGTAGCTGTGTGGCCTTGCCCAAGTCACACCACCTGCATTTATTTTCCCATCTGTATCTGAGGGTGACACCTACCTATGGGGCTGAGGATGAGATGACCATTGCAGAGCCCCCAGCACAGTGTAGTCAATGGGGATTAACACGGTGGCAGTTATTGGTCCAAGGAAACATGGCTGATGCGGGGTAGGAATCCCCGGGCAGCAAAGCCTTGTCTCGGGACATTACAGCTGGCCAGGGGGTTACAGGCAGGAGCGAGAAAACTGCCACCTCTGCCACCTGATGAGTCACTTCCAAGAAGGAAAAGCAGAGACCAGAGAGGGGGAGTGACTTGCTCAGGGTCACACAGCAGGTCAGTGGTGGAGCGAGGAGTCCAGAGTTGGGTGGTAATCGCCATGCCGGGCTCTGTCTGAGAGAAGGTACATAAGTAAAGCAAGCAGCTGGCATGCGGCAGGCAGGGAAATATGGATCCACTCTGTTTAGGAGGAGTCCTTGGGATCAGGATAGGGCCTATGACCTGAATAAGGGCAAGAAGATGGCAGAGGGAGCGTGAGGGAGACGGGCTGACAATGACCCTGAGCAGCAGAGGCCCTAGGTCTCCCTCACCCCGCACCCCCCCACTGACCAAACCACCCTACAAGCCCAAGTGGTTAGATGGTAAATCCCTTCTTGGACAACAAAAGGGTGGGTTAGTTCAGAGCATGGAACGCAGGAAGGCCCCTGGCCCCACTCAGCACTGACCTGGTTGGAGGGGCCAAAGCACCTCCAAGTCTCTTCTGGGATCAGGCCGAGGAGGGTGAGGGCAACTCCTCGGGGCTGGAATAAAACATGTGCAGTGTTCGTGAGACCAGAGTCAGAGGCCTGCTCAGCTAGGTTGGACTGTGCATAGGGTCACCCTCCCAAGACCCCTGGCCTGAGCCTTCAGGGCATCCTTGGTAAAAATGGGACCAGCCACCTACTTCAGAGGTCATGGCTGGGACTCATGCATGTCTGGGAACTTCAAACCCACAGGCCTTGCAAAGAGAGATGTTAGCAGCAGCGTGGAGCTTTCTGAAAAGCATTTTGCATTTTCACCACAGCAGGGACAAGCAGGGCATTTGAAAGCGCTTGGAAAACCACTAGTTCAAAGTAAAAGCTATAGCTTTTTGAGGCCCTACTGAGTGCAGGGCGCTGTGCAAGGCACTTTACAGTCAACTCTAGTGATGACTGTCACCAATAGCAGCAGAACAGCAAACCCAGGTAAACCCTAGCATGCTACCTCAGAAGGATTGCTGCACATCCGTTTTACACATTCACCAGGCTTTTGTTTGAATGATTCTCACGTTTTAGTTATCCGACACAGCAACACAGAGGTTTTCTTTTTTTCTAAATATCTCGTGTGGGACAGGCAGGCCAGAACCCCAAACTACGGGAGCTAGACACATCTCAAAGTAGAGTTATGGCTTACAGCATGTGTGTATGTGTGTGTTCAAATGCATATTTATTAAGTTATTAAAAACAAAAAGAACTCCTTCCCCAAAAACTCTCTCCTCAGTGTGCAAGGACTGTAGTGCTTTTCATGTTTATGCCATTTGTCTTCAGCTCAAAGCTTCCTCCAGCTCTGGGCAGCCTCCCTGCTGGCTGCCTACCTCCCTGACCCCATCTCCCCCTCGCTCACCTGCTCCAGCCACACCCGTCCTCTAGATGCTCCTCCAACACACCTAGTGCCCCAGCCCCAGGGCCTTTGTCCTCACCACTGCCCTGCCTGCAACATCATCCCGTCATTTCTGTCAGCAAATCTTTCAGGCCTCCGCTCCCACTTCCTCCGACTCATCAGAGACGCCCCATATTCCCTTTTTTCCTTTGGACACTTCTGAAGTGCTCTGGTCTGTTCCGTGTGTACCTGGTTGCTGTGTGTCTCCCTGTGAAACCATAGCAGACCTGTCCTGGTCACCTCTCTGTCCCCAGGACCAGGCACACAGCAGAGCTCAGGATCTGGGTACTGAGTGACTGCACTCTCCTGCCACAGACACCAAAGGACAAGAGGAAGGCAGCAGGCATTGAGAGATGAGGAGAGGAAGCTGTCCAAGGAGCGATAGCAGCAGTTCCAGGCTGAGTGGCGAAGGTCCTTCCGGCAAGGAGGCGGAGACAGCAGGGGTGGGTGGTCCTGGGAGCTACCTGTGGCCCTGGGTGGCATTCATGTGGTCCCGGATGCTGATGGCCTGTTTGAGGAGACCCTCCACACTGCGGAAGTAGACGCTGCTGTCGACAAGGTTCTTCACGGCACTATAGAGGGAAGACAGACCCAGTAGGCACCACCCTGCCGCACCCACCAACTGGAGCTCAGCAGGTCCCTGGCGGACTCTGTGGGCCTCCACGGGGGCTCGTCAGGAGCTCAAAGTTTAGATTTCCCTGCCAAGACGCGAGGGGCCTTGCGAATGCCAGAAAGTCACCTGTGCAACATCTGCATAGAAAGAAAAGTGTCCTATTGTGTGGTTTTATTTTGTTTGTTGTTAAATAAACAAAAAAATAAATATTCTCACCTGAGAATATTTTTTCCATTGATATTTAGAGAGAGTGGAAGGGAGGGAAGGAGGGGGGAAGAAGAGAGAGAGAGAGAGAGAGAGAGAGAGAGAGAGAGAGAGAGAGAAACATGGATGTGAGAGAGACACATTGATCAGTTGCCTCCCATACACATGGAGACCAGGGCTGGGGATTGAACCCGCAACCCAGATAGGTGTCCTTGTCCAGGAATTGAACCCCTAACCCTTCATTTCAAGGGCTAATGCTCCAACTGCTGAGCCACACTGACCAGAACTAAAAGTGTGGTTTCCTTTTGTTAAAGAAAAAAAAAATCCCTTCTATTTATTATCAGAGACCTGCTTGAAAATGGCCACGAGATGAAGGGGAGGAGCGTTCACTGTTTCTCACTCTGTTAACTTGTTCATCTTATGCCACCAAGTGTAGTCAGCTTTTCTAGTATTTGACTGCCCAACTTGATTTAAAAACTCACTAATAAAACATGAAAATAAAGAAATAAAAAAAGAAAAAAACTTCACTAACATAAGCTCACTATTAAATAGTTTACCCCAATTTAACATCTTTCAATTTTATACCAAACATTAACACTGCATAAAGCATTTCAAATAACTAAAAGCCAAGGGCTCACCCTGGCCAATGTGGCTCAGCTGGTTGAGCGTCGTCCCATGCACTGAAAGGTTGCTGGTTCGATTCCCAGTCAGAGCACATGACCAGGTTGCAGGTTCAATCCCTGGTCTGGGCGCATACGGGAGGCAACCGATCAATGTTTATCTCTCTGTCTCTCTCCCTCTCCCTTCCCCTCTCTCTCTAAAATCAATAAAAACATATTTAAAAATAAATAAATAAATAAAAGCCAAGGGCTCTTTCATGTCCATAACGCCATGGACCCCCATCCTCAGGAAGATGCCCTTAGTCCCGGTCACCCCCTGTCCCAGTGGAGGGACTAGGACTGCTGATGGCTGAACACTCAGCTCAGTGGCCCCAGCAGCAGGACTTCCTTTCAAGGAACGTTCACCCACACAGCAGAAGCAGGCAAGCAAACCCCACAGTGCCACGATGAGAAATGGTGGGAGTGTCCAGCCTCCACCAAATGACCCACAGGCCATGCCAGGTGCAAACAGCATCTCTAAATAAAGTGGCCAAACTCCTGAGGCAAATGGAACAAGCCAGGGCATTAAATACAGTCCCAGAAACCAACAGAAGTGCAGGAGAAAAGGCCAGCAGAGCTGCCATAACGCAAAAAAAACCAACTACCGTTTTTTCACCTTCAGGCATCTTTCCCCTGGGGCAGAGGAGACCATCTGAAGATTTAGAGAAAATTTAAACAACAAAAAAACAAAAACAGTCCTAGCTGGTTTGGCTCAGTAGATAGAGCATTGGACTGCGGACTGAAGGGTCCCAGGTTCGATTCTGTCAAGAGCACATGTCTGGGTTGAGGGCTCAATCCCTAGTTGGGGGCATGCAAGAGGCTGCCAGTCAATGATTCTCTCTCATCATTGATGTTTCTATCTCTCTCTCCCTCTCCCTTCCCCTCTGAAATCAATAAAAATATATTTTAAAAAAAACAACAAAAAACCCCACAAATGGTACAGCCACATTCACAGCAGTATTATTCACAATAGCTAAAACATGGAAGCAGCCCAGCCCTGGCCAGTATACTCAATTGGTTGGAGCATCATCCCGTTACCTGAAGGGTCATGGGTTTGATTCTTGATGGGGGCACATGCCCAGGTTGCAGGGTTCAGTCCCCAGTTGAGAGGCAACCAATCGATGTGCTTTTCTCTCAAATTGGTGTTTCTCTCTCTCCCTTCCTCTCTTTAAAATCAATAAATATATCCTCAGGTAACGATTTAAAAAAAGAAAATTAAATAGAAAACAGCCCTGGCCATTTTGCTCAGCGGTTAGAGCGTCGGCCTGTGGACCCAAGGGGCAATGGGGGGGGGGGGGGGGGGGGGGGGATAAGGACATATAGGTAATACCTTAATCAATAAAGAAAAAAAGTAAAAAGGCAACAGAAAACAACAACAACAAACAAACAACGAACCATGGAAGCAACCCAAATGCCCACTGACAAATGAATGGATAAACAAAATGTGGAATTTTACTCAGCCTTAAAGAGGAAGAAAATTCCAACACATACTATAACATGGACAAGCCTTGAGGACATTACTCTAAATCAAGGATGTCAAATTCACCGCTGGCAGCCCACCGGCCATGAGTTTGACATGTTTGCTCTAAATCAGTGGTTCTCAACCTTCTGGCCCTTTAAATACAGTTCCTCATGTTGTGACCCAAACATAAAATTATTTTCGTTGCTACTTCATAACTGTAATTTTGCTACTGTTATGAATCGTAATGTAAATATCTGATATGCAGGATGGTCTTAGGTGACCCCTGTGAAAGGGTCGTTCGACCGCCAAAGGGGTCTCGACCCACAGGTTGAGAACCGCTGCTCTAAATGAAGGAAGACAGACACAAAAAGACAAATACTGTACGACTCTATTCATGTGAGGTCCCTAGAGTAGTCAAATTATAGAAACAGAAAATAGAATGGTGGGTGCCAGGGGCTGGGGGAGGAGGATGGGAGTTAGTGTTTAATGGAAACAGGTTTCAGTTGTGCAAGATGAAAAGTTCTGGAGATGGATGGTGATGGTTGTATAACAATGTGAACGTACTGAATGCCACTGAACTACTTAGAAGTGGTTGAGATGACAAATCTTATGTTTCCCCAACCTTGTTACACCCTCCTATGATAGATGGGGAGGGGATCGGAGCTGGGAAGAAGCCTGCTCGAGGCACACAGAGGTTGAGCAAACAGTGAGAAGCACAGGCCTCGGCTAGAACCTGCTGTGTGGCCAGGGAAACTGAGACCCACATGCTTCCTCCCTCAGGTGGGCTTGGCAAGACAGGGTTCACCAGGGAGCTGGCTGAGATGCTCCTGAATGCCCAGGCGGTGACCCCAATGCATAGCCAGGTGATCCTGGCAATGGGGAGGCTGAGGTGCTCACCTACAGGCGTACTCCACTGTGTAGATGGCTCCCTGGCTCTGCTCCTCCCACCGTTGCATGTCGGCCTGTGGGGGTTGGGGGGTGGGGGTGGGGTTGTTAGGCAGGGGGAGGCTGCCACCTCTGTCATCCCAGCTCTCTGCGATGGAGCACCCGGTCACAATGGCTGCAGAGACTGGCCCCCTCCAGCCCCCAACTTTTCTTCCTCCAACTCTCTTCCCTCACGAGTCCAGGCTTTCTGTGGACACCTCGCTGCTATGTTTTGGGACCTTTGCATCAACTGTCCCCTCTCCCTGGCATGCTCTTCCCTCTAGTCTTCACACAGCTGCCTCCTTCTCACCATACAGGTCACAATTCATCTAGGCCTGCTGCTCCTTCTTCCAAATCTGCCCCACATCTGTCCACCCACAGCCCCAGCCTGGCTCAGTGACCACATGCCTCCTTGCTGTGTTCCAGCCTTGACTCATCCCAAGAGCCCCTGCTCTACCAGCAGGCCCCAGTTCACAATGTGCAGGCCCTGCAGGGGTTGGTGCAGGGGTGCATGGGGCTCACCTTGTGCTGGGCCAGTTCTGGCAGAGAGCGGCGCACATGCTCCTGGAGCCGGTAGAGGGCCACAGACGGCTCATTGGCCAGGACGTAGACGCTCTCGGTGAACTTGTCTGTGACTGGTTCCAGAATTGACCGTGGAAGGTGGCAAAATAAGGGAAAAGGGTGCACAGACACAAAGAAACAAAGCGTAAGACTCCTGATTGCTCAACCTCTGAGTCCAGCCAGAGCAGTGAGGAGTCTCTGGTGTCCCCTCCAGCAGCTGGGTCACCTGTGGCCCAGGTGAGAGGTTGGAGGACATGGTCACAGATGGCCTCATCCATATTATCAATGCATCCAGTGAACTCATGATCTTTCCCCTCCCAACTCTACTTGTAGTGGACACTGCTGCTGCCCTCTCGGAGTTCCTCGAATTCCTTTTACCCCAGTGAATAAATCTGAGATTCCTCCTAGAAGGATCCACTGGTTACTGGATCTGAAAGTGCCTGAAAGTTTATTTATATCCCTGGGTGGCCCTCAGCCATGACAGACCATGGAGGAGTATGAAAAGTCTGTGCCCCTTGCTGTGTGTTGGGACAATTGGGAGGTGTGACTCACTCCCCTAAAACCTCCTTGCCAAATCAGGCTGAGACCAACTGAGGGATTTTAGCTGAGGTTGCTCTTTGCTCAGCCTCCTCCCCAGCCCTGTTCTGTTCCCCACCTATTCTGTGGGGCTCTCCTGGTAAGTTAATTACACACAAATCCTCATCCCAGGGTCTGCATTCCCAGTCAGCTGGTCATCCACGCCATCCATGAGGAGATCGTCTGGTTCTGACACAAAACAAAGCCCAACCTCACCCATGCTTAGCGCTGCACTGACCCCACTGGTCCAGGTATGGCCGCTTCCCACCTGGATGCCAGACTCAGCCTCTCCTGCCAACAGTCCCATATGCACACAACAGATGGAGTGAACTCCTTGTGAACACATCAAATAAGACCCTCCCTTGCTTGGAAGCCTCCACGGCTCCCATCAGCCAGAGAATAAAATCTGCTTTTCTCACCATGGCCCCTAAGTTTCTGCCTTGGCAGGAGGGGCTGAGTCTGCCCAAAAGAACTTTCTGAGATGATTGAAAGGTTTTATAATCTATACTGTCCAATAAGGTAGCCACTCCTGGGCGCCTGAAATGTGACTAATGTGACTCAGAAACTGATTTTTTAACTTTAATTAATTTAAATACCCATAAATACTGTGACCAGTAGCTACTGTATTACAGCAAAGCTCTGAACACTTTGCCACCTCAGGGCCTCTGCCTGTGTTGTTCCTGCCACTGACACTACCCCTCCCCCCACCTCCACCCTCACCCCCAGCTTCATCCCTCATGTCTCAGCTGAAATGTCACCTCCTGGGCAAAGCCTTCCCTAATCACCAAGAATAAACACATGTGCCTCATGCCCAACCTCAGCACCCTATTCATTTCTCTTATACTTAAATTCTCGTTTTTTACTAAGTTACGTATTTATAAAAAAAATATTAAAGCTTGGATTTGTGAGGATGGGAGCTTCTCTGAGCCTCAGTTCCTCATTTGTAAAAATGCAATGATAACAGTACCCATTCTCAAGGTTTGCTACAGAGATGATCCTATGCTACTGCCCAGGGCAGTGTGGTTGGCAAGAGAGAGAACGCTGGCCTGTCTGGGAATCAAAGGACGTCGTGCATTAGTCTGTCCAGTGTGAATCAGTCCAGCTCACCAGTCCAGCCTGCCACCTCCAAACTGTATCGTTATAGAAACTGTTACCCTCTTAGGCCTCCTCCTTTAGAAAACGAGCATGTAATAGCTTACAGCTGTGTTCTTACAAAAGCAGTGGAATTAAATGTACTTGTGCCTTCTAACTAATTAGAATAACGTGTGCCTGGCCAGTGTAGCTCAGTGGTTGAGCCTTGACCTATGAATCAGGAGGTCATGGTTCAATTCCTGGTGAGGGCACATGCCCAGGTTTTGGGCTTGATCCCCAGGGTAGGAGGTATGCTGGAAGCAGTGGATCAATGATTCTCTTATCAGTGATGTTTCTTTCTTTTTTTAAATTTTTTAAATTGATTTCAGAGAGGAAGGGAGAGGAAAAGCGAGATAGAAACATCAATGATGAGAGAGAATCATTGATCAGTTACCTCATGCACGCCCCACACTGAAGATGGGCCCGAAATCCTGGCATGTGCCCTGACCGGAATCGAATCCTGACTTCCTGATCGACGCTCAACCACTGAGCCACGCCGGCTGGGCATCAGTGACGTTTCTCTCTCTCTCATCTCTCCCTTCCTCTCCAAAATCAATACAAAAAAATTTTTTTAAAGACATAACGTGTGTGATAAAATAACAGGAGACTTCATAATTTAGAACGCTTATGGCATTTTGTAATTTGTAACTATGGGATTATAAATATATGGTAAGTCAATGTAAACACACAAATACGTAACTATAAGGCAGTGGTTCTCAACCTTGGCTGCACATTAGAATCACCTGGGAATCTTTTTAAAATCCTGATTTCTGGGCCTCATCCTCCGGAAATTCTGTTTCTTTGTTATGGGGTGGGGCCACTCACCCCATAACAAAAAAACAGAATTTCCGGAGGATGAGGCCCAGAAATCAGGATTTTAAAAAGATTCCCAGGTGATTCTAATGTGCAGCCAAGGTTGAGAACCACTGCTATAAGGCAACAATACGCACGGCTGCCACGCCTCGAGCTTTCTTCCAGGGCATTACCAACATCAGTTCATCGCGTTCTCACAAGCCTATGAAGGGACTATACTCCCCATTTTACAGATGACAAAACCGAGGCACGGGGACTAAAGCTTTCAAAACTAGTCAGAGGCCGAACCAGGATTCAATGGCAGTTCAATCTCTGTCCCTCACGCTCCCTCCCCGTCTTTGCCACGCCCCCCCCCCTCTGTCAAGATGCCCCTCCGCGAGTTCCTGGGCTCTTCGTACAGCCCGGCGCCTCGCATTACCTTTCTTCCCCTTGAGCTGCATCTCCGGTTCCTCCATAGCGACGGAGGCCCGTTAAGCTTGAAAACCGGAACCGGAAGCTGGAGATGGTGACAGCTCCCTAAACCTTCCCCTGCGAAACCGCACTAGGCCCTGCCACTATTCCAGTACCCATTGCCTGCCCTCTCCGTTCCTCCATCTCTACCGAACCCGGAGAGGGGCCGTGAGTGAGAGACCGGGGAAGGGGCCACACCGGGAGGCAGGTGAGGAGGGGCTAGGACCCCATGCAGCTCCCGGAGGGACACCGTGGAAGGGAAGAACCCCTTTTCCAGGGGCGGATGAATTGGGGAGCGCTCTACACACCGCTCACTGCGGACCGTAGTAACGGCCTCTTTGCACCTCACTGCCATCAAATCCCTGCACATGCTCATGAGCCCCCACGACCCAGAGGGAGCACTGTTGTGGACGGGGACGACCATGGAGTCGCCCCTTTAAATCCTGGACGCCCCGCCTGCTCCCGCCCCCTTGCCCTCGAGGGAGAAAGCCCCGCCTTCCCGCCCCAAACTGGAGCCGATTGGCTTCTAACAGGCGCAATGAGATCCACCGAGCCCTCTGAGGCCCCGCCCACTTCTCTGACCCCGCGGGACTAGAAGGCACAGGAGCAATTGCACTGCTCGGACTCCAGCGGAAACCACGCCCCCTCCGATCCTTAAAGGGCCAGAAGCAGCTCCTACTGCTCCTGCCCTTCCGCACTTTTGGGGGGCAGGGTGCGCAGGCGCAGTGGGGGACCTCGGGTGGGGGTAGTGGTCGAGTATCAAGTTGCTCTCTGTCCCGGCAGAAGAAGCCAGAGCGCTGACCATCCAGGCTCCAGCTTGCTCCCCGCTACATCAATTGGAGGGGAAAAGTTTGTGAATTGGGCCTCCAAGTTTTGGGGGATCCGGGCTTGCGGCGAGGGGTGACAGAAAAGGTTCGTGGAAGGTGAGTGAACCTCCTGGATCGGCTTGGAGGGACGGGTGGGATGGAACCAATTAACATCTTTGTTGATCCCTCCGTCATTCCGGGGACCACCCTCCAAAAAAATAACCACAGCGAACATTTATGAAGCTCTGCCGGTTTCAGGCTCCCTGCTTAGCTATGTACAGATATGACTTCTTTTAGACCTCGTTTCCCCGTGTTATTAATGAAGATACAAGTTCAGAGTAGGTAAGGCATGTGCCCAAGTTCTCACAGCCTGTAAGTGGAAGGATTCCAACCCAGATAGTTGACCTCAGAGCCAGGACTTTTAAGCAGTGACTGTTGGATGTGTCCTGGTGGTGGTGGAGAGTGGGCCTGAAAAGGAATTGGACTGTGATTTAATTTCCCTGATGAGCCTGAGTTTATCCACCCTCACTGTGCAAGGCCAGTTATGCAGCTGGCACCTAACTTCATAAGAATTGTTCATAAGTCTTGTCATCTCCCCCCTTTAGGGGCCCCCATTAGCCCCCCCCCCCCCCATGGAGCTCACCCAGCCTTCAGAGGACCTCAGCCTGACCCAGCAGCCTCCCACCCCAGAATTTGGGGAACCTGAAGACCCCAGGGATGAGGCCCAGGACGGCTCAGACACAGTGGTGCTCAGTCTCTTCCCCTGCACCCCAGAGCCTGGGAATCCTGAACCAGATGCTGGCGCCTCTTCGCCTCAGGGTAGGTACTGACTGCCTCGGGGATGCAAGGACTGTGGAATGTCAGGCCCTAAATGGGGCCTCTGTTTTATGTCCCACCGCCTAGGGCACACATGTCTTCCTGCTCCACCCAGCAAGGGATTGCTTATTTGTTTTTATTATGGTAAAATCCACATAACATGGAAGTTACCATTTTAACCAGAATTGCATATAATTTAGTGGCAGTAAGTACATTCACAGTGATGGATAACCCCAACCTCTATCTGTAATTCTAGAACATTTCCATCACTAGAAGGACCTAGGTCATGACTTCCACACAGCAGCAGGACCCTAGAGCTGCCAGTCTCTCAGGAGACCGGATGGCCTTGCCCCATACCTTATTTCACATCTCTGATGACAGGCAGGGCCCAGGACCCCACTCAGGGTACTCCGAGAGCTGCCTTTTGTGATGAGCAACAATCTCCAAATTCTTCAGGTTTTCAGGAGATGACCCATTGGTGTCTATGGGACATCCCCAGATTGGCTAGTGGGTCCTATAGCTTCCAGCTTCTCAGGGCTCAGCTCCAGTAGCATTAGTGGAGTAGAAGAGAGAGTCATGCAGTGTCTTTGGTAGCTCTAAACCCCCAGGGTCTAGCTTGAAGCCCCAGGACCCTTCCTCTCTCTTCCACCAGGCAACTCCCTAAAGCACTCCACGACCCTCACCAACCGGCAGCGGGGGAATGAGGTCTCGGCCCTGCCAGCCACCCTGGACTGTGAGTGGCCCCTGTCCTTTTGGGGGGGGGGGGGCGGGAAATGGGGTGGCAGGGCTCAGAGGAGCAACTTGGGACAGAAGCTAAACTGAGGCACAGAGCAAGGATGGGACAGGTGAGGACACTGCCTCTCTCTGGCCCCAGCCCTGTCCATCCACCAGCTTGCAGCCCAGGGAGAGCTGAGCCAGCTGAAGGAGCATCTGAGGAAAGGTGTGTGTCTACACCCATGTGCTTGTCTGACCTCGTGTGCTGGTATGTGCATGTGTGCTGTTGTGACCTGTGAGTGTCCATGCGTGCCTGTGTCTATGTTTGTGTACAAGTGTGGCCACTTGTGTGTATCCACATGTGTCCCTCCACCTGACGCCAGCTGCCCACCTGATCCCCGCTCCCGCAGCTTTGGGGAGAGTGGGCAGGGGTGCAGCCCAGTGGTACCACCCCCTCCTGCCAGGCGACAACCTCATCAACAAGCCGGACGAGCGTGGCTTCACCCCCCTCATCTGGGCCTCAGCCTTCGGAGAGATAGAGACCGTCCGATTCTTGCTTGAGTGGGTGCGTCCCTGCCCAGCTGGGGACTTCCTGGGACTTGAGGGCGGCCAAGTCTCAGCTGAACCTGCCAGTGCCATGTCTTTAGATGTGGCTGCCATGGGGACCACCGGATTCCAGGGGATCTCCCACTCCTCCCATCACCATTCTCTCTGCTCCCCCCAGGGTGCCGACCCCCACATCCTGGCCAAGGAGCGGGAGAGCGCCCTGTCACTGGCCAGCACAGGTGGCTACACAGACATCGTGGGGCTGCTGCTCGAGCGTGATGTGGACATCAACATTTACGACTGGGTGAGGCACCACATGCCGGCCCTGGGCTCCTTGCAGGGTACCAGGCCTGCTCTGGATGCTAAGAACACAAGACAGACTCCTCCCCAAGCCTCACAGATCTCCTAGGTTTGGTGGGAAGGGAGGGAGGGAGGAGCCAATATAGAAACACTCAGCTGAGCTGTAGTGAATAATGCTATGATGGCAGTCGCATAGGCAGCTGGCGATCTGCACAGCCAAGGGCAGTCAGGGAGGGCTACCTGGAAGAGGGACATCGAAGCTGAGCCCCAAAGGAGGAGCTAGACCTGTCAGGTGACAAACAAGAGAAGGAACCAAAAAAAAAAAAAAGAAGGAACCACATTAAATTGGAGGGTGCTGGGTGGTGTGAGAATCCAGTAAAGGTAGTGCTGGTTGCCCCTGCCCCTGACAGAATGGAGGGACGCCACTGCTCTATGCCGTGCGAGGGAACCATGTGAAGTGCGTGGAGGCCTTGCTGGGTGAGTGGGAGTAGAGGCTGACCCTGGGAGCCCAAGAGCTCTAGCTGGCACTGCAGGAATCCCGAGGGCCAGGGAGGGGCCAGAGCGCTGCTTGAACAGATCTTGCCTGCTTTTCCCAAAGGACTGATCAGGGGGCAGGAGGTGGTGGGACACCACAGGGGTCTGGCCTCAGGGACCCTGGAGGTGGGAGTTCTGTTGGCCCCATTCTCAGGAGAGCTCAGTCTCTTGTCCAGGGCCACATGGGCAACCAACAGACCTGGGGCTTTGTCTTTGGGGGTCACTGGATCTCCAGAGTCCATGCCCCATTCTGGGCTCCCAGTCCTCCCCTGCAGCACCTGCTCTGCTTTGTAGCCCGAGGAGCTGACCTCACCACTGAAGCTGACTCTGGCTACACCCCAATGGATCTCGCTGTGGCTCTGGGATACCGGAAAGGTCAGCCTGAGACACATGGGGAAGTGCAGGGCGCTGTAGGTGGGGTGACCAGAGAGGGTACAGGGGCATACCTCCTGGATACTGGCAACAAGAGTGTTCACGTTAGCAAACATTGAGTGCCACTGTGTACCTGGCTTGGGCATGTGCTAGGCCTAGTTCTCAGGGGGCTCCCTATGATTTGGAGGTGGAGGTCAATGTGTGTCAGTGACTGAGGTCATGATGGAGGACACTCAGGCACTGAGAGGCCCAAAGGAGGCCCTGGCCCCACCTCAGGATGGATGGGGGCATCACAGTGGGCTTCCTGGGGACCAAGGGGGAAAGAGGATGGTCCAGGCTGGAGGAACATCTCATGCAGAGGCCTGGCAGGGTGAGGACACCCAGAGGGAGGGGGCCGGGTCACAGTGCACAGGGCCATGGAGGCCACTCTCTCTGAGGCAGGAAGTGGGTATAAGTAGAGACCCCAGTTTGACTCCTCACTTCTCCATTTGCTTCCCCACCCATGAACTGGGGTGATCCTAACAGAACCCCTGGGGTCATGGGGGGATTGATGGTTTGGGAAATATCCCCTCCTTTCTCCAAGGAGTCTTCCATTTGGGACAAATCAATCTTCATAGCCCTTCTTGTCCTTTCATACATATAACAATTCACCAATTTTGTTTTGCAAGGAATCTTTTTATAACTCTGAAATGCCTCCAAAAACATTTTTATAAACTTAGGGGAAACGGAGGTTCCTGGGACAGGGGGCTCAGTCTCCCCAGCTGTGTCCTGGGAGGGGTGTGGATTTATCTATGTACGAAATCCAAGTCCCAGTGCACGGAGGCCCCTGTTCGTCCCCAGAGGGAAGGGTGTAGTTCCCAAGGTAGTAACCCCCGGGGAAGGCAGGGTGCAGGTGGGCGTGTTTCTCTGCAGCCCCAGTTCCATTCATGGCCCACGTTTTCCTTGTCCTGTTTCCAGTGCAACAGGTGATCGAGAACCACATCCTCAAGCTCTTCCAGAATAACCTGGTGCCCGATGATCCTGAGTGAAGGCCACCCACCCCACAGGGACTCAGACTCTCAGGGAACAAAGCGGTCGACCCAGAGTTGGGGGAACCCAGAACTGGCTTCAAAGGCAGCTCCTGGACAGATGGTGGGAGGGATCCTTCCCAGCAGAAATCAATAAACCTGTGCAGAACTTGAAGGACTGTGCTGTGCTTCCATGAGGGTTTCCTGGAGGAGGAGGCTGCCCAGTGGCCTCACACCTTCTCCCCCAGCACTCGCAGGTGGTAGATGACCACTCGGCCAAAAAAATCAGTGAGGTCCTCAAATGTTACCTTCAGCTGGTCCACTTCAGCAGCCGGTACAGGAAAGGTGTGAGCATAGCAGTCAAGGGAAACGGCTTATCGTTTAACTGTCTGCAACCCCTACCCAGTCCCGGGTCAGACGTGCTGTAGGTCCCTGAGACTCACACAGAACAGATTACCATCAGCCCATTTCACAGATGAAGTAACGCAGGCCTAGAGGCCGGTTGCTGGAGGTCCCACATGGCCGGCAGCTTTCAGAGGCACAGACCACCCCCACCCCAGAGGCCCGGGTAGGATATCTGAATGGAGTTGTTGTCTTCAGGGTAGAAGTCCACAATCTTATTGAGAGCCTCACTCCTCTGAGAACCTGCAGCAGGGAGAGAGGCAGACTGTGAGGCCGGGGTGTCCCCTCCGACCCCTTCTCCCCCTCTTCCAGGGCTTCCCAGTACCTTCTAGGCAGCCCCGGCGACTGGAGAAACCCCCCTGGAACTGGATCTGCAGCTGGGAGACACGGATGCGCTGGGGAAACTCTAGTACCACCCACTGGGAGGGGCCCTGGAAGCAGACAGGGAAACTGAGGCCCAGTCCATTCAGGCTCAAAGCAGTGCTATTCTCTCTCTCTCTCTATTGGTGGGGGCAGGGTTCAGCACATGTTCCCTCCTGGCCAACCGGACTGAGCCCAACTGTGGTCCCTGGAGTTCTCAAGGCACCCTGGACCCCTGAATCTGGTTCACACAAGGGGTGACAGGAGCTCACCTGGTCCGAGTTCCAGCACGTCTCCTCGTCCTGGTCGAACAGGTGCTTCTTTCCAAACTGCCGGGTGTTGCGATTCAGAACCGAACTCACCCTGGAGGCATCAGAATCAGGGCGAGGAGAGGGGCTGGACCAAGCCCTGAGGGCCCGGCCCCCACCGTCCGCCCCTCCTCGCCACCGGCTTCACAAACCCCGTGCTCTATCCAAAGAGAGTTGCACCCCAAGCTGAGGAAGGGACCACTACCCGCCCCCCCCCCCCCCCCCCCCCCCCCCCCCCCCCCCACCCCCCCCCTCAGGCCTCACCTGCTCACGGTGTCTGCACAAACCAACGAGTGGGTCATTTTAGCTCCACAAGACCTCAGGGTTCAGAGTTGGGCTCGGCACGGGTTCGAATCCCGCGCCAGCGCAGCCACAACAGCGAGACAGTCCACGCCTCCGAGCTGGAACGTTCTCGCCTGCAGCACTGGACCGGAACCGGCACCACCCACCCTTCCCAGCCCTAAATGTCGCCTCGATCACCCCCTTGCCGAAAAAATTGGGGATTTTGCCAATGACTCGAGACCAGGGGTTTGTCCTGTGGGTTTGGGGGGCGGTCGCTCCGGCTTCGAGGCTCTGTTTCTTTGGGGAAAAAAAAGAACCAAAATCTGGACCCCGGAACCGCGCGGAGGCGGCGCAGAAGCAATGAGGCTTCGGCCCCGGCTCCGTCGTTCCCGGGGCGGGGTTTGACTTGAGCCCCGCCCCTGAGTGCCCGCCTCTTAAAGGGCTCGCGCCCAGTGATTGGGTTAAGGCGGGCACATAAAAACAACTGTATGTGGGACACTGTCCTTTGGTGCCCGCAGGTATAGAGCACTGGTTTTGGAAATCGAGATACTTCTTATAATGATGTGATTCTATCTGGGGAAGTCTGCCAAATCCATCTCCTAACTGCTAATGCAACCTGGAAACCCATGTACCTGACTGCCTCCCAGAAGCAAAGGAAGAGGTCATGATATTGCAGGTACAAGAAGTCTTCATCAGCCTCATGTGTCCTGGCTGAAACACAGGAGGCCGGGCCTTCAAGTCTGTCTTCCCAGTAAATGCTGCCTGGGACAGGCTTTTAGTAGGAGGGGGCATGTGAAGTGGGTTTTGAAGGATGAACAGGAGTTTGCCAAACCAAATTACACAAAGCCTCAGATACCAGGCTAAAGATCTGGTTCACTGATTCACTAAACAACTGCCACTCCCTACTGCCCACCCCTGTGTTGGATGATGCTAGGGACTGTAAGAGGCCTCAGTTCCATCCCTGCACTTGATGAGCCCCCAATCTGGGTAATACAGAGCTACACACACACACACACACACACACACACACACCCATAGGGCCAGGGCTGAGCCAGGGAGAGAGATAGTGCTGGGATAGCAGGGGTAGGAGAGCTTCCTGGGAGAGAGGGTATTGGGTGGGTAGGAATTCACCAGGGTGAGAAAAATCTGGGGGCTTGCGGTGGGGAGGTGTAGGGTCCAGGCAGGAAGAACAGTATAACCAAAGACCATGAATTTGAATAAAATATGTGGAGCCAGATCCTGCTGAGCTCAGAGCAGTCACAGAAGGTGTTTGAGAAAGGGCAGGACACCATCTGATCGGCATGAATGGAGGGTTCTGAGACAGACCAGCCATTGCCAGGAGGCTGTGGTTCCTGGCTTCCACTGAATAGTCTGGGGCCCAGCCCCTTTCTTCAAGGGCTGGGGGAATGGTCCTCCTGGCATCCTACTGGTGTCTGCCCACGCCTGCCCCAGGAGGGGGTGCTGGCTGGGAAACTGGGACACTAGTGGAAGGGCTGCCCCATCAGCCCTGCCTGCCAGGATCTCCTCCATTCAGTCATGATCTGGTGCCATCCAGACTTGGGTCTGCTGGTCTCAGGATCGGAGTTGGACGTGGCAAAAAAACACCTCCCCCAGAGGAAGTTAGGCAGAGCATGGACCTTGTAGGGTCCAGTTCAAATCCTGGCTGGGCCCCTCATAACTGGCTGTGTGATTGTGGACAAGCATGTGGACCTCTGAGCTGTCTCCTCACCTGTGAACTGGTGAGGAAATTCTATTTCTAGAACTGCTGGGGAATTTAGTAGGCTCTTTAGGATGACATATGACAACAGTGACCTTTGTTGAGAACTCATCCTGTATTTATTTATTTATTTTTAATATATTTTTATTGATTTCAGAGAGGAAGGGGGAGAGAGAGAAGAGAGAGAGAAAGGGAAGGAGGAAGGAAGGGAGGAGGAGAGGAAGGGAGGGAACGAGAGAGAGAGAGAGAGAGAGAGAGAGAGAGAGAGAGAAACATAAATGATGATAGAGAATCATTGATCAGCTGTCTCCTGCATGCCCCCTACTGGGGACCGAGCCCGCAACCCGGGCATATGCCCTTGACCAGAATCAAACCTGGGACCCTTCAGTCCACAGGCCAAAGCTCTATCCACTGAGCCAAACCAGCTAGAGCTCACCCTGTATTTAACTTGAAGCAACGTTTTATCTGCATTCACTGGCTCATTAAACCTGCTGTGCTAGTCCATGTCACCTACATTTTATAGCTGAGGGTACAGCCACTGGGGCCAAGGATATGCTTACCCCAGGGCCCTCCACACCACTCCTGGTCTTGGCATGGAGCTATCTTGCCCACTGGGTTGAAGCCAGCTCATACCCTCTTCCCACCTCCTCACCCCACTGGCGCCTGGGCATGAAAGAGCTTCCTGTTTCTCCAAGGAATTACCAGCTGTAAGCTCCCAGCAGGGCAGCCAAAACTGGTCCATTCATTTGCCCCAGTGAGGAGAGACTGGGCACTCCCTCCCCCCTCCCCCTAAGGGATGGAGCAGAGGGCACTCTAGAAGAACCAGGCACTGCAACTCTGCTTCACTGAGGGAAACGGAGGCACAGAAAAGCCCAGTCATTTGGCTAAGGTCACCCAGGGGAACCAGGATTCAAACCCTCGTCTGACTCCGGAGTTCCTTTCACTGGGCTGAGTTCTCTATTTTTTCAGGAGAAGAAATGGAGGCCCAGAGGGGGTCAGGGATTTGTTGAAGTCACACAGCAAGTATGGGTCCGCAGGGACTCTCTCTGGGAAGGCAGCCCCACCCCTGACAGAAAACAGGTCGCACTTCTCAAGAGTTTGTTATCCTTGAGCAGGGCAGGGAAAGGCCCTTAAATAGCTCTGAGCCTTGGTTTCCCCCTGGGGAATAGGTTGAATGGCTGTCCCAAGGCCCCAGCCTGGAGAGATTTGAGGGTGAGTGTGATGGGGTCCCTGGCCAGCAGCACCCTAGGGACAGGTCTGAGTCTGATTTATTCGCTGGGGTCTGCCTGGGGCCAGCAGGGCTGGCTCAGAATAGACAGATGCTCCCTCAGTGCCAGCTGAACTCGTCAATTCTGACAGGATGTGAGCCTGGGAGTCTGGGTAAGAGGGGGTAACGGTGGGAGTGGGAGGGATGGCTGGGTGTGAAGGGACTGAGCTGAGCTCATGTGGGAACACCCTGAGCCATGACTAGGGTGAGGTTGAGTGGCTTTGCTGAGTGTGGCCCTGGGAGGACTGTATGTCTCCATGTTGGTGACACGGTGCCAGGTGATCATGATTGGGTGCTGGCTGGCTGCAGGTGTGCCCACAGCTATAGACATGGCTGGGTGTGAACAACATGGGACAAAGTGAGCTGTCTGTGGCAGCCAGGAAGGCTGAGGTACAGAGGTGTGTGGACACAGTGGGTGTTGAACACATCGTATGCGGGAAACGTATTTATACGTTTTACGTTGACTGTAAGTAGTAGAGCCACCTGTTACTACCCGCATACAATGTTAAGTGTGAAGGGACTCTAGATGGGGCCAGACTCATAGCTGTGAGTCTGGCTGTGCAGCGGGCATGACTTGTGTATGGCACTGGGAGGTTGTGTGTGGCCTGTGTGACTTATATGTGGCCTTGTCAGGTGTGGTTGTCTATGAGCCCTCTGTGCAGTCACTGTGTGTCTGGGATGTGATTGTGTGTTTCGGTTGTTTGTGACACTGTATAGGATAGATGTGAATCTGGTTTCATGTGCCCTGTCTGTATGTCACCTTGGGTATGTTGAGAGGCACTTGGGGGACACTGTCCACCCCTGAGACCCAGATCTTTTGGAGGGTCCAGCCTGCTCTGGCCCACCAGCTTCCTCCTCTGCTCCCTCCACCCACTCACAGCAGCCCTTGGCCTGGGGCCCCAGTGTTGGGGGGGACCGAGAAGGCACTCTGGGCTGGGGGATGGCTCACTCAATCCCAGTGCAGGTCTATAAATAGAATAGCTCTTTCAGCCCAGCGGATTCCCAGGCAAGGTTGCCTCATTCAAGCCCCCGGCAACAGCCCACCCCTGGGCCCCTGGCCAGCCCCTCTAAGCTCAGCCCTGGCACCAGCCAGGGGGCCCATGAGGTGGGCAGAGGGGGAGGGAGTGGAGGAGTGGGAGAGTTAGAAGTGGGGGTAAGTTTGGCTCTGAGGCCACAGACCTGGGCTCCCATCTGACTCATACTGTGCAACCATAATCCTTCCCCCTGAACCTCAGTTTTCCCAGCTGGAAAGTGGGCAGCAGCATGATAGCAGCTGCCATCTTGTGTATTTACTTCCCATCTCATTCCCCTGGCAACCCTGTACAGTAAGGACTCTTAATTATCCCTGTTTTAGACAGGGAAGTTTTTCTAAGCTGAGGCATAGAAAAACGAAACGGCTGACCCAGAGTCACTCTGTTAGGACAAGTGAAGAGGGGTTTGAATGCAGAACTTGTGGAGACCAAGCTGCCTGCTCCCATGCAGATCACACAACCACACCCAGACCCCAGGCCCCCGCCGCACTCTGTCACACAAGCCTGCCACCTGCGGGCACATCAGCATGATCCCTGACCTCTGTGATGAGGAGTCAGACAGCAAATGACCATCCACCTCCAGCCTGGGGAATTGACACAAGAGGAAGCCTGGGCGATCTTGCCTCCCAGGGGTCTTCCCTCACCCTTCACGCATTCCCACCACCACTTTGGTAATTTAGCTGAAAACATCTGTTTGTCCCCCCACCAATCTGAGACCCACCCCCAGAGATATGAGAACACACGTACATAAACACAGACGCAGGACTCTTGGTGGACACACAGACCCTCTGTCCAGTGCAGTCCGTTGTCAGTCCTGAGAGACTAGGACCATGGGAAGGAAGGTAGGGGAAGGGGCTGACCTCTTTAAGTTTTTGTCCCCCTTCATTTCCATTTTTTTTTCATTGTGGCAAAATACATAGAACATAAAATTTACCATTTCAAAGTGTACAATTCAATGGCATTGAGCATATTCACATTATTATGCAGCCATCACCTCTGTCTAGTTCTAGAACATTTCATCATCCCAGAAGGAGACCCCGTACCCATTAGCAGTCACTACCCATCCCTCCTCCCCCAGCCCCCTGGTAACCACTAATCCACTTTCTGTCCCTGTGGATTTGCCTGTTCTGGACATGTCATATAAACAGGATCATAAAACATGTGATCTTTTGTATCTGACTTCTCTCACTCAGCATGTTTTCAAGGTTCACCCACATTGTAGCATGTGTCAGAGCTTCATCCCTTTTAATAGCTGAGTAATATTCCTCTGTGTAGATCTAGGCTTTTTGAGATTAGTATCTCCCTGCCCACGCCCATGCCCCCTGTGACAACAGTACCTGGTCCACAGCAGGTGCTCCATAACTGCTGATTGGACAAAGGAATGAATGAATGGTACGTTCTGGCTGGAGCTGGTAACAGCAGCTCTGGGTGCGACACACCTGAGATTCCACCTTGCGTGTCTCTATCAGCTGTGGAACCCAGGGATCTGCTTACTCTCTGAGTCTCAGCTTCCGCTCTTTAAATGGAGTAAAATAATAACTAATCAAAACTGCTTCAAGCGTGAGCCCTGGAGAGTCAGGCGGGCCAGGGTTAGAATCCCAGCTTGTCCTTCCCCTCCACGTGACCTTGGGAGTAACTTTTTGTCCCCGGGGCTCAGTTTCCCCATCTGTAAGATGGGACATGCCCACCTTGGAACTTCTGGAGACATTGAACTTGGCTCCTGGGGGGGAGTGAAGCGCGGTCTTCCCCAGGGTGGGGCAAGCAGTGGAAGGAATGGGGAGGGAGTTTTAGTCTGAGGGGGCTCCTCCCTCTCGCAGCCGGAGGCCTCGGGCTGGCAGGGGCGCATGCGCAGAACAGCCCCGCGGCCCCTTTATAAGCGCTGAGGCTGTGCTGGGGTGAGCGGAGCGCAGGGCGCAGGGGCTGGACCTGGCGCGTCTGAGCCAAGCTGAGCGTCCTTTGTGCCGGGCGGGCGGCCGCCCCGGGATGCATCCGAGCTAGGAGCCAGGTGGGGGTCCGTCGCAGGGAATGGGCTAGTTTGGGGGAGAGGTCCTCGGGATTGGGGAGGGAGCCTGGGATCGGAGAGACGCCCCCAGAATGGGGAGGGGGCTATGGAGAAGGGAGAAAGGGAGCCCTGGGTTGGGGAGGAAACCCAAACTGGGAGGGGGCTTGGGAATGTCAGAGGAACTGGGATTGGGGGGTAAGGTTGTCTAGGGAATACGGAACTGATCCCTTGGTGGGGAAGGGCCCTGGTTAGGGGTGGGTCTCAGAATTGGGGAGGGGACACTGGGAACCAAGGCCAGAGGAGGGACACCGAGTTTAGAGAGAAGAGGGGGACACCGAGAGGCTGTGTGGGGACTCTGAGACAGGGCAGCCCAGTGTCTGAGCTGAGACACCCCAGGATTTTAAGTGGGGATTCCCAATTTGCTGATGAATGAAGGGTGCCAGGCTGGACTGCAGCGGGAAGGGGCCCCATATCAGTCTTAGCCTGGTGGGAGGGTCTGCACTGAGACCAAGGGGAAGGGGTGCCCTGCAGTCTCCTATCCTTTTGGCCCATGTGCTATCAACACATCCTGACTCAGGGAGAAAGCTCTGGGGGCCCCATCCCAAGGTGGTCCCTGTTGTTCCCTCAGACCTGGAGTTGGGGTGCTGTCCCTCTCCCAGGGAGCAAATTGGGTTTCCCAGGTGAATACTGGATCAGAGCCCCCGAAAGTACAAGTTACGGACCACCAGGACCGGTGAGGGGCACCAGTTCCATGAGGGGCTGCCTCAAGCACCTCCATATCTGACGGTGTCCTCGCAGCCAGACACGGACCCTTGCCTCACCCTCCAGTTCCATCTGTTCATACAGTTGCATGTGGAGTCCTCGTTGGGTTTGGAGGCACAAATGCTAGGAAGTAGGGGGCTGGGACCCCAGCCCCAGCCTGGGCAGCAGCGACCCCCATCCCTGTGCACAGGGCTTTGTTCCTTTCAATAGCATTAATGGGAGACAGCCAGGCTGAGGAGAGGGTTGGCGCTGGGCCCCAGCGGGGGACTTGGGGGAAGGGCAGGGAAGAAGGGTGGGCAGACCATGGGACCCCAGAACCCAGCAGCCTTTCTTACTTCTGGGCATTCCTACATGTAAGATGACTCCCTAGGAGGTGGGGACTTTGTGTGTGACTACCCCCTGCTAGGAGAGGGTATGTACCCGGGAGGGGGGGCGGTCTGGGATCCTCTGTGAGTCTAATGTGACAGATTGTCTTTGTCAGGAAACTCGTGCCAGGGGCCACAATACCAGGTGGCAAAATGATGTGTGCCCATCAGTCACCAAAGCCACCGTTATCCAACCTGGGCTGTGCCAGGGGCTGGCATTGCCATGTGTGTGTGTGAGGCGCCGTGTCTAACGATGTGGCCTCAACAAGGGGTTTATGTGGGGAGCCTGAGAATGTGGGTGTGTGTCTTTGTGCAGAAGACGTCTGCCTGCCTTGTCAGTGCCCATATGGTCTCTCTTTGTTAATGTCATTGTGAATCTTTATGTGTGTGTGTGTGTGTGGCTCTCTCTCTCCTGGGCTCTGAGTCTGGGGTGTATGGCTGTGTTTGTGTCCCATGTGTACAACAGTGTTCCTCTCCATGTGATTGACAGTGCGGACCGGGGTGTGGGGGTTCGAGATGTGGTCTGTGTGCAGAATTGGAAAGGGGAGACACTGGCAGGGAGTTCGGTCCGGAAGGGGCAGCCTGGGGTGATTTATTGAGCTGGTTTCTTTTCTCCTCTGAGGCGTTCCATGCTCACACCTATGTACTCATATACTCCCTGACTCCCTTCCGAGGGGCATGCAGACCCACACATCCAGAGACCACAGGGTGTCCTCTATGCTCCACCCAATGCACAGAGCTGCTAGGGACCTGCGCACAAGTCCACATACTACAGGGCAAACCTCATGGATATCCTCACCTGGACACAGCACACCCAGGCACAAACACACACAAATGCCCACTGGCAAACTCACCCTCACTCAGTGTCTACTGAGACAGAAGGTGGTTGTGAGAAGGGATGGACACACACACACACACACACACACACACCCCTCTTCCTCCTGCCACCCCTCCTGCACACCCCTACTTGCATATGCATGAGGTTCATGTATTATTGATGAGGTGACAAGCCCCAGACAGTTTTGTAAATGCTCACCTCTGAAGGCCCTGGGAGAGATATTTTAAGAGAAATGGTGTGGGTGTGTGAGGGTGCAAGTAGAGGGAACTGAGTGTGTGTGGGAGGACATGTGTGTTGGGGGGAATGCACCTGAAACTGTGTCTGTCACCATGTTGGACCACCTCTGTATATTTGAGTATGTACATGAGACTTTGTGCACAAAACAACTGTTTTTTAATTCACCATTTCTAGGAATTCACATGTCTTAGCTCATTCTATCCTCACAGTAACTACCTGAGGTACATGCTGCATAACCCCCATTTTAAAAGTGGGGAAACTGAGGCACAGAGTGATAAAGCAGTCTGTGTAGGGTCATGTAACATGCAGAGAACAAAGGCAGGGCTTGAAGCCCTGTCATCTGGATATAGTATGAGCTCTTCACCATAGTGTGTGTGTGTGTGTGTGTGTGTGTGTGTGTGTGTGTGTGTGAGAGAGAGAGAGAGAGAAAGAGAGAATTCTCAGAACTAGCCCCCTCCTAAGACCCTCCTGGGACAAATGTATCCCAGAATCCTGCCCCACCCTCTAATACCCAGCCACAGGTCCCAATGCCTGGCCTCTCCCTTGCTGTGCAGCCCTAAGCAAACAGCTAGCCCTCTCTGAGCCCCATCGCAAGAAGACAAAGTGGGCATTGATGAGTTCAGCACCACGGACAGGTCCCGGTCCAGCCTCCCATCAGAGGCTTCTGGTAGCTGGGAAGGGCCTTCTGGAGGGGGCCAGCTCTCCCCCACAGTCCTCATCTGGACTCCATCCACTCTTCCCTTTCAGGGTTATTATTTTATTGGAGAGAGGTGCAAGGCTGGGTTTATAGGTGATGCTGTAACTCCCCATCTGCCCCCACCTCCTGAGCCCTGGCGAGTCTGTCCAGAGGGGCGTCCTTCCCGGGGTTTCCAGTCTCTGGAAGAATGTGAGGTCAGGGAGGCCACTGCTGTGTCCCAGTGCTTGGAATTGGCCTTGCTTACAGTTCACACTCAATAATTGTCCACTTTATGCCCACAGGCCACTACCCTGTAGAAAGCTAGACCCATGCGGGAGTCTTTGTGGACCTAGGAGGCATCTTTGCCAGGCAGTGTGAAATGAGGGGGAGGGGAGGGGAGGGGGGTTGGGCAGGGCAAGGCCCATCCTCCAGCTGAGACTTGGCAGGGCCTCAAAAATCCCCGAAACCAAGAATAGAATCTTGGCGACAATCAAATCCTGGAATTGAAGCTGAGAATCATGTCCTTCAGAAAACCCAGATTAAAGGCTGGCTTGGAGGCCAGCCTGTTGCCAGGACTGGGGACCCCAGGCAGACTGGGACTGGCTGCTGCCCTTTAGGGGCTCCCCTCCCCCCAAGTCTAAATGAGGAGGCCAACTTGAAAAATGGGATTTTGATCTTGCCTCTGTTAAGGTTAATGATGATAATAATAATAATAATAATAATAATAGCTGAAATTTACTCTTTCGTGCCAGGCAGTTCTAAGCATTTTAAATGTATTGACTCATCTATTCCTTTCAAGTACCTGATGATTTCCCCCATCTGACGTACGAAGAAACTGAGACACAGAGAAGCTAAATTATTTGCTCAAGGTCACACAGCAAGGAACAGACACAGAGACAGCTCCAGGTTCTGATTCACTCCAGCATCCATACTTCTGACCATGAGACATCACTGTTGGGATTCTGAAGTCAGCTGGTGCTGGGTTTGGATTCTGGCTCTGCCCTTGCTTGCTGCCTGTGCAACTTTGAATGACACACTGGCCTGTCTGAGTCCCAGTTTCCAGATCTGTAGAGGGGGGATGAGTTTTTCCATGCCAACTCTCTGGGGGGATTGTGTTCACCCCTCCCTCCCTCTCTTTCTTGATCCAGGTCCAGGATGGGGGCCATGCCTATCTGGGCCTCGGGCCTCCTGGTGCTCCAGATACTGCTCTTGGTGGACGGGGAACAGGGTGAGTTGGCCTGTGTGGTGGGAGAGGCTGGGGTTTGGACAAGATGGGGCAGCGCTTTTTAACTCAAGAGTCTTTTCCTGCTGGTTCCCTGGCTTAGTGTGGAGAATAAAACGAGAATAGATGAAAAAGGTCTTTGAACAGTCAAAAGCCAACAAGACACCTGAGAGGTTATTTTTAGTCATTGCCAGCAAAAGCTGGAGGTTCCTGCCTCTCACCATTTTGCTATGATGAGTTAAAGAGAGAGAGAGAGAGAGGAGGGGGAGGAAGGGAGGGAGAAAGGAAAAAGAGTAGAGAAGGGAGAGGGAATGGGGGAAGGAGGAAAGAGGAAGGAATGAGAATAGTGTGCACATTGATTAGTGATGTCTGTCATGGACAGGGCAGTAGAAATAAAGGTCTGTGTTCATCTCACTGGCATCTCCCCAGGGGTGGTCAAAAGCCCAGGCTTTAGAAATGCCTCCTGAATTGCTCTGTGGCCATAGGAAAGTACAATAATGTCTCTGAGCCTCAGTTTCCTCACACCCCCCCCCCAAAAAAAGAGGATGATGACATATGGCTACCTCTGCAGATAGTTATGATAATCAGATGGGCTGCTTGCTATCTATAAAGTGCCTGTTCCATAGAAGGTTCTCTGCTACACCATGTCTCTTCCAATGGCTACCTCTCCCTTAACTTCTGGGGAAACTGTGTCTCAGAGAAGCACAGTGACTTTCCCAAGGTCACACAGGGAGTCAGTGACACAGAGTCGCTGGCCTCAGGGACCTGGACTCTGAGTGGAGGCAGAATTACAAAGGGGTTTGACCCCATTCCTCCTCTGCTGCTCACAGATCGGGGTGCAGATCTCTCTGGCCTGTGTCTCCCTACCTATAAAGCGAGGGAAACAGTCTCTGCTGGTCCTTGCCTCTGAGTTAGGCCTCTCTCCCCCTTCCCCACCCCAGGCACACAGGACACGGCTGCTGTTGCCACGGCTGCTGCTGAGAAGGGGCTCCGCATGCAGAAGGTGGGGTCTGGTTCTGTGCGAGCTGCACTGGCGGAGTTGGTGGCCCTGCCCTGTTTCTTCACCCTGTGGCCACGGCCGAGTGCAGCTGGAGAAGCCCCTCGGATCAAGTGGACCAAGGTGCACACTGCATCAGGCCAATGGCAGGACTTGCCCATCCTGGTGGCCAAGAACAACGTGGTTAGAGTGGCCAAGGGTTGGCAGGGACGTGTGTCTCTGCCCGCCTACCCCCAGCACCGGGCCAACGGCACGCTGCTACTGGGGCCCCTGAGGGCCAGCGACTCCGGGCTGTACCGCTGCCAGGTGGTGAGAGGCATCGAGGATGAGCAGAACCTGGTATCCCTGGAGGTGACGGGTCAGTTGAGGGCAGGGGAAGGGTCAAGGCGGGAAGGGGAGGAGCTTAACCTGAAGGTCACCCAGTGAATATCACCTAAGAAATATTAATTGGGCACCTCCCACATGCCAGCCTGGTGCTAGGGACACTGTCATGACTGAGATGCAGCTGCCACCTTCTAGGGCAGTGATGGCGAACCTTTTGAGCTCGGCGTGTCAGCATTCTGAAAAACCCTAACTTAACTCTCTCTGCTGCCGTGTCACATATAGAAATTTTTTGATATTTGCAACCATAGTAAAACAAAGACTTATATTTTTGATATTTATTTTATATATTTAAATGCCATTTAACAAAGAAAAATCAACCAAAAAAATGAGTTCGCGTGTCACCTCTGACACGCGTGTCATAGGTTCGCCATCACTGTTCTAGGAGCTCCCAGTTTAATAAGATGGAGCAAAATGTTTCATTCCTATATCTGGCTCAACCATTTCTTTCATCCCTAAATCAGAATTTGAGTCACAGAAAGCCCGTTCAATAATGGGCTTCCCGTCCTGACTTACATGTCACCTCCTCCAGGAAGCCCTCCAAGCCTCCATGTCTAGGCTGGGCAATAACCACATTAGATCTTCCATTGCTGCCAGTGATTCCCCTATCAATGCATGTACTTAATTCCTAAATGGCAGGATCTCTCTTACTCTTCTTCATACCTCCTGTCACCTCCTGGGCCTAACCATGGGCATGAAGAATGCTATTGTTGGAGTCAGCTCTTCCAGGATATGAATTCTGGCTCTGCCTCAAACTGGCTGTGTGACCATGGCCATGTCACTGAACCTCTCTGAGCCTTAATTTCAATGAGATAATGCTTATAAATGCTTTTTACATAGTAAATATTTGACAAATTCTAGTGCTTTATGGCCATTGCTAACAGCTTCCTCATCTGTGAAATGGGGGCATATCAGTCTCATCCCCACCACTGCCCCTAGTGTCACATCTGGTGCTGAGTGAAGGGCAGTGTGGGGCAGCAGTTCTATTATTATCAGACTAACAGGGGGAGGGGGAGGGCATTCTGCAGAAGGAGGTGTGTTCTTAAAGATTTCAGAACAAATCGGCCCCCTATTCTGGATGTCCCTTCACAGGTGTTGTGTTTCACTACCGGGCAGCCCAGGATCGCTATGCACTGACCTTTGTCCAGGCCCAAGAGGCCTGTCGTCTCAGCTCAGCCACCATTGCAGCCCCACGGCACCTGCAGGCTGCCTTTGAGGATGGCTTTGACAACTGTGATGCGGGGTGGCTCTCTGACCGCACTGTTCGGTGAGGGGGTGCGCAGGGCGGGGAAATGGAGAGCTAGCCCCTGGGGAAAGATGGTTTTTGGGGGCCCCAGGAGCACACATCCTTGTCTTGTCAGGTATCCTATCACCCAGTCCCGTCCTGGTTGCTATGGTGACCGTAGCAGCCTTCCAGGGGTGAGGAGCTATGGGAGGCGCGACCCACAGGAACTCTATGATGTGTATTGCTTTGCCCGTGAGCTGGGGGGTAAGTCTGGGGCTGACAGGACCCTTCCCTTCCCTGAGCCCGTTACCTTCCCCAACCCCCATCCCTCCTAATCCTCATCCTTTAAACCTGCAGCCAAGACGTGGGCCCACCCCTGCCCTGAGCTTTCCTCCCCTCCCTGAGCCCCTCTCCTTCCCGGTGCCCCTTCCCTCGATCTGCGCCTCTTCCGTCTCTGAGGCCCCGAGCCTTTCCCCCTCACTACGCCCCTCTGCCCCTCTCCTCCTTCCTACCACCCCTTACCGAGCCCCTCCCTCTCTCTGAAGCCCGAACTGCCATATTTGTAAAAAAGAAGTTAAAGCGGCCTCTTATTTGGAGCGAGCCCCCCTTCCCGGGTGGGCTCCAGGTAGGGTCCCCTGGGCCCGCCTGACCTCTGCTCACTCCTTCCGGCGCCTGCCTTCCCACAGGCGAGGTCTTCTACG